>NC_086444.1:637071493-637418993 GCF_028390025.1 Pseudophryne corroboree
TGCTCTGCATGGTTTGTAGGGATGCTGGAGGGATCCGTAAGGTAAGAACGCAAAACTATTTTTAAAGTCTGTAAATTTCTGTCTGGCGCCAAATGCGCACACAACACACACATACACCTGTATTTTGTACTTTGCATATCTGCCCGCATTATTGCCATAAGTAGCGATTATTAGATTCATTTTGACCTGTACTGAGAAAATTTGTTGCTATTTAGTTAAAATATAGAGTTAATATTTAAGGAAGTAAGTGTAAGACGCACACGCAGCCTGGCCTAGTTGTAAAGGTTTATACAGAAGAAACTGTGTGTTGTGTTAAGTGAGCAATTATAGTTAAATATCGCTTACATTTATAGAAGTGTGGGATTGTAGTACTGCGGATGGACAAAGTACGGGACTGCGTATGCAACGTAAAGGCATACACACGTGGCGTGTTTACGCAACGTGCGTAAAAGTGCGACCGCTAAGTACAAATCACACAATAGCAGTGTTTTAGTTTAGGCGCGAGGCGGTAGCCACGCGATAATAGCACAAATTGATCAGTTTCCAATATTTAGTTTAAAAACCTTTTTTACTGTATTACCTCTGGCACTAAGGCTGTTTTATCTGAATGAAAGTTAATTTTCTGTACAGAAAAACCAAAGTGTATATGAGTGAACGAGCGTGAGTGTGCAAACAATAAAGGTTTTGTGGACCCAGGAAATTCGGGATCCCGTAGGAGACCACACCAGGTGAGTGGACACTTGGTGGCGTGAGAGTGGCTTGCTCACGTTAACATTGATTAAAGTACAAAGGAGCAAAGTAGTAGAAACCGCAGACCAAAGGTCAGCGAGGTTTTTGTTTAGAGATCGCAGCCCAGGTGGTTGGTGGAGAACCCATATAGGCCCGTTCAGATACGCTCCGGCTGAGGTTTCGCAGCCTGAAAAACTATTCCATTGGTCGTACGGCGGATAAGTAACAGTTACCTATACGCTGTGCGATTGGACCGCGCGTTCGTGGGTGCAATACTTAGCTCAACGTGATACCCTTTTACGAGCTTTGCGTAAAATCGCGGGGTCATAAGCGCTAGGTGTAGCATACGCAAACGTGATTTGTGTAACAGTTTTTTTTATTTTAAGGGAGTTTCTCTGGTCACTCAGGAAATCTCCAACGACCAATATTTACTGGGAAGGGTAAGTCACTCCCATATACTTCCAGTAAATAGAGGTTACACAGGGGCCCTAGGTTGGGTACATTGCCTGCGCTATCAACAGTGTATGGTAGTATTGGCCAATGTGGGCGTGAGTGGGTGAGAGCACTCGTTGAACTTTCACCGTTGCCTTATATTGAGTATTTTGTTTTTTTGTAGGAATTAGCTGAGAAGGCAATACCTGCAAAATATGGGGGCCAGTTGCTCAAGTAAGGGACAATCAACCAGGGTTCAGGTTGATATTCCGCGGCCCAAGGGGTCGGCGAGGTACATAATGTGTGAGAAATATGGATCACACGCAGAGGTTTTATGCAATGAATGGGAACGGATGACTGCGGAAGATAGGGAACCATTCCCTAGGGTAGACAGTTTTAGTCCAGAGGTGTTGCAGAATTTAAGGGTTAGGATATGTCTGATAAAGTCCCAAAAGAAAAGGGTCAGACACACAAACTGTTTAAATTTATAGCAGCAAGAGGGCGATATGCAAGAGAAATTAACATATGCAACCGGTTCCAAACCTAGCGGGAATGAGAACACAAACACACCATTGTCGACACAGGTCGAAGGGGAACAGAAGGCTACAGTCAATGATACATCCGTAAATGATAGTAATATGAAAGAGCAATGTATTAACCCTAACTTTTGCAAAATGTATCCTGTTTTGAAGTCTCTCCAAAGTTTTAGGTCACAGGAAGATGAAGGATTCAGCCAAATCGCAGCTCTCCTCCAAGCAGTCACTTTGCAGGACACTCAGGTGGGGCCTGTTCAACCAGGTAGCGCAATAATAATATTCCCTAATGAAAGAACTGGTGAGGTCACAGCTACCGGTAAGTATGAGACAGTTCATTGCACAGAAACAACAACACCACACAGTAAACAGATTAGGAACGGAATGGTAGGATTACACCCTGTTTTGGGAATAGTAACTCCCAATGGGGGAACCGATAGACAGGAAGTAGTCCTCACCAGGAATAATGCAATGTATTGCCCGTGGCCCCGAGATGAGCTGCGATCAATAATTTCAGAATTCCCCGACCCTCAGAAGCATTTAGCCAGATGTCAGAAATTTATCAAAGATCTGGGTAATGTGTATGAACAGACAAACCAAGATTGGCGGACATTTTTGAAAGCCTGCCTACCCCCTAATATTGACACCCTAAAATTAATCACTGATTGTAGATTAGAATTGGATAGTCCTATGACTGACAGAAACAATCAGGAAAATATAGAAAGAATTAACAGACAACTAGAGTTGTATTTCCCCACAACTGCTAAATGGGAGGAAAATTTTCTCCATAAAGCAGAGGGAAAACGAAATGGCATCTGAATATTTCCATCGGGCCCTACACATAATGGATAGATACAGGGGATATAGGGGTATCGGATACAGGGAATGATGAAAATTACAGAGAGGTGGTTGTCTCTGCGCTGATGGACGGACTCGATAAAACAGTGAGGGACAGAGTACAAACCTCTTTGCCTGGTTGGAGAGGGGTCACAGTAGCTTGCCTTAGAGAGTGCGCAACTGAACACCATAGGGATATTGCTAGGCGTAGAAAACTGCGAGAGGAGAGGTTGAGGATTGAAATATGCAGGCTCTTACACCAAAGTCTCATCAGCCCAAACCCCAAAACCCTAGTGGTAACACTAGACCGAGAATATGTTACATTTGTAAAAATGAAGGACAATTTGCTAGAAATTGTAGGAGTAGTAGAGCACATAGCAAATATAGACCCCTAGACAGAATAAATAAGCCACGTTGTTAAACACATAGACAGGATCAAGGGACATATAGTAAGGAATCACGATACAGTATAGAAAAACACAGATTCGGTTAATGGGAAGAACAGAATAAATGCAACTTTACCCTTTTGACAGAATTTACGGAGATTAGGAGGAGGCTTCTAAACTTCTGCTTCTCTCTCTCCAGCAAAAGTGACCTCTAAGTAATCTAACAGGAGTTTTGTTAGAGATGGTATACATATAGAGTGCTCCCACCCAGGAAGCACAAAATATGTTAGAATACCCACGAAGACTAATATTGCATTTCACTGTTTTAGAAGCATGTCCATCACAGGTAGAGGAAATTATCTCAAAGATACCGGGTTCCCTATGAATTTAGAACTGACAAGAAACTGGATTAAGGGCTGGGATAGTCCCAGTAGAGATATAACACACATAGAAATTTTTTTAAGGGAACAGACTGATTAGGGGATCATTCCCCGTAGTGCCCAATCCAGATGTCAAACTTTGTTACTAAACTCTGTGATTTGTCTTCAAAGTTTCCTCTTCATCTCTGACGTTCACCGACAGATTTACAGCTCAAACGTCACATGTCTACTCGGTCTTTTCAGAGGTCTGCCCAAACCCAGTATATCTCACCAGCATCATTGTGCCTGGCCATGCACAGAGGGTGGAGAGTGGAAATACTGGTGAAAGGAGACTGTGCATAGATACCGATAGACATGATGGTGTGACAGCCTGATGGTGAACGCAAATCTGACAAATTTTCTTTTTATTATTCTCTCTCTTTTTCATTTTTCCACGGATGGTTTACTTCACACAACTGATAATATACAACAGTTAAACACAATGTAATGCAAGATTTATGTTCCCTATAGAAAGGTCGCTGACTCGGAGAGAACATCGTATCACTGGAGTGTCTGTTCCGGGAAGGCTGAGAGGCAGGACTGTTGTCACGGCACCTGAGCGCGGAGAACTACAAGACCAGAGGCGGTTGTCGAACCAATTTTTCTTTTTCCTTTTTATTATTTTCTCCACCTCCCACTACCCTCCTTTCCTCCCCCTTCTTGTTCCCTTTCTCTCCCCTTAAACAAGATGGACTTACCCCAAGAGACTGCGTTCTGGGTTTTCCTGTTGACCCTGTTGTTGACCAGAACAGTCTGTTTCGGTGAGAGTACCAGAGAGGTTGAGAAAGGATCTGGAATGGGTTCTGATGGCAAGGACGGATTTGTAGAATTCCAAGAGCAACACATCCACTGAGCAAAGGCGAGTATCAGAAAACGATCTGGTAGTCAAGAAACTAGGAGGCACTGTAAAGGGTTATTGGCTGAGGAAAATTGTATTTGTAGAAATTGTGAAAACATAGTTGAGGACGGGTGCATCCAGAGATGTCAGTCCAGCCTTAATATCAACATGGACCGTCATCCATTGAGTGATTATCACTCATTAGTGGGCAAGGTTTTAAACCAAACAGAATGCTGGGTGTGCTCACAAGTACCTCAAGGTCAGAGCAAGTCAGGACTAGTGCCGTATCCTTTAACAATAGATGAGGTACTTGAATTACGGGGTGGGAGACCAGTGGACAAGAAATTTAATATTTCTAGGCCCCCTAGTTTGAAGCTCCACCAATATCATGTGGATAGATCCTTGGTATGTTTCAACATTTCCAATTCCCGAAAGCCGGGAAATTGGGAGGTGACATGGAATAACCAAACCATGGCATTTTCACACAGAGCTGACAGAATGCCCGTAGACTCAGAACTTATACGCCAAAAAGCCGACGGTGGAAGGTATTTTCGGTATAGGTATACTCTAGGAAGTAGGACCATGCGGGTTGGAGAAGTATCACCAGGGTACTGTGCGCATATTATACAGCCTGATACGTGTACAGAACAGATGAGAGAGTTAGGGATAGGATTTTTCACTTGGAAGGTTTGCAATATGGTAATGTCATATTCTGTTCCATATGTTCTCCCCGATGATGCATATTTCATATGCGGGAGGAAGGCGTATAAGTGGCTTGCCCCAAACTCAGAGGGATCGTGTTACATTGGAAGAGTGTTGCCAGAAGTAATGACCATAACCCATGATAAGATGAAAGACGTTCACCGCAATGCTCAAGCTCCTTACACTCATACTCACTATGAACACATCGTTAAGAGACACCTTATAGATAGGACAGAGCACGCAGCCTCTGATTTGATCCAAGAATCCACCGGGATTCAATTCCTACTCGCGTTAGACATCACCCGTACCGCCAGAGGAATTATAAATTATAGGTATATCCACGCGCTAGCGAATCTAATAGATAATATCACCGAGATGTATGATGACACCTTCAGATATACAGGAAGGGAGTTGCAAGCTTACAAAACGGAACTGATCCAGCACAGGATGGTTCTCAATTATATCACAGCGGTGACAGGCGGGTACTGTGTCACTTTGGCAACTCAGTATGGTGTGAAGTGCTGCACGTATATTACAAACAGCACTGATGACCCAACCGAGGTCATAGATCAAAAGATGGACGATATCTTGCAGTTGAAGTCGGAGTTCCGGAGGAGACACAACCTTACCCTTACTGTTGTGAGTAATGAACTGACCGGCTGGGTCTCATGGTTGAACCCATGAAATTGGTTCTCAGGTTTAGGAGAGTGGGCTCAAAATGTTATCGTGAGTGTAGGAAAGTTACTCCTTTGTATCCTGGGAGTTGTCATAATTATTGGTTTGATATTTAGGTGTGTTCGAATATTAACGCGACGCAAGCACGGCACAAAAGTGATGAGTTTAAGGAGCAGGGGCATTGGTACAGCAACTGATTTAATTTATAACCCATCAATAGAGACAATGTTGTGATAAGACATGATTCCACGGTCCGTTTCTTTCACCCATTTCTCCTTTGTTTTCCCTCAGCAAAAATACACCCATCCGGAGAAGACTTCAATCAACACCCAAGAATGATTACGCAAATGTTATGTGAATGTATTTTTGATATGTTTCTTATCTTCATCTCTACAACCTTCAGGTAGTGACACACATAGTCGACAGGTGATATCCACATATTAGCATTCACATGTGTTCCCCCTCCATGTATCATCAACTAAATGTGCACCCCATTTGTTGGAACAAGAAGCCGAAAAGAGCTCGGTAGTGTTTGTTGGCCCACTTACAGACCCTTAATACGGGATGACAAGGATTTAATGAATACTTCGCAATACCTCGAAGCTTATCTAGAACATATACGGCACGATGATACATGCCCCTCAGACATGGATTTCATACATACATGCTTTTACTATCCCACTAGGTCATACATTTCCCGCCTACACCTCTCCTCCTACTATCCAATCATCTGTAGATATTGTATTGTATATTTTTCTGTTTAATGTTTAGATAGTGGCAGTTATTGTTGACTGCCAAAGGGTGGACTGTCAAAGTCGAAAAATATTGTAAATGCATACACCATGTACTAACCCCATACACATGCCCGCTGCGCGTGCACTTATTCCGTGCACATATCCGCAATTTGCGTAGGATCGCTCCTACGATCATGCACGTGGTATGGGTATTTACGGCGGAGTTTGTGAGCGCATAGAGGATCATCAGAACATTACATATTTAACCCAAATAGTGCATTTTGTACACATAGTTCCCCTACACCACATCAGCGAGTATCAACAGTTTAAACAGTTCCAGGACTAAGGGATTCGCCTTTGCATGATAGGAAGGGTCAGATAAAGGTTAGAAGGTCATGTCTAGTATCCAACTGTAGGGTATTTTAAGGGTAACATTCCGGTATTGGTTAGAGAAAGATCGCATGTTCCAGCGTATAGTTATGTGCAAAAGTAGAATATAGATATTAACTGTATTTACTGTATATTATGTATGCGGCGGGAATCCAGAGGATACCACCCACAAGAGCAGTTGAGAAAGACATCGCCCACCTTTTCAAATCAACCTATGACCTCTCCTGTAATGTAAAGACACATCTCTGTGTCCAATGGACAATGAGATTACAGTGACCATTGTATTGCGTATGTAAGTTGTGTATAAAAAGCCCGTTGTTGCCTGGCCGGTCAGAAGACTCTGAACGCTTTCTACCTGACAAGCGGAGGACCGGCCGGGTTGCGCTTGCGAACATTCTCACGTATGTACATTGACTGTAGCCATTATTCTGTTTTAGATTTATCTTGTTAGCCTGTAGTGTATGATTTGTACTGTTTTACCCTTTTGAAATAATCCACTGTGGCCTTAGAACCCTGTGGTTTCAACTACAAATTGGTGTTGTGTCCTCACTTTCCTGCAAGGGTTTAAAGCGTATTCTAACTGTATAAGGTTTATAAGTATTGATAAGGTGTACGCACTGCGGGTACTTTATACCGCCAGCGCTACTTAAGGTTTAAAGTATAACATCATTACAGTGCTTTGCGGCACATGGTTTAGAGTGTAAGAATAACATTACATTGCATTACTAATAAGGTTTAAAGGTTATCAATTGTGTGCGCGCGTGCTGTGCGTACTCTGTACACTCAGTGCGGCGTGTGTACGCCAAGTACGTACCACGTACGGGACTCTGTACGCAAATAGCGTACAAAGTGCGTAGCGCGTGTATTCAGTCTAGCGGCCATAGCGGCTCCACGATATAAGTGTATCAAGAGGTATAGCTTTATGGTTTAAGATAATATCTACATTATCAGTATCAAGAGCGGATGGTAAATTAGTAGAAGCCAAACTTGCCGAGCACTCTGCGTGAACACATAAAGATACGTGCCCACATCTCAAAAACTGAGGGTACTGCCCAAACTGCAAAGGCAGGTTCTCAGACGGGCATACTTTAACAGATTCATCCAGGAGAGCGAGGACAGTTGGTGGACTGAATCTTTCGGACACTGCCTTGAAGAAAGCGGGCAAATCTTGTAAAACTGGATCTTCCGCATCTACAAGACCACTTACCCACTTCAAGGCCCCCCCTCTGAACCTCATACATATGTTAGCAATGATATCAATAGGGGAAAAGTCATAAAAACTCAGATAGTACTTGAAGAGAGCTATACACAGAGATATCTCCATCAAAGTAAGGCAGTTCCTCAACGACTTGGCTTTCCAAATTAGATGTTACATCAGGGAGGATAGACAACCGTGGCCTCTCAGACAAGATGGACTCTTCTTGGACCTTAGACAGGCAAGTCTCAGATGGCCCCGACTGGGCAGACACCTCGGGGAAATCTTGGATCTCGGGCATGGCAGAGCCCCCTCCTGGGGCTGGACAGGCAGAGCCCCCTCCTGGGGCTGGACAGGCCTTGGCACGACCTCTGGCAAGGCAGACACCTCTCGGACCTCTGGCAAGGCAGACACCTCTCGGACCTCTGGCAAGGCAGACACCTCACGGACCTCTGGCATGGCAGACTTGGATGACTGAGTGACCCTGAAAGACAAAATAACATTTGGACTGACCATTGACATGGCAGTCCTTATTTGCCCAATAGACGGAAAAACAACGTCCTCATGCCGTGAGGCAAGGGCAGACAGGTCCTCATGCCGTGAGGCAAGGGCAACAGAGACCTCATGCCGTGAAGCAAGGGCAGCAGGGACCTCATGCCGTGAAGCAAGGGCAGCAGGGACCTCATGCCCAGAGGCAAGGGCAGTAGAGTCCTCATGCCCAGAGGCAAGGGCAGTAGAGTCCTCATGCCCAAAGGCAAGGGCAGCAGGGACGGACTCCCCACCTGCGGTCACTGGGCCGGACACCCCTCCTGGGGTCACTTGGCCGGACACCCCTCCTGGGGTCACTTGGCCGGACACCCCTCCTTTTGAAATTTGAGCACCACAGTGGCAGAATTAGGCACGATGGCAGAATGAGGAAAGCTCTTTTTAGGTTTGCGAGCAGGATATAATTAAATAAAATGTCCAGACCTGCCACAATAAAAACAAAGTTTTTTATCCCTTCGGTGTCTTTTTTCTTCCTCAGAGAGGCTGGGTCGTGGAAAGCTCCAGAACTTGCCTTTGCTTGGGATTGGAAAACAGCGGCCAGAATTGAGAGCACTTGCTCATATTTTTCCCTTTTCCCCTGCGTCTCCTTAAAGGGATCTGGTAATCTTATTGAATATTCAGGCAGAGCAGACAGTATCTCTGAAGACAGGGTTTGAATATTCTCCAGTTTCTCTCTGAAATCCACTAGCAATGTAGAACCCACGAACGGCATAAACTCGAGAGGCAGGGAATTTTTTTGAAATGAAGCCATTTTATGAAATTCAGCTATTACCTCAAACTCCTGCACACGTTTATTTGGCAGATCATTCTGTTAGGATTACTAGGTTTCTCTGTGTGTGCATACCTGAGATGAGGTCAGCTGAAGCCAGGTGAAAATGAAAACAAGGTTTATTGTAGAAAAGAACCAGTAAAATATCAGCATACAGAAAATGGATCCTTGATTAACATGGAACAGAACACAATATTCCCAGATAATTGTAATGGCTTGTTATAGAAACAGGGAGGATGATTATGCTCGAGTATAGGTATAGTCCAGGTTAATTACAGAGGTGAAATGAACATGAAGAAATCCGGGTTCAAACCAAGCAGGGGGGAGAATAACATACCAAAATGTAGTAATCAGGCCGGGGTGGAAACAGACTGCAAATAATAATTCAGGAATGCAGATGTTGATCCAGCAGGGTTAGAAGTCTTGTAGCAAGGCATATGTAACAGCAAACTGCAGGAAATGTCTCCAAGATGTAGGTATGGCAGAAGCAGGACAGGATAACTGGAGAGAGCCTAGTCACACTCCACACGGAACCACAATGATCTGCACATGGATGCAAGTGAACTGGAGCTAAATAACAGCACAAGGTGTTGGCCACAGCTGCTCACAATCAGGTAATCAACCTGCAGGGACAGAGTGTGCAACTGCCATTCAGACCTAAGGCAGCAAGTGAGACCCCTAGAGGCAGGAATGAGACAATGCAAGACAACACAAACACAGATATTCCTGACAATATCGTTATGAACTATGCTTAACCACTCTGGCAAAAGTCTTAATAGCCAGAAAATGGTTCTCCCCTGAATTACCCAATATATCTCATTGGCGGGCTCTGGTCAACGAGGTTCTGGCCATGAACGAGCAATGTTTAGATCTAGTGACATGCTGGTTAAATACTCTAATAAATGGGATAGATGGAATACGTCAGCCCTTGGAGTGGGTGGGACGTGATGGAAAGGGGAAGGTATCCTGTGTAATGTATATTGTAGCTAATACGGAATGTGATATTATGCCTGTTTGCTCTGGGGCGGTGCGGGAAGCATGGAGGCTTTAGAAATGACTCCTTATTGTTGTATTGACTATATATGTATGCGATATGTTGCCTGCTACATGTCATATCTTGTTTAACAGATATACTGTAAATCCAATATCATTGATGTTTTTGATTTACTATTTTTGTACTTGACCTGTTTGTTGAGCTAGGTTTAGCTGCTGTATGTTTTTTTGTTTGTATATGTAAAACACTATCAATAAAAAATTACTGAATTTAAAAAAATAATTTCTAATCGCGATTAATCGCAGGATTTTCTGTGATTAATAGCAATTAATCGTATTGTAAGGCACTACAATCAATAATGAATTCAAAAGGGGTCTATTGCGGACTTTTAGTACAGGTTGAGTATCCCATATCCAAATATTCCGAAATACGTAATATTCCGAAATACGGAATTTTTTGAGTTAGAGTGAGATAGCGAAACCTTTATTTTCTGATGGCTCAATGTACACAAACTTTGTTTATTACAAAAAGTTATTAAAAATATTGTATTAAGTGACGTTCAGGCTATGTGTATAAGGTGTATATGAAACAAATGAATTGTGTGAATATACAACACTTTGCTTATTGCACAAAGTTATTAAAAATATTGGCTGAAATGACCTTCAGGCTGTGTGTATAAGGTGTATATGAAACATAAATGCATTTTGGGCTTAGACTTGGGTCCCATCGTCATGGTATCGCATTATGATATGCAATTATTCCAAAATACGGAAAAATCCGATATCCAAAATACTTCTGGTCCCAAACATTTTGGATAAGGGATACTCAACCTGTACTTCTATATGAACAATAGTGCAATAACATTTGGTTCACAGGTTTCCCTTTACACAGTAGCATTTAAAAAACTTTAAAATCTAAAATAAAACATATTTTCTAATTTTTCTGAGAATCTAAATCTGTTTACTTTTGTTTTCTTTCCCAGATTTTTTTTTCCACCAGACAGATTGGACAGATATATAGTTGCTAAGACACACAAGGTTATTTACATTTTCAGATGATAAAGAAACTCTTCTTCTGTACAATATGACCAGCAAGAGAAAACAACCTTTCACAGGGTACAGATGTTGCAGGTGTGGCCAAGTACTTCTGTGCAATGGAGGCCAGCCTGCTGTGTGAGCCTGCATGTTTAGACAACCACTCTAATGGACAGGACTCTGTACTGATGATGGGCTCCGCTCTGTATCGACGCACACTGTTCTCAACTGAATCGTCCTCCTGTTCAGAATCAGACTCTGGTGAAGCAGCCAATAGGGCTAACTTTTTATTTGGTGGCTCTGATGTTGTTGCTTCCACAGGTTTCTCTGCAACAGACCTCTGTTCCTTGAGTAAGTTGGTGACTAAGGCCCACACCTCTCCCCTCTCAGCTCTGGGTATACACTTGAGGTCCTAAAATCTAGGGTCCAATGCGGTAGCAATCTTCAGATATGCAATGTTGGCATTTTCCTTGCATGTCTCCAGGTCTGTTCTGAATGTAGACTTAAATTTGACCATGTAGGCAGGGTCATCATCTGAACTCTCCATGACCCGAGAGAGATGGCAAAAAGCAGGCAGAACCACAGAGCATGAAACATACTTTTCTCCTCCCAGAAGTTCAGTCACATACCTGCAACAGCAAAAAAAAATAATCAAACCTATTTCTTTGGGTACGGGACAATGCTGGTGGTCAGGAGACCGACAGCGGCATCCTGGAATCCAGATACCCAAAAGTCCCTGGTAAGTATACTAACCCTCCCTACCCTTAACCCTCCCTGCACAGTGCCTAACCCTAAAAGTTTGCTGGTGGTGCTTAACCCTAACCTAACTCTCCATCCATGCAGCCCAACCCTAACCGTCCCTGCTCCCTACTAACCCTAACTGTCACTGCTCCCTACTAACCCTAACCCATACTTGCCGACTTTTGGGCTGCTCTCTCCGGGAGAGAGCAGCTGGTCGGCTCAGCAGGGCAGGCGGGCAGTGAGGTGACGTGCAGAGGGGGCGGACCAGAGGCGGAATGGGGGCGTGGCTGCTGAATTGCACCATGTAAGCCACGCCCCCAGCTATGTAATGCCGCTATTACCGGCATTATACAGCAGGGGGCGTGGCTATGATGACACGATTCAACAAGAATCACGTCATCACCTGCCCAGACCGCCCACTTTACTCGCGAAGTGGGCGGCCGGGCAGGGGGTGACCCCTGAAATCGGAGACTTGCTTGCTCTTCCTGGGGGCCGGGAGGGTCGGTTTTCGGGAGCCTCCCGGCCATTCCAGGAGAGTAGACAAGTATGCCCTAACCGTCCCTGCTCCCTACTAACCTTAACCCTCACTACTAAACTTAACCCTCCCTGCTCCCTACTAACCCTAACCCTCCCTGCTCCCTACCCCCCACCAGTAAGTGCCTAAACCTACCTAACTACATCCCATTCATGCTATATTTTTTTACAGACAGGACAGTGGGAAAACAAAATATATTACGTATGTAAAATATACCTGCAGGGCTCCAGTAGTGTTTACAACCTCTGCAGTTTGTCGAATTCCATCTGGTTGGAATATCTTGTATAAGCGACTCCTTCTTTTGTCCATGTTGAATTTGTTGTTCAAATTCTGCAGCACTTGCTGGACTGTGTTTAAAGTGGCCTACAACTTTTCTGCATTTGGCCAGGACATTGTCAAACGCACTGTTCTGCAGAGATACTGTGACAGAACGCTGGAGACTGTGCGCAGTGCAGGGAACATGTTCAAAAGGCAGGTGTCTTGCAGCAGCGATCATATTTCTTGCACTATCTGTGCTAAGTGTGCCGACTTCATCTGAAATGTTCCACTCCTGTACAACATGAATACAATGTTCAGCGCACGTTTCAGCAAAATGTCTCTCTTCTGTTTTCATTACAGTCAGAGCATGTGAATGTTGCTCCCACTGTTCATCAATATAATGTACTGTAACTCCGAGGTAAATATGGTTACCCAGCGATGTCCAGTAATCTCCAGTGAGAGCAACATGTGGGGTACGTTGTAACGCCTTAGCTTTTGTAGTCCTCTCCTTTTCATACAAGTCATGTATTCTTCTTGTGATGGTGCGTCTTGAGGGAGGCTCATACATGCTGTCATTCGTTGCGATCCTAAGAACATGCCTCAGACCGACATCTTCCACAATACTAATTGGCCTGCAGTTTGTAGCTATCCACTTTGCTGTTTTTTCTTAGCTTTTCTTGCTTTTGTTTATCTATACTTCTCCCATACGCTGTATCCAACGTAGTCTGCCGAAGCTTCCCTCCACTGTTTGTTTGGGTGGGTGAGTTGCTGGCATCAATGGTGTGTATTGCATTTAAGTGATACTTCAGACTCAAAGTACTCCGGTGATAAGAAAATTCAGCTTTGCAGTGGTTACAAATAACTTTGATTTTATCAACTCTACCATCTGGTAGAGATTTAAAATGTCCATGTAAAATTCGGTTCCTTTCTCCATTTTCTGTGACAAAAAAATAAAAATAAAAAACTGTTTTTTTTTTTACAGCAGATTAGGCACTCCAGCAATAAAATGGAGTATAATAGCTCAGCAGGGAGACCTTAATGAACGAAGGAGGCCCAAAGCTTCCAATCCCGTCCACTACCTCTCCTGTTAATATAAGCAATATCAGCCCCAATGTACATAAATCTGGCAGACCACTGTCACTGTATTATATTGCCTTTCCTGCTAGAACCCCAAGTGCACGTACCCAGGTATGTGGGAGATCTGGTGTCCCTAGGCCGAGTGTCCAATAGGTAGTCTGCCCAGTCTCCCTGAATCACAGCACAGTCTGATGGCTGGCAACTTCCAGGTCCAGTGGCTTCCACTGCAAGAGAGTCTGGCAGCATGTGGATCCAGCGGCTTCCACCACAAGTGGTTATGGCAGCTAATGAAAAATGACAAGAAGCCCTGTCCGTGAGGGTATATATTGTATTTTATTAACACAATTCAATTAATTAACAACATAAAAGGTAAAGTACACAAAATATCAGAGATACATCTGATGGGCTGGATTAGGGTGCTAGGGGGGATGGTCCAAAGGCAAATTCACTAGCAGCAGACAATAGCCATGTGGACATCACACATAGTTAAATGCGTGGGGTCCCCCCCTCAGGCTCTTTGAGCTGGTCCTAGTTGGGGGGGGGGGGGGGGGGTAATGCCACGGCCGCAGGGACCTATATAAAAGTGTCCCCCATCTGTGGCATTATCTTTCTGGCTAGTGGAGCCCGGTGCTGGTTTAAAAAATATGGGGGAACCCTACATCTTTTGTCCCCGTATTTTTTGAACCAGGACCAGACGCAGAGCCCGGTGCTGGTTGTTTAAATATGGGGGGACCCTACGCAATTTCCCCCCTGTATTTTTACAACCAGGACTGGCTCAAAGAGCCCGAGGCTGGTTATACATAGGAGGGGGGACCCCACGCAAATTTTTTTTTTTCATTTAACTATGTGGGATGCAGGTGACTGTCTGCAGTGTGGACAAGCTTACCGGAGTCTCAATCAGCAAGCCGTCAATATGTATGCGGCCTTCCTTAGTTCCCTGCAAACGCCTGATGGAAGCCAAGCGGTTATGGCGGCTGGCGGCTTCCTCTTCTCCAGCGGCTTCTGCATCAAGGGGGTCAGGTGACTTGCTGCTTCCAGCGACGAACGGAGTAGCAAAAGCTCTGCAGCACACCAGCAGCGTTAACTACGTTAAAAATATTAACGCCGTTATTGAGTTACAACATTAACGCGATAATAACACGTTAACTTGCCCAGCGCATATGTGTATGTATATATATATATATATATATATATATATATATATATATATATATATATATATATCTTCAAGAAATAAGGATGCACTCACCAGACTTCTTCAAAAGTACAAAAACGAGCCTTTAATGTCACCAGCACATACTCACAAGGTCATGGTCAACGTTTCGGCTCACCACAGAGCCTTTTTCAAGACCAGATTACCAGATGCCATCTCCAGGGAGATGGCATCTGGTAATCTGGTCTTGAAAAAGGCTCTGTGGTGAGCCGAAACGTTGACCATGACCTTGTGAGTATGTGCTGGTGACATTAAAGGCTCGTTTTTGTACTTTTGAAGAAGTCTGGTGAGTGCATCCTTATTTCTTGAAGATATATTTGGGACTTTGTCTGGATTGGACTTTGCTCTGGATTTGGCAACCCCAGCTGGTGTATGAAAAGGATTTGTGAGTGTGGCTTCCATATCCTCATTATATATATATATATATATAGTGATATAGGAACTCATTCAGTAATTTGCTGTTTCTGCTAAAAAGCTGTTGCTGCGATCAAATAGTTATCACCCAGAAAGAGAAAAAAACGCCCATTGCAGAAATTACGAATGCATCACAATGGGGGTCATTCAGAGTTGTTCGCTCGCAAACTGCTTTTAGCAGCTTTGCACACGCTAAGCCGCCGCCTACTGGGAGTGAATCTTAGCATATTAAAATTGCGAACGAAAGATTAGCAGAATTGCGAATAGACACTTCTTAGCAGTTTCTGAGTAGCTCCAGACTTACTCGGCATCTGCGATCAGTTCAGTGCTTGTCGTTCCTGGTTTGACATCACAAACACACCCAGCGTTCGCCCAGACACTCCTCCATTTCTCCAGCCACTCCCGCGTTTTTCCCAGAAACGGTAGCGTTTTTTCACACACTCCCATAAAACGGCCTGTTTCCGCCCAGAAACACCCACTTCCTGTCAATCACATTACGATCACCAGAACGAAGAAAAAACCTCGTAATGCCGTGAGTAAAATTCCTAACTGCATAGCAAATTTACTTGGCGCAGTCGCACTGCGGACATTGCGCATGCGCATTAGCGACTATTCGCTCCGTTGCGACAAAAAAATAACAAGCGAACAACTCGGAATGACCCCCAATGTGTGTTCTGATAGCAAAACCATACAAAATTACTGGAACATGGAAGATTTTTCCCATTTGCGCCAGGCAAAGTCATCCACAATTCTTGCGACACAAGAGGCTGGAAGTGGTCATCGCTGACGTCAGAGGCCCTCCTTAAAAACACCTTGGCATGCCTTCGTTTTTTCAGACACACCCAGAAAACAGCAGGTTTCTGTCCAGAAATGCCAATTTCCTGTCAGTCAAACAGCGGCTGCATTGAGATTACGCAATTTGTTGCAATTTCCCCTCGCACATGTGTAATGCGAATGCGCAGTCGTTCACTAATCGGTTGGATTGCGATTTGCAAATTTTGCAATCCAACCTGAATAAGGCGCACAATGAACAACTTGTGCTCAAAGATCTGAAAAAAATGCACATTTATCAAATTGAAAATATATAGGAGCTTATCTTCCTTTATTACAGGGGTGGGGAACCTCCGGCCCGCGGGCCGTATAAGGCCCGCGAAGCCGTTTGCTCCGGCCCACCGCTTCTGTCAGTGAGACACGCCGCCGCTCAGTCCGGCGGCAGCGTGTCTCAGCTGTCAGGACAGGGAGAAGAGCGCAGCGATGTTTGATGACGGCGGCGGCGTGTAGGACTTCAAACTAGCCGCCCCTTCGTGAGCCAATCAGAGCTCGCAGACCGGCAGCCAATTAGGAGCCGCGGCTGCCGGCCCACGAGCTCTGATTGGCTCTCGCACCGGCGGCTGGTTTGAAGTCCTACACGCCGCCTCCACCCGACATAGCCACGCTCTCCTCCCTGTCAGCAAGCAGCGGTAAGCAGCACGGGGGGGGGGGGGGGGGCATCTGTATACCTGGCACTGTGGGGGCATCTGTATACCTGGCACTGTGAGGGACATCTGTATACCTGACACTGTGAGGGACATCTGTATACCTGGCACTGTGAGGGACATCTGTATACCTGGCACTCTGAGGGGCATCTGTACACCTGGCACTGTGAGGGGCATCTGTACACCTGGCACTGTGAGGGGCATTTGTACACCTGGCACTGTGAGGGGCATTTGTACACCTGGCACTGTGAGGGGCATTTGTATACCTGGCACTGTGAGGGGCAATTGTGGATCTGGCACTGCACTATTGGGGGCATATGTGTATCACGTCCCATTTTAACTGGCCACACCCATTTTTTTGGCGGGAGTGCCTCCGGCGCGCACACACAGTACCTCTGTGGGGCAGACCTGCTGGGGGGCAGGGTAATTTTTTACGTTTTTGTATGGCCCCCGAAGGATTTTATAAATATCCAAATGGCCCTCGGTAGAAAAAAGGTTCCCCACCCCTGTTTTATTGCATCAGAGTTCCATAGTAATCAAGAATGGCAAATAAAAAAAAAAATACATTGTGTAATTCTGATAATACAGTGATGTTAAATTCAGGGTGGAGGGGATGTCTTTGTAGCATACCAGCCATCTCTCCCTGACTATACTTGGGAAAAACAGTAATCAGAGATATATACATTCAGATGGGATCATTAGTGCCATTTCCCTGCATTGGTTATAAGGCACAATAGGCCTTATTCAACTTCAGTTGCAAAATTGCAAATTCACAAATTGTCCGATTATTGGACGACTGCGTATGCGCTGCAACCACATCACACATGTGCGCAGGCCAAAATGCATTTGCAATGCGATCGCAGGGCCGCCAAAGTGTGATCGCATATTGATTGCTAGGAAGTAATCATTTGTCGGAGCTTTCATGGCGTTTGTGAGGAGTGGTTGTGAAAACGCAGGTGTTCCATGGCCATTTTTGGGGTGTGCATCTTACGTCAGCTGCGATTAAAAACGTGGTGACTGCAGCCTCGTATATCCTGCATATGCATGGGTCAACTGTAATTGTCAATGATACTCGATTTCTGCATATGCACAGCAATTATGCAAACGCAAATTTGCGAATGGATCGATGGGCATCTTTTACCTTTTTGGGTGGCTCTTTACATGCATTTTTTTAGCAGAAGCAGTTCTGAGAAAATCGCAATATCGTTCTTAATTGCGATCCAAGCTGAATGAGGACCAATGATCCCTATGGCTATATGCATTTTCATAAAAGGTTTCTTGTGGACACTTTATGGAACCACTTGTAGAACACAATACATGAGCAAACCATGAAAGGTATCAGTGTCTTTTCATCAATAAGTAGATCTAACTGCTTAGGGTCTCATTGACATGTGGATGTAAGTCACTTTTATGACACGCCTCTCAGATGTAGTAGTACACGTCCACTTTAAAACTGCCCTTAGAGGTGTTCTAAACATAGAATATGCCAGCAAATAAGAACCGCTTGACCCATCTGATCTGCCCATGTACATACATACGCTTACACACTAGGGTTCATTTTTGTCGGGAGTCAGTTAAACTACCAGTATATTTTTGGGGGATTAGAGGAGGAAACCAGAGTGCCCGGAGGAAACCCATGCAAGCATGGAGAGAATATACAAACTCCACACAGTTAGAGCTGTAGCAGTTATGCTAGTCATTACACCATCCATACTGCTACCACAATCTCCCTAAAATGCTTTTTCAAAAGTAGTAAAGTATGCTTTGTATCAGAAAAGTATACAGTTATACATTAATAGGGTTGCCACCTACCCATAATTCCTCTGGACAGGCCAGAAGTAATAAGATCTGTCCATAGTCTTGATGGTTGCTAATCCATACTTGCCTACCTGACCCTCTCCATGAGGGAGAAAATGCTCTGTTCCTGGACTTTCCTGGTAATGTATGATTGCCATCACCTGTGGTGAGCTAGTTAATTGATAAGAAAGGTGTTTCACCACAGGTGATGGCAATCATACATTACCAGGTAAGTCCAGGAACAGAGCATTTCTCCCTCATGGAGAGGGTCAGGTAGGCTAATGTGCTAATCCCAAATGGGCAGTGTCCGGAAACCATCCGAACAGTGAAAGATGGACTATAACCACCAGGACTAATATTGAAGCCTGCCTCTTTAAACTGCAGCACCTGTATGCTCTCTCTAATGCTGGTGCAAAGCAATGGGAATACAGCTCCCATCCAATCTGTGTATGCAGCCATGTTAATGCTGCAGAGAACTCACAGAATTCCTCAATACTTCTGTAATGTTCCCTCTCCTGGTGACCCATGCAGTAGTATCCCTTTTAGAATAAAAAGTGGCTTCTGTTGACTGTATCAGTATTGACCGTTCAGCTGCAACTGCTAAGTAAGTTCTACCTGCCCATTTCATGGTGAGGATTCATAGTTAGAGGACATTTCTCATTCAAATCAATTGTTTGAATCAGACTTCAGAGTGGACATTTGGTAAAGACGCAGGTAAGCCAAGACAAGGGGATGAAGGGGCTCTGCATGAGATGGCTCTGAGTCATATGTGGAGGTATAAGTGGTGCTGGGCTGGCATATAAGGGCATGAGGTGGCTCTGAGTCATATGTACGGTAGGGGCATGAGGGGTGCTGGGCTGGTATATAAGGGCAGAATGGAGCGCTGGTATGTATAGGGGTATGATAGAGCTGACAAATAAAGGCATGATAGGGCTCTGGGCTGGCATATAAGTGCATAAGGTGGTTCTGGCATGTTTAGGGGCATGACTGAGCTGTCATAAGGTAATGTAGGTTGTAATATAAAGGCATTAGGGGTCTCTGAAGTGTAAAAAAAAGGACATGATAGGGCTCTGAGGCATAGGAAGGGACATGTAGGGGCACTGATGGCATATAAGGTGCATGTGGAGGGCTGAAATCGGATAAATAAAATAGCTGTAACCTATACACTACAGTATATCTTCAATGCCTTCAATGCAATCTGCGTCACATAAAGAAGCCAGTATCAAGATCACACTTTGTAGTGTGTTTTCAAACAGTGACCAGAAATTCATACTCAATGGGGGTAATTCAGAGCTCTGAAATGTGGGGGGACGCCCAGCACAGGGCTAGTCCGCCCTGCATGTCAGGCCCTGCCCCCCTTCCCCCTGTGCAGGTGCAAAAGCATCGCACGGCGGCGATGCTTTCGCACCCACCAAGTAGCTCCCTACCTGTGCAGCCTAGCTGCGCTGGCAGACGGCTACCCGCCGCGTTCTGGGTCGTATCGGTTGCATGTGACATCATGCAGTTGTCACGGCCCACCCCCGCAACATGGTTTGTCTGGACAGTGCCCCACCAACAGCGTTCTAACGCCGTTGGCACACTCCCTTCTGCCCCGCAACCGCCTGTCAGTCAGGCAGAGGCAATCACAGCAGTGAGATGCTTTTGCATCTCACTGGATGTGCACACGCAGTGCGGCCGCTGCGTGTGCGCACTCCAGAAAAGGTATCAAGCTGCAATCGCTGCCACTGCAGCAATCCAGTCTGAATTAGGCCCAATGTCTGCATACCAGTCTCCCAAGCTTTCTCAGCATATGCATTGCATTATCAGCTTTTTCTGTAATATTAATATTTCTAATCTCTGGGTGTTTCAACATGTATCTCTAAAATGGTGACTGAAGACTCTGTGGCCCTGTCCCTTTCACAGCGTCACTTGTAGCAGAGGATAAATTGTTTTGCATATTAACAAGGCCGGAAAGAAGGGGTGTGTCAGGGACGGACTGGGGACCAAAATCTGCCCTGGCATGTGCGTGCACGAACATACCAGGGGCGCGCGCACCGTGAAGAGGGGTGCACGGGCACTAAAGACAAGGGTCAGCAACTGTACATGGTATGTGATATACGCGGCACGCCTCCATTTCTATGGAGACAGGAGGGGAGGCGGGGGAGCAGATAGACCAAAGAGATGGAGGCTGCACTGCACGTGGCCTTCCTGGCTCTCTGTATGACAGAACCGGCCTGCCAGCCCATCAGCTCTTCTGGCATTTGCCAGAAGTGCTAGATGAGCAGTCTGGCCCTGGAGTGTGTTAGCTGTGCTGTTGCGCTACACCATGGCGACTGTATTTGGCTAGCAGGGTTCCTGGAATGGCAACCGGTAGCCTGTAATGCTGCAGCAGTGCTGCATAGAGCCTCATGCCTCCTGCAGTGCGCAGAGCTGTCCAGAGTTCATTTTCTACTGCCAGCACTCCTGCCCACTCGTGACATCACATGTTCAGGATGTGAAGTTGGGACAGGAAGCTGGTGAGCCTGGCTTTGCACTAGAATTGACTTATGTACATGCCACTTCATAACAGTTTTACCTAATATACAAATAAGGTAATGCAATTTTAGCATTTACTACTAACACTACTACTGTCACAACCCAAGTGCATATGCTATGGTTACAGACACATCTTGCGATGCAGTCTATTGGCTGAAGGACCCAATGTGCACTCAGAATCTCATGTCCATCCTGGAATTAATTCTGTATTTTGTATTACTGCAAAAGCATATTTCTCTGGCTGGGTCCACAGGATTATCCACAGGATAACATTGGGATATTGTCGAGCGACAGCGAAAATGGCACCAACACGGTCACGAGCTTTCTGGCATCCCAGGATGCATTGGGGCTTCCACTATATAGTCCCGCCCACTGATTCAGTCAGATCAGTTTTTTGCTTGGTGCGGCAGGAAGCCGCATGGTCACAGGGCTGCTGTGAAAGCAGCCTCAAGTTTTCATTACTTTATTTTTATAGACTTACTGTTTTTGTTTGAGCGACTTCTCTTAACAGCGTCTTAAACGTGTATTAGAAAGAGTCGCTCCAACAACTCCCCACCGGGTCGCAACAACGCTTACCTTCGCGGTACAGTGCTGTCTCGACGGGCGTCTGTGTCGGATGTTCTAGCAGGTCCAGCAGACGTTACCAGGCTGTGGCCGGAGCATGGGGAGACAGTGAGTATATGGACTTCCTCTTACTAGAGGGGTCAGGACACAGCTACGCTGATTTGGTGGAGACTACAAACAGCGTGTTGATGCGCCGAACATCTCGAGTGTGACAGCGCTACGCTCCGGGGATCATAGGCGCCAGGACTAGGTGAGGCCGCGATCCTGGGGGTTTAAGTCAACAGGGGGTTTCAGACGCTCTCCTGGCCGTCCCTCCTCCGAGTTCATGGCCAGTTCCCGCGGGTCTCTCGTTTCATGAACTGAATGACCTCACTTCCGGCTCAGATGCTACCACGAGGGTACTCGGTCGCAGCTTAGACGCTGCGGTTGTGTACACTGGATATAAACCCGCCCAGACCGAGTCGCAGGCCTTTAGTGTCTGCATACACGTGGAGTCGCTCAGCGTCCGTGTCCGTTGGTGAGCGTCCGCGTCCGTTATCAGTTACCAAGAGCGGCAGTGTACACCAGTAGCGTCTGAATCCGCCTCAGCGTCTTTCGAGCGTCTTTGCTTGGATATGGAAGTGTGGTGAGTCTCCCTGTATCCCGCTCTCTGGAGGCAGGGTATACAGTACTAAAAATTCCTTCTACTTCTTAGTGTGCACTGTTAATTTTTAGTACCTATTGCATATGAGACCTGTATATTACTGTGTTTTCTGCATGTTATGTTGAAAAAGAACCAGTTAAACAGAAGTACAAATTTCCTACTTATGTATAAGTTATTATGCAGGTTGTATTCTCATATGACAATGTCTAATGCTTTAACATGTGACTGACTGCTAGTATGTGTGCTGACTTTTCTGTGTAATGTCAGTCCTGTTCTGACCCTCAAATCAGGTGCACTGTGGTCAGATTGATTTCACCTCTATATACTGATTATAGGGTGTGGTTCAGTCACAAAATTGTGTAGTCAATATCAGAAAAAATGTCTGTGAGCGGCAAAAGTGATGAGGAGAATTTGTCAAGCACTCCTACAGCCCTAACATGCTTATCTTGTAAGTCAGGGGTAATTGATATGATTCAATTGGTCACTTATGAGGGTTTGTGTGCAAACTGTTTCGCTTTTCAGCGAAGTAAAAAACAGGAGTTAGTTCAACCTCCAGTAGAGCCACCATGGAATATGTTCGCAAAGACTCTGTCTTCAATAGCGGACAGGTTAGCTCCAGTAGCACCACCTCAGGGGTTAGGTTACACTATGAACCCATACATGCAGCTCCCTTCCTATGGTTTGGTTCCAGTAGCCTCTACAAGCAACCAAGGGGTAGGTAAGACTAAGACAGATACGTCTGTATGGCAGACTACACAAGAGGATACATCGGATGATGATGCGGAAACAATAGATTCAACTCCGTATGATGATCAGTCGCAGAGCTTTAGTTCAGATGATGTAGCTGAACTCATTAATGCAGTAAAGGCTGTGCTTTCTCTGGAAGAACCAGCCAAGACAGCGTTAAAAGCAAAAGCACCTGTATTCAAACGAACAAAGTCAGTGATAGCTGAATTTTCAGCGTCAGAGGAGTTGACGGAAATGATGGATGAGTCTTGGGCAGCGCCCGGTAAAAAGTATAAGATTCCTAGGAGATGGGATTCTTATTATCCATTTCCTGCTGGAGATTGTTCGAAGAGAGAAGTTCCTCCAAAAGTAGATGCACATGTTCTGCGACTCGTGCACAAATCTGCTTTGCCACTCTCATCTACCTCTTTGAATGATGTCACAGACAGGAGGGTAGAGAGCCTATTGAAAAATATTTTTTCTCTTGTGGGTGCAGTGGTAAGACCTGCTATGGCTTCGGCCTGGGTAGCAAAGGCAATGGGCGAATGGATAGAGGAACTAGAGAATGACATCCCCTCTCCTACTAGGGAGCAAGAGGATCGTCTTTGCCGTTTAAGACAATCTGCCCAGTATTTAGAAGCAGCAGCCATTGATGTAGGCACTGTTGCTTCTAAAGCTTCAGCCCTGGCAGTAGTCGCTCGCAGAGCAGTCTGGCTACGGACCTGGAAGGCAGATGCGGAGTCCAAGAAGGAATTGGAAGCATTGCCTTTCATGGGTAATATATTATTTGGAAAACCTTTATCGGATATCCTAGAGTCAGAGGCTGAATCGAAGGTGGTCAGATTTCCGGCTACCTACAACCCTAAGTCCAAGGGTTTAAAATTTCGCTCATTTCGCTGGCAAAGCAAAGCGAAAGGTAAAGAGGAGCCTAAACAACCCCAGTTTAAATCCAGGGGTAAGAAGCAGTGGGCTAGCAAAAAGCCAGCTTCCAAACCTGAACAAAAGCCCTCAGCCTGAAGAGACGGGCCTCCGCCTGGAGGATTCCAGGGTTGGGGGCCGACTCCTGCAATTTGCACACACATGGCAACAGTCAACAACAGATGCCTGGGTGCAGAAGGTAGTATCTCAGGGGTATGGGTTCCCATTCAGGAGGCAGCCTCCTCAAAGATTTTTTTGCACCAGCCCGTCTCGTATAGAGTCGAAGGCCAATGCCCTGCAAGAAGCAGTCCAAAAATTACTGCAGTCAGGTGTGATTGTCCCAGTACCTCCATCACAAAAGGGACAGGGGTATTACTCCAATCTGTTTCTAATCCAGAAACCAAATGGGTCATATCGACCAATTCTAAATCTGAAGATGTTGAACAATTACATATGGATCCCGAAGTTCCACATGGAGACGTTACGCTCCATAATGTTGGCTATGGAACCGGGAGACTATATGGTATCTCTGGATGTGCGGGATGCTTACCTACATGTGCCTATAGCACTATCACATCAGTGTTACCTCAGGTTTGCCATCCTCAAGGAACACTTCCAGTTCCAAGCTCTGCCCTTCGGGCTAGCTACAGCACCCAGGGTGTTTACCAAGATCATGGTGGTTATGGCAGCTTGTCTGCGCAAACAAGGGATAAGGATATTCCCATACCTAGACGACCTATTAATCTTAGCACAGTCGCAAGATTTACTGTTGAGCCATCTCCAACAGACGATAGTTTGTTTACAGAGACACGGGTGGCTCATAAATTGGGAGAAGTCGTCCCTGAATCCATCACAGCGGATGGTTCATTTGGGAGCCATATTGGATTCAGACCTACAGAGAGTTCTCTTACCAGAGAAGAAAATAGTCAAGGTGCAGGTCATGGCTCAGGAAGCGTTGCAAGCCCAGACAATGTCAGTCCATGCAGCAATGCGACTGTTGGGTCTGATGGTATCAACGTTCGACATGGTGGAATATGCGCAATTCCACTCCAGACCATTGCAGCATCTCATTTTGACAAAATGGAACGGAAATCATCAAACAATAAAGAAGCAGATGATAAAGATTCCAGTAAATGTAAAAAGGTCTCTAGCATGGTGGCTACAGACAGACCATTTAAACAAGGGGAGACCCTTTTGGATAAAAGAGTGGCAAGTCCTGACGACATATGCCAGCCTGCAAGGTTGGGGGGCGGTACTCGGAAGCCTATGGTTCCAGGGAAAATGGACCGCAAGGGAAAGTCGCCTGCCGGTAAATCTGTTAGAAATAAGAGCCATTTACTTGGCCCTAGTTCAGGCAAAGGACAATCTACAAGGAAGACCAGTCCAGATCCGCTCAGACAATGCGACGGCAGTAGCATACCTAAATCATCAAGGAGGGACTCACAGCAAGAGTCTGATGGAGGAAGTAACTCCCATTCTAAAGTGGGCAGAACTCCATCTCCGAGCATTGTCAGCAGTATTTGTCCCGGGTGTACTAAATTGGGAAGCGGATTTTCTCAGTCGGCACACCATTCAGGAAACCGAATGGGCACTACACCCAGAAGTGTTTCAGACACTGGTGAACAGATGGGGTCTACCGGAGATAGACCTTATGGCGTCTCGTCTAAACAACAAAATTCCGAGGTACGGATCAAGAACAAGGGACCCAGGAGCAGTCCTGGTAGACGCACTGTCAGTAGAATGGAGGTTTCAGCTGGCATATCTGTTCCCTCCAATATCTCTGTTACCCAGAGTAGTGAGAAAGATAAAACAGGCAAAAGGAGCAATCATTCTAATAGCTCCAGCTTGGCCAAGAAGGCATTGGTACACAGATCTGTGGAGAATGTCCGTGGAAGCACCGATACTGCTCCCTCAACGTCCAGATCTGTTAATGCAGGGTCCTTGTTGTCACAGTCATCTGGATCACCTGTCTTTGACGGCGTGGCTGTTGAAACCTCTATCTTAGAGGCTAAAGGATTTTCAAAGCAAGTAATCCAAACCATGCTTAGAGCAAGAAAGCCTTCTTCGGCCCGTGTATATCATAGAATATGGCAAGCCTATATTCATTGGTGTTCTGGAAAAAATTACAATCCAAGAGCCTTTAAAGTAGCTAGAATTTTGGATTTTCTGCAGGCAGGATTGGATAAGGGGTTGAAGGTTGCTTCCTTGAGGGTGCAAGTCTCAGCGTTGACTGTATGGTTTCAGCAGAAGATTGCTGACCTACAGGATGTACGTACTTTTTTCCAAGGAGTATTACATATTCAACCTCCATTTGTTCATCCTGCAGCTCCCTGGGATTTGAATTTAGTTCTTAAATTTCTCCAGGGTCCTTTGTTTGAACCACTTGAGAGAGCAGATCTTAAGTGGTTAACGGTTAAAGTTCTTTTTTTACTGGCAATGGCGTCAGCCAGAAGAGTGTCAGATTTAGGAGCATTATCATGAAAGTCTCCTTTCCTAAGTTTTTTTCCAGACAGAGCAGTTCTCAGAACGAGATCTAGTTATCTTCCAAAGGTGGTGTCAAAGTTTCACCTGAATGAAGAGATTGTAGTCCCAGCTTTTCAGGTATCGGGACTATCTGCGGGAGAAGCGTCACTGGACGTGGTCCGGTCTTTAAAAATCTACATAGATCGTACTAGTGCCATCAGGAAAACAGATTCCCTCTTCATCCTCTACGGATTCCATAGGAGAGGTTGGCCTGCTAGTAAACAGACGCTGGCGAGATGGCTCCGAATGGTAATATCTGAAGCTTATTCTCATGCAGATCTCCCTATTCCGGCTAATGTTTCTGCACACTCTACACGTAAGGTAGGTCCTTCTTGGGCAGCACAACAGGGTGCATCAGCAGAACAGATATGTAAGGCAGCCACATGGTCTTCCATAAACACATTCATCAGACATTATGCCTTGGATACTTTTGCCTCTCATGACGCAGACTTCGGGCGAAAGGTCCTCCTGTGCAATCAGGAGCGTCCCCACCACTAAAATGGCTTTGGGAATCCCAATGTTATCCTGTGGATAATCCTGTGGACCCAGCCAGAGAAATGAACGTTATGGTAAGAACTTACCGTTGATAACGTGATTTCTCTTATGTCCACAGGTATCCACAGGGATCCCACCCGGACGCATCTGATTTGAGGATCTAGACAAACACTAAAAACCTCTTCCTTCTTGTATGGAAGGGTGTGCATGTGTGTTCTTATCGCCTGTACAGGTCTCTACCTAATGTTCCTGCCTATAATCGCTGTGGAAAGAACTGATCTGACTGAATCAGTGGGCGGGACTATATAGTGGAGGCCCCAATGCATCCTGGGAGGCCAGAAAGCTCGTGACCGTGTTGGTGCCATTTTCGCTGTCGCTCGACAATATCCCAATGTTATCCTGTGGATACCTGTGGACATAAGAGAAATCACGTTATCAACGGTAAGTTCTTACCATAACGTTCATTTTACTACCTCTGAAAAAGTATTTCAAGGAGTTTGTGATAGCAACAACTAGGGGGTAATTCAGAGTTGATCACAGCAGTAAATTTGTTAGCAGTTGGGCAAAACCATGGGGGTCATTCCAAGTTGATCGCTTGCTAGCAACTTTTTGCTGTGCTGCGATCAGATAGTCGCCGCCTATGGTTTAGTGTATTTTCACTTTGCAAGTGTGCGAACGTTTTTGCAGCAGACGGCACAAAAAAGTTTTTTGTAGTTTCTGAGTAGCTCTGGACTTACTCAGCCGCTGCGATCACTTCAGTCTTTTTGGTCCCGGAATGGACGTCAGACACCCACCTTGCAAACGCTTGGACACGCCTGCGTTGTTCCAAACACTCCCAGAAAACACCCTCATTCTGTCAATCACCTTGCGATCGGCTGTGTGAATGGATTCTTCGTTAAATCCATCACCCAGCACCGATCCTTTTTGTACCTGTACGACACACCTGTGCATTGCGGTGCTTACGCATGTGCAGTTTTGCTGAGATTTAACCTGATCGCAGCGCTGCAAAAAGTTGCTAGCAAGCGATCAACTCTGAATGACCCCCCATGTGCACTGCAGGGGTGTGGGGGGCAGGTATAACATGTGCAGAGAGAGTTAGATTTGGCTGTGGTGTATTCAAACTGAAATCTAAATTGCATTGTAAAACTAAAGCAGCCAGTATTTACTCTGCACAGAAGCAAAATAACCCACCCAAATCTAACTCTCTCTGCAAATGTTATATCTGCCCCCCCTGCAGTGCACATGGTTTTGCCCAACTGCTAACAAATTTGCTGCTGCGATCAAATCTGAATTACCCCCCCAAGTGCATGGCACCATACTTGCCTACTCTTCGAGAAGTTGTGGGAGACTCCTGATATTTTGGGTAGTCCACTGCACCCATGGTTGAGTGGGCAGATCTCCTGCATTATGTCTGCTTCCTAGTGAAGCGATGGGAAGATCATTACGTGATTCACAGTGAGGGAAGGAGGGGGCAGAGCTAAATGACGTGAATGGAGCATCTCCTCTCCAGGCTTCTCCCAGAGAGAAACAAGAGTCAGCAAGTATGGCATGATGCTGAAAAGGGCATGTACTGATCCGTCTGGGAGGCGTGTCATGAAGTTGACTTACATCCAACTGGGAATGAGTCCCAAAGCAGTTACATAGGATGGAATATATTTTTTATGTTTCGGATTCCTAATTTTCCATATTGCAGTATATCACATCCCATGTGCAGTTGCTGACCCAGCATCAGGGAGATTTCTAGAGTATTTAGGGAGTCAGGGAGATCACCACTATTTCAGGGAGTCTCCATGACATTTAACAAGTACTGTATGCTGCATAATGTAGTTTAACAGATATCTGCCCTTAATCATGTATATAAATATAGTCTTTGTACTATGTCTGTATGTATTGTCTATTGTACTTTCAGTCACAGCAGTGTAGTCTCTTTTTATGTCTATGGAAATTAGGTCGTGCAGGCTAACCCCCTTGAAATGTAATCTATAGCAAAGTGGTAGGCCCGGTGAATGTTAACTATACTTCATGCGCATGGCATCTATACTGTGCAGGGAAAGTCTCTGCATACCTCCCAACATCGGGAGATGGTAACTTGGGCCTCCAATGCGCAACTAAACCGTGCCCAGATGAAAAGGGGGTGTGGCCTATAGAAAAGGGGGCATGGCTTCACGTGAATGTTGCGATTGTTAGCCATGCCCCAATTTTCCGTAACTGAGGGGGCATGCCTAGTGCTCTGCGAGCTGCTGGCATACCCCCAGTCCCTCTGTCTCTCATAAATAGATGCTGTGCGCATGCGCACAGCATCTATTCACCGCTGCTCTGCTAGGAAGAGCATTGACTGACAGGAGCTTCCCAACTGCCCCTCCCCCACACTGCGGGACACTGCGGCCCGCGGGTAGGACAGCAGGACAGTCCCCAAAAAATGGACTGTCCCACAAAAAAGTTGGGAGGTAAGGTCTTTGGGGGAAGCTCAACATCTCTGGCAGTACTGGACATGACCCCACAGTGCTAAATATGGGGTCGTACCGAAAGTGGAGGGCTTTAACAAGCATCAAAAAGGTATACAACTGTACTGTGCTAATCATAGCAATGAGATGCAGAGCTACAACAGTCCAACAACAACAACAGAGTAAATGGGGGTAGAAAAGAGTGGGGAAGGGGAAAGGGAATGCTCCAAGACAGCAGTCAGTGGTGAAATCTGGGTATAAGGTGATGTATCAAGGTCATAATCAAACCTGCGCACATCATCACTACTCCTTACAATCATTACGGATTTGAAAAATGACAGGAGCTGATTTGCTGGTGTGTTATCACCTTGCACTTATCACTGCTTTATCACTTCTTTACAGAGGCGTAACAAGGGTTTTTGGAGCCCAGGGCAAGATTATGAATGGCGTATGGCCACTGAAAATGGGGCATGCCGACATGACAAGCCACCTGTTTCAGGTCACAATGGAAACATTTTCAATTGCACATGCACCTTACCTATATGATGGTTTCTCACAATGTGGAACCTCTGGAGAAATGTATCCTCTAAGGCAGATGGCATCTTCAGTCGGTATTCACTATTCATGTAGGTGATCATATCGTCCAGAAGATGCCTGGTTGTGTAAGAATATTAATATGGGGGGAGGAAAGGGATGGGGAAAACTTGAGCACTGGTGGTGAGATATAATTTACCGCTGAATGAATTGGAAAAACCACAATAGTTTGAAATTACGTTCTTCACTGAAGGGTACTATAAAAATAACTCATGTGGAGGTGCACCCCTGAGAGTAAGCAATAGTGTACCAAAAAAGAAGAAAAAGAGACTCTCGTTTTTTGGGGGGCACTCATTGAAAGATTTTACATAAAATATAACTTTTATTGATTATCATTAAAAAAATGTTGCCACATACCAAGACTAGGACATGAACATGTACACATAAATACCAGAATTCACAAAACAAACAACAAAAAACAACAAAAAAACCACGCCTAAATTTACGCGTGGTATGAACACACCGTGGGGAGATACACGTGACCTGGTCAGGGTCAATGTTATTGATCCTGACAATAGTTCCTGCAATAATAAGCATTGACAGTCCCCTAACAAGAGGAGACAAATTGTAGGATGATATAGTCGGCTGAAACAAGAAGCGGTGGCCCTATATATAGATTTACCATAAATTTCAGCCTGTTGTAATGGATGCTACTGGCGTAGAATATAAGTAACAATAACTGTGTTGATTAGTATGTGTCCAAACTTCATAGCACATACAATCTCCCCATCGATTGCATATCATATGTTCCCTTAGAGAGGTAGTAGCGAAATAATCTAATCATTATTCAAGATCTAGGATATAAATCTCCATAATATGAGTAAAAACTGATCCTGTAATTGTCTTAGTGCAAATACTATTGATTTTCTCAGTGCAGTGTACCGGTAAGCCTATTATTAGTAGAATTGGTAATTTCTTGGTAAAAAATGTCCACTATATATAACACCCTGATCCGCGTCTCAGGTATTGGCAGGTTATTGCTGATTGAATTTGTTGTCTGGGCAGAAATATTTAGTATGCCTCAAGAACACACTGTAGCAATAAATGTATCAATCTTGCTCCTCATATGTAACCATCATATTGATATTCAGAAATCAGTATAACAGGGTATACATCTAACATATCCTCTAATACGTGTATGTGAAAAGATGGCTTAAAGAGGTAAGGAGCATATGAATGAGCTGGTACAAATTGCAGAAAAGGGGAAGAAAAGGCACTCCTATCATTCATGCAGTGGGATGGCTTCTGTTTACTGTGTGACATGCATTAATACAGTAAATGAGCATGTCCCATCTGCACCTAAGGGTTGGAAACAGAGAGAATGCTTCTGCTTTTGAAAAGATCACCCTCGGGCACCCTGATGTAACAGCGCAGGGGGTCCTCTAATTATTACTAATTTCTGTCATGAATGGAGAGAACTACAGACACTGGTCCAGAGACATTGGAAGGTTTTACTTATGGATGAGGACCTGCAGAAAGTTCTGGGAGACAGACCTTCCTTTAGCTGGAGAAGGGCCAGTAACTTAAAGGACAAACTGTGGAGATTTATATCCTAGATCTTGAATCATTATTAGATTATTTCGCTACTACCTCTCTAAGGGAACATATGATATGCAATCGATGGGGAGATTGTATGTGCTATGAAGTTTGGACACATACTAATCAATACTGTTATTGTTACTTATATTCTACGCCAGTAGCATCCATTACAACAGGCTGAAATGTATGGTAAATCTATATATAGGGCTACCGCTTCTTGTTTCAGCCGACTATATCATCCTACAATTTGTCTCCTCTTGTTAGGGGACTGTCAATGCTTATTATTGCAGGAACTATTGTCAGGATCAATAACATTGACCCTGACCAGGTCACGTGTATCTCCCCATGGTGTGTTCATACCACGCGTAAATGTAGGTGTGGTTTTTTTGTTGTGTTTTTTTTTTTTTTTGTGAATTCTGGTATTTATGTGTACATGTTCATGTCCTAGTCTTGGTTTGTGGCAACATTTTTTTAATGATAATCAATAAAAGTTATATTTTATGTAATATCTTTCAATGAGTGCCCCCAAAAAAACGAGAGTCTCTTTTTCTTCTTTTTTGTGTAAGAATATTAACAAGGTCAGAATACTACAACAGCGGTTCAACCAGACTGACATCCTGCCCCCTTTGTCTCTCAGTCACACCATCTCCCCCCTGCATCTCTCAGAGCCACCATCTCCTCCTGCGACGTCTCTCAGTACACCATCACCTATCCTGAGTCATCTCTTTGCACACAATCACCTCCGCTTGCTTCGTCACTCAGCACACCATCACCTCCCCTGCGTCGTCTCTCAGCACACCATCACCTCCCCCTGTGTCGTTTCTCAGCACATCATCATCTACCCCTGTGTTGCCACTCAGCACACCATCACATTTTAGGTCTCCCAGTATCTCTCCCCTCCCCATGTCTTAGTGTATCTCTTTTTCCTCTTTTCTATGTCCCCCGGTGTCTCTCTCTCCCCCCTCTAGTCCAATCAATGTGTTAACTCTCACCCCCCTCCCCTTACCTAGTGGGAACCGGCGGGCTGAGGTGGTTCAGACAGGGGAGCATGACACATTGCGGTCATGCTCCCGGCAGGCATAGGCATGCACAGCATATTTTATTAGGGTGTGCACTGTTGGAGGGGCTTGTCTAGCACCTTACACTCTGTATGTCTAGCACACCTATTGGGCGTGTCTAGCACCACCTATTGGGCACATCTAGCACAGCCTATTGGGCGTGTCCAGCACTGCCTGTTGGCATTGCACTCTGTTACATATGCACCTTACCTATATGGTTGTTTCTCACAAAGAGGAACCTCTGAAGAAATGTATTCTACCTGGACAGACAGCATCTTCAGTCAGTATTCACTATTCATGTAGGATATCACATGGTACGGAAGATGCCTGTTTGTGTGGGAATATAACCATAGTCATTGTCATACAACAGAGGTTCAACTAGACTCACGCCACCTCCTTCCCTCTGCATCTCTCAGACACACCATCATCCCTTCCCATTTCTCTCAGCCACATCATCTTTTCCCACCTGCGTCTCTCAGCCACACCATCATCTCCCTCTGCATCGTCTCTCAGCTATACCATCACCTCCCATCTGCATCTCTAGCAATCTTTCTCACTTTGTCTCTCATACCTCCCCCTTCACTCTGTTCCACTGAGCCTCCCACCCTTCTCTCCGTGACTGAGCCTACCATCCTTCACTCTGTGTCTTCCAGCTCCCCATCACTATGTACCTCTCAGTTTGCCCCCACTTCACGCTGTGCCTCCCACCCATCACTGTCTCTCAGCCTGCACCCCCCCCCCCAATTCACTCTGTGTCTTTCAGCCTCCCCCTCCCTTCATTCTCCACTGCCTTCACTGAATTATTCATAATTTATATTATCCCCCTATTATAGAACTTTGGAAATAGATATATACACTCGCAATTGTAGCGCTGAATGTGTCAATTTTACCAAGGAACAAAAGGAATTATATCACTTTGTATCCTCTTAAAAGTAACGTATTCAAGTACTATTACTTTCCCAATCTTTCGCATACTTGTTCTACCACAGGTTCCATCACTCACATTTACATCATTTTAAGTACATTCCATCAGGGTTTACTCTCCTTTCTCTCTGCATGTTGCAGCTATCTATCGCCCACCTGGGCATCCCAAACAATTTCTGGAACATTTTTTTGCCTGGCTCCCTCACTTCCTATCCTCTGACTTCTCCACCATCATCATGGGTGATTTCAATATTGCTATTGATTGTCCAAAATCTGCTGCTCACGCCTCCAAACCACTCTCTCTAACCTCCTCTCTCGGCCTCTCCCAATGGACTGACTCCTCTACTCATCAGGAGGGCCACTGCCTTGATCTAGTATTCACCAGACTATGCTCCGTCTCTGAACTCACTAACACTCCTTTCCCCCTCTCAGATCACAACCTTATCACCAGCATGCTCTCCTCCGTTAATTCAAACTCTGTGTTGCTGAAGTCCTCCAATCCTCCTCAAACCTGCAGAAATATTAACACAATTAATCTTCAAAAACTTTCTACCTCATTCCAACAACTGCTTTCACCTATTTCTGCATTCAACTCTCCTAAGATGGCTGTATCACACCTGAACGAGACTCTAGAAATAGATGAAGTGGCTCCAGCTACCCATCACACTCCACGTAGGCCTAGATGTCAACCATGGCACTCTAAATGAACAAGACAACTATAAAAACTCACACGTAAACTTGAACGTCAGTGGCGTAAATCTCGTATTTCAAGTGACTTCCTCTCTGTGTCTACCACTCTTATAGAAATGCCCTGGACACTGCCAAACAAACATATTTCCAAACTCTTATCTCTGCTCAAGCCTCTAACCCCAAATGACTCTTTAATACATTTAAATCACTTCAGAATCCTACCTCATCTACCCCACCAGCCACTATCAAGGCACAAGATCTTGCTTTCTACTTCAAGGAGAAGATTGATAAGATCCGAGATGAAATGGTATGCTCTTTGGCAGCCAGTGACCTGCTCTGTTCTTTAACTGAACCCTCTGGCACTCTCTCTTCATTTGTTCCCACAAATGAAGATGAAGTATCATCACTCTTCTCATCCTGCTTCTCTACTACCTCTCCTCTTGATCCTTTACCTTCACAAATAAGTAAAGCTCTGTCTCTGGTGCTCATCCCTACCTTAACTAACTTTCTCTCTACTGGTATTTTTCCTTCACTCTTCAAGCATGCAGTGATTACTCCCATTTCGAAAAAACAAAATTCTGACCCTAACTGTCTCAAACTACTGCCCTATCTCTCCGCTCCCTTGTCTCTCTAAGCTACTTGAGAGACTTGCCTACACTTGACTCACACACTTTCTTAACTCACACAATTGATTGGACCCACGACAGTCAGGCTTCCGTTCCTAACACTCCACAGAGACAGCACTGACTAAAGTGGTTAATGATTTGGTCACTACGAAGTCTAAAGGCCATTACTCACTACTTATTCTTCTAGATCTCTCTGCTGCCTTTGACACTGTTGACCACTCTCTTCTCATACAAACACTACAATCCCTAGGTCTTAAAGACACAGCCCTTTCTTGGTTCCTATCCTACTTATCTAATCGCTCCTTCAGTGTTTGCTTCTCTGAATCTACCTCCTCTTCGCGACCTCTTTCAGTTGGTGTACCGCAAGGCTCAGTCTTGGGTCCTCTGCTTTTCTCTATCTATACCTCATCTCTTGGTAAACTAATCAGCTCTTTTGGATTTCAGTATCATCTGTACGCAGATGATACTCTAATCTACCTATCCTCCCCTGATTTGTTGCTATCTGTACTGGGCCATGTCACTGAATGCCTTTCTGCCATTTCATCTTGGATGACATCTCGCCACCTCAAACTTAATATTTCAAAAACAGAGTTAATTATATTTCCACCGGCCAATGGTAGGTACCAACTTGATATCTCTATCACGGTTGAAAACTCGACAATCTACCCTACCCCACAAGCTCGCTGCCTAGGTGTCATCCTTGACTCTGATCTGTCCTTTGTTCCCCACATTCAATCTGTCTCAAAATCATGTTACATGCATCTAAAAAACATATCCAAAATATGACCATACCTTACACAAGACACTGCTAAAACTCTAATCCATGCTCTCATCATCTCCCACTTTGATTATTGCAATAGTCTCCTAACTGGTCTTCCCAAAACGAGACTCTCACCACTACAATCCATTCTGAATGCAGCTGTGAGGCTTATCTTCCTCGCTAGACGTTCATCATCTGCTGATCCACTCTGTCAGTCCCTCCACTGGTTACTTGTATTCTACCGTATTCAATACAAAATACTTTTACTCACACACAAGGCCATTAACCAAACTACACCAACGTACATCACTTAGCTTATCTCAAATATCTCCAAACCCGACCTCTTCGCTCTTCACAAGATCTGCGTCTCTCATCCACACTCAATACTCGCTCCCACTCATGATTGCAGGACTTTCATCGGGCTGCACCCACTCTGTGGAATGCCCTACCACGCACAATAAGACTCTCCTCTAGTCTCCAAACCTTCAAGCGTTCCCTGAAAACTCACCTCTTCAGGCAAGCATATCAAATTCCAGAACCACCCACATAACTTTCATAATCCTTCCTATCAAATTGCATCCACTCTGTACAGTCCACACACATCCTCACATGTCTTCTCATTCTTCACTTTCCCTTCCTCTCGAACTCGGTTCATCATTGCTGTATGACCATATCATACAGCCCATCAAAAACCTTTGCAATCTGGCGTACAACTATGTAATAGGTAGCACCTTTCCTTGTGTATCCATGCCTATTTCACTATAGATTGTAAGCTTGCGAGCAGGGCCTTCCTACCTCTATGACTGTTTGTTATTACCCAGTTTTGTTATATCATTGTTATTTCCAATTGTAAAGCGCAATGGAATTGGCTGCGCTATAAGAAATTGTTAATTAATTAAATAAAAATATTTGCAATAAAATCACAGGAGAGGACAAAATAACTAAAAGTCCAATATGCTGAATAAAATCCTTTCACTATTCAATATGACAGGGAATCCATGAAAAAATAATCCAAAAATGCAAACAAAATAGTGGATATTATATCCAATGTATTTATCAGTCTCTCTTCAATAATAACACTACTGTATTAAGGGGTCATTCCGACCTGATCACACGCTGCCGTTTTTCGCAGCGCAGCGATCAGGTTACTACTGCGCATGCACGTCGTACGGGTACAAAGCGGATTGTTGCTACGATGGATTTAACGAAGAATTCATTCGCACAGCCGATCGCAAGAAGAATGATAGGAAGAAGGCGTTTATGGGTGTCAACTGACCGTTTTCAGAGAGGAGGAGGGATGAGGAGGGAGGAGGAGGAGGAATAATAATAGTGGAAAGCAGGGGGCAAGTTGGGAGTAGTAGTAGTGCAGATCAGGGGGCAGGCTGGGAGCTGCAGTAGTACTGAGCAGGGGGATAGGAGAAGGAGTAGTAGTGAAAATCCGGAGGCAGGATAGGAGTAGTAGTAGTGCGGAGCATGGGGGTAAGATAGGAGGAGGGGTACTGTGGAGCAAGGGGGTAGAATGGGAGGAGTGGTATGAAGCAGGGTGGGGCAGGATGGCAGTAGTGGTGTGGAGCAGGGCGGGCAGGATGGGAGTAGTGGTGTGGAGCAGGGGTGGCAGGATGGGAGTAGTGGAGCAGGGGGGAAGGATGGGCGCAGTGGTGTGGGGCAGGGGGGGGGGCAAGATGGAAGTAGCACTGGGAAGAAGCATCAGGAATGATGGTAGTGAAAGGGACTCGCCTCCCTCAGTTAAACAAGAATGTTGTCACCTGCTACCCGTAGCTCCCGGGTCCCTGACGCCGTGGCTTCCTCTGTGGACAATGGCAGCAGCCTCACACAGGAGCCAGGACAGACAGCAGGCGTGAGTGTGCTAGTTGAAAGCTCCTGCTCCTCCGATTCCTACTCATGACTCACGAGTCCAATCAGCATTGCAGCTCTCCAAAGCGGGTGCTGCGGGGGGGGGTGGGGGTGGCAGTAATCGGCATGTGTGAGTGGGGGGTGCCTGTGCGCACCAAGCACACCCGTGCGCATGCCTATGCCAGCAGGAACTTCAGGAAGAGCTGAGGAAGGACTGACTCAGCGGCGGCGCAAATGTGGACGGCGGAGCTGCAGCAACGGTGGGCCGTGCAGGTGCCAGTGGTGCCCCCCTCTGCTGGGGCTGCCACGGCGCCCAGGGCACGCACCCTGCTCGCCCCGTGCTAGTTACACCTCTGCTTCTTTATCCCTTCTCCAGGTTTAAAACATCTGCCCCATGAGACCTGGATTCTCTGTATTATGGCGTGGTTGCCCTAGGCTACAGTGGTAGCAGATACATACAGGAATTTATACTAAAAATATTGATTAATAGAAAAAGTAATTAGTGATGAAAAATAACTCAGTTAGTGAAAAACAAATGAAAAGATGTAATTAGAAAAACAAACGTGCAGATATAAGAATGATAAAAATAAAGTGAAAAAAAGCAAATGTTAATGAGATTACTAATTATGATATTATTGAATGTTAAATTGAAGCGAGTATGGTGTATACGAGGTCTGACAATTAAGTTCACAAATTCATCACAATACAAGTGATACATACCACATTGCTGAATATCACTGTGGTCGGCTTCATGGTACTTCCCTTGTGAAGCTATGCACCAATGCCAGGGCCTAGTCCACCCTTCAAAACAATTTTGGAACTGGTTTTGTGGAATGGCCTTCAGAGCTGCTGTCGTTACTCCTGATGTCATCAAAATGACTTCCTTTCAATATTTCCTTTATCTCCGGGAACAGTAAAAAGTAACTCGGGGCTAGATCCGGTGAATAGGGTAGGTGTTCTAACACAGTTATTTGTTTACTAGCTAAAAACTACCTCACAAACAGTGCCATATGAACAGGTGCCCTGTCGTGATGCAAGATCCATGAGTTGTTGGCAAAAAGTTTGGGTTGTTTCCGTCTATATTTGTCCTGCAGCCTTTTCAGTACTTCCAAATTGAAAGCTCAGTTGATGTTCAGTTGCTCTGCTATGCTCCTGACAGTCAGTCAATGATTTTTATGCACAATTTACCAAACATTTGCAACATTTTCTTCACTTCTGCTCGTGGCTGGCCGTCCCGATCTCTCATCGTCAGCAGGGCCGGCCCTATAATTACGCACGTTACGCTTTGCAGCTGTTTTCAGTTGTTTGTTTTTTGTGTCTTGCATTTATCTTTGATTTCAGCAAGTGAAATGCATGCCTGAGTTGGTTGAGATCACATTATTGAAATTGAATATCTTGCAAAGTTTTAACTTTATGGTAGACAGTTGATTACACCCATGTTTTGCTTAATGCGGTTTAAGCTTTTGTGTCTATAATATCTTCCATCATCCATTGGGGGAGGGGGGGGGGGGGGGGCGCCACAATCTATATTCGCTTACCAAAAAATTTAGGCTTGGGCCGGCCCTGATCGTCAGTGACACTTTCTCTTCCCTCAGAAAAATGTTTAACCCACTACACTAACAGCTCTCTGATTTCACTTCCACTCTTGTCAAGTTTAACTAGAAATTTAATGTGCGTTCATTGCTGTAGTTCAAGTTCTGACATTCTTGCGACGGCACACCACAACACATCATACTTGCCTATTCTCCCGGAATGGCCGGGAGGCGCACACACTGGTCCCCGGGTGCAGCCCGCATCTCCGGGACCCCCGGAGTGACGAAGCAGGGGTTCGGGATGTCAGGCCACGCCTTGCCCATGAGGCCATGCCCATTTCTACTGGCAGTGCTTCCTTCCGTTCCCCTGCTCCTGGTGTCACCACTGGCAGTGATGCTTCTGCACACATGTCGAGTTCACAAACTTAATTGTCAAGCATCGTATGCAGTCTTAAAGTGATTTTGAAGTTGTTTGAGAATTGGTCTGGATACCTCCATTATTTTTTAGCATAAATCCCTATCCATCAGAGTCTCTCCTTCCATAAATTTGCTGTACCGCTGTAGCCTGTAAAAGCTAATAATGTATAGCACCAAAGAAGACAGATTTGGACAGTAGTGCTATTGGTTCACATGACATTTCCTTGATTGGTACTCCTAATGATACTCCGCTCAAAATGGGGAAGAGAACATTGTTGTTTTTTCCAGCAACAAGGAAACTGCAGTGATGACCCACATAATTCCATTGACTGCCAAATCAGTAACCTGGAGGCTCTGCTAGATCCTCCATAAAGTACAGCACTGATGCAATTTGGTCTGAATGAATTTTACACTCCTACCATTATTCTTCAGTCATGTGGCCCTCATATGTATATAACCAAGGGACTGTCTCGCAGAGACAGCCTGATCGCATTGGAATTTACAGTCGTGCGACACCAGCTCACAGTGGAGGCGTAAGTGCATAAACTTTTATTCACGTTTCTACCCTCGCTTTCTTTCTCACACTGTCACCTTGTAACAGTGTGCACACAATATGGCTGCTTCCCCCGGATATGCTCAGCCTTTCAGAAGAAATCCTTTAGACCATTAGAAAGAATTATCTGTTATTCAACTGTACCTGGGCTGTCACATTGCTCTTGACACTTAAAGATGCATACCTTACAGCAGTGGTTCTCAAACTCGATCCTCAGGACCCCACAAAGCTCACATTTTCCAGCTATCCCAGCAGGTGGACAGGTGTACTCATTACTCACGGATAGGTGGAGCTCATTATTTCACTTGTGAATCTGTGAGGAGACATGGAAAACATGCACTGTGTCGGGTCCTGAGGACAGTAGCGGATCTTGCTACGGGCACACAGGATTTTTGCCCGGGGTGCCGCGCCATGGCAAGATCCGCTACCGTTTGTCAGTGCCCCCCGGTGCTGTGCGGCGATGTGAAGGAAACTAGATGGGTAGACGCTACCCGTCTAGTTTCTCTTCGTGTAGAGGACCTTTGCTGTGCGATGCGCGATGACGTAATCGCGCACAGTATTGTGGGACTGGCACAGACACTAGGGGTCATAATTGACCTCTAATTTCTATGCTGTACTATGGGAGAGACATCATGACATCTCTCCCATAGATCCGAGGAGCGGTGCGGCGGAGGTCAGCAGCGGTCAGGAATCAGGAGCGGGGATAGTAAAGTATTAATTATTATTATTTTTTTTGTATTTTTTTGTATTTTTTTTTATATGGGGCTACTCTACAGGGGGCACAAATAGGGGCACAATTCTACAGGGGGCACAAATGGGGGCACAACTCTACAGGGGGCGTAACTGACCACGCCCTTGTATGAAGCCACGCCCCTTTTTGCCCGGGGCGCCACAAGGGCTAGAATCGGCCCTGCCTGAGGACAGAGTTTCGAGAATCTGTGCCTTACAGCTTCTCTCCATTATACCTTATTCTTGGTATTCTACATTACTAGATGTAAAGCGTTGCTGCCACCTAGTGACGTGACTCTCTGCAAAATGACAGCATTTCTAATTTCTTCCAAAAACGACATAATAAATGACTGAGGGTCAAAGAGAAGCACTTGGACACCATACACAATTGGATGGATGACATTGAATTGGTGTTGGCTACACCCGCAAATCCATCCAGTGAGTATATTAATGCCATTAGTAACTTATAATATCATAATCATATAGCAATCAATGGCTGCTTGACTATGCTATGAGGGACGGTGGGCAGAGGTGAAGATAGGCGCCATTGTGCCCAGAGCAAGGGTATGTTTTGGCGTGCCCTCCCCTGTACTGAATTGGGGGCCTGGCCAACATTTGGTGGCATGTTACATTTGAAAAGAAACATTTAAAAATCCTAAATTGGTGATAGGGCCAGTTCTAGACCTTGTGGAGCTCAGGGCGAAAGATTCTTTTTTAGGTGCCCCCATGTTTAAAATAGGGTCAGTACATGCCGAATGCTTGCAACAACAATTAAGGGGCATGGCTTCACTGGAAAGGTGCATGGCCACAGAATAGTACAAATTCATATTATACCACACAGTAGTACCCCATATAAACGTTATGCCACAAACTGTAGTGGAGCCCCTTATACATGTTACACTATGGTTGAGCCCCTTATACACATTACACCATGGCAGACCCGCTGTATTTAATTATTTACTTGTTTAATTCAAATAAAATAGTGTGTGTGTGTGTATATATATATATATATATATATATATATCAGACGTTAGGTCCACACTCACGTTTTTCGAGTTTCTTGCTGGGGTGCCTTCCAAAACTGGGGATCTTATACAGAGTCACCAGTGGATTGCATAAACGAAGAGAAATGGGAGCACTCACCAGTCTTCATTATAGCAGTAATTTATTTGGAATTCATGTCAGACAGAGCATCGACGTTTCGGTCCTCACTTGAGGACCGAAACGTCGATGCTCTGTCTGACATGAATTCCAAATAAATTACTGCTATAATGAAGACTGGTGAGTGCTCCCATTTCTCTTCGTTTATATATATATATATATATATATATATATATATATATATATATATATATATATATATATATATATATATATATATATATATATATATATATATATATGCCCCGACTGATCTGACCTCTCAACCCCCTAATTCCTCAATGAAAATAAAGCCCCAAATGTGTCGACCCACCCCCACAGACCTGATAACCCCCCAATCTCTGAAAATAATGCCCCAAAACTGCCCCCCCAGATTTGATAATCTTACAATGCCTCAATGAAAATAATGCCCCAAATGTGACAATGTGACACCCCCCCCACATACCTGGCCCCCCTAAACTCTCAAAAATAGAATAATTCACCAAAATTACCGCCGCCCCCCTCCAAGTTGATAATCCCTCAATGCCTCAATGGAAATAATACCCTATAACTGCCATCCCAGACCTGATAATCCTACTATGGTTCAATTGAAATAATGTCCCAGAACTGCCTGAAGGGCAGAGAGAACTGCACCGCTGCAGCCTGAGGAGCAGAGAGAGGTGCTGCTGCAGCTTCTAATGCAGAGAGAAGGGCTGCAGCAGCCGTGACAGAAAGAGGTGCTGCTGCTGAGAGAGATGCTGCAGCAACAGCTGGGGCAGAGAGAGGTGCTGCAGCATCAATGTAGAGAGAAGTGCAGCAGCAGCTGGGGCAGAGAGAGGTTCTGCAGAAGCCAGGGCAGGAAGAGGTGCTGCAACAGCTAGGGCAGAGAGAGCTGCTACAGCATCTGAAGTAGAAACATGTACTGCAGCTTCCAGGAAAGAGTGGTGCTGCAGGATAGAAGTAACCCCGCTGCACAGCTACAAGACAGTGAGACATATAAAGAAGGTGGGCAGAGCTTCGGCATGTGACGGCTGTCAGTGTCTCCTGCCGTCGCACTGGCATATTTATAATGGGTGCATTGTGTGTAGTGCACACGGGCTCCCAGGGCCCAGGGGGGGCTTACACCGCACACCCTGCACCCATTAGTTAGACCCTCTGGAGTCCCGCAGAGCAGCAGCAGCACTGCAGAAATCACTGGGAAAATGGTGCAGTGCCATTTTCCCGGTGTTTCATGCATGCATAGTATGAAAAATCACTGGGTAAATGGCCACCGCGCCACCATTTTCCCAGAGATCCGTGCATGCGCTCTAGAGTCTGGGACAGCGCTAGGGTCCCCTAGGGACCCTAGTGCCCAGAGCAACAGCGCTGCTGGCTAGAGGGGGAGGGGTGGCAGACGGATCCTGCATACGAGCCTCCTCCTCTCTAGAAACACCCCTGTGTTGTCTCTGGTCTGCAGTGTTCCATACCTAGTCTGAGTCAGTGTGCGACCCCTCTCCTTCTCCTCCTGCTCTGCGGCTGCGCTCGCTACATCCCGTACTGTGGCCATCAATAACTTTCACAGAATAATTTCACATCTAGGTTATTCTAAACACTTCTTGTTTCTTGATCAATCCTTAGCTATACAGTATCTATCCTTAGAAAAGATTCCTAAAAAATGAAGAATGTTCCCCCATGGGACATGAAGCAGGTCTTAATAATAACAAGTAACAGGACAGTTCTACATATTCTCACATACTAGGGTATTCAATTATCCGCAAATTCGCGGCAATTTTTCGCCCGAAAATTTTTCGCGGCAATCGGCCGAAAATTGCCGCGAAAACGCTCCGTTTTTCGACCTATTCAATTCCGACCGGGTTTCACGTGAAAATTCTTGCAGTGAAAAGTGCAGGTGAAAATGGGGAAATCAGCCTGTACCCCAAAAAATGCTAAACTAACAGGAAAACAGAAGAGAAGTGTGTTAGAGATCACATTAGAGAGTTTTTGGGGACTTAAATTGTGTGAAATGGCTGTTATATGCATTTTTTTTAAAATGCAAAAAATTTTATAGAAAGCAAGTTTTTTTGAGCAAAATAAATGCTCTCATTAAATTTGGGGTACATGAAAATGGGTATAAGTATATATTTGGGTCATTTTAGGGTACTTTAAAAAAAAGTGGAAACAGACCGATTACTCCCATCTGCAAGCCTAAAAAACACCTGTCCCACTCATAAAGCACCCCAATATACCTGTCCCATACCTTGAACCCCAATTTCCATCACTTTTTACTTTTTCACCCCAAAAATGACATGTCATTATTGGGCAATTAAAAATAATTAAAAACTTCAACGTGCCTAATTAGTCATTAAGGGGGGTGTCCCAGGAGTTCTGTACCATATCCAAACATTTTACCTTAAAATAGTGACTTTTCCCAACTTTTCACCTGCTTTAGAGAAGGTGAAGTGAAATTAGTGAAAAAATGATCACCGATACATTTCCCAGGATAATTGAATAGGCTGTAATTGCGTTTCACGTGAAAAGTCAGTTTTTTCGCCCGAAAACTGGACTTTTCACGTGAAAAGTCCGTTATCGCTGCTAATTGAATATACCCCATAGTTTCCCATCACCATCAGCTTCGCCATAGAGGTCCTCTCAAGGCAATGAATCAGTTTCAAGTGCCCTCCAATGTCAGAGTCTACATTTAATCACTCGCAACCAGTGGCGTAACTAGAAATTTTTCTCCCCCAAGCCAAAAAATTCTTCGGCGCCCCCCCCCCCCCCCATACCCCCCATAATTGGCACTAGTAAAGGGAGAAATATGCGCGCGACTATGGCGCGCGCCGCTAAAAAGGGGTGTGGCTTCATTGGAATGGGCATGGCTTCGCGCAAAGGGACGTGGCATTGCAGGAAAAGACTACCTTATACCCCAGTTTTGCAACCTGCATGCCCAGACGTTAGCCACCACAGGAAAGAAAAATAATCCTGATTCATGCCCCTTACATTATTTGTCATTTTTCCTCCTTATAGTAATGCCCAGTATACATTATTCCACATACTGCAATGGCCTTAGCCATTATGCCACACACAACAATGCACATGACACAATATGCACACACTGTAATGCCCCCGACACATTATGCCACACACCGTAATGCCCCCGACACATTATGACAGGAATCGCAATGCCCGTTATACATTATGCTACACACCGTATCTGTGACACAGTATGACACATACCGCAATGCCCGTTATACATTATGCCACACCGCAATGACCCCGAGACATTATACCACAATGCCCGTGATATAGTATACAACACACCGTAATGCCTGACACATTATGACACACACCGCAATGTCCGTGATACATTATGCCACACACCGTAATGCCCATTACACATTAAGTTCTACAGTAAGGCTTCTAATTACTTTTAAATTACCTGTTCATTGCCAGGGGTTTCATGCTCTTTGTTCCATGCACGGTGCCAGGGGTTTTCATGCTCAGGGTGTCATGCTCGTTGCCAGGGGTTTCATGCACTGGGTGTCATGCTCGTTGCCAGGGGTTTCATGCACTGGGTGTCATGCTCGTTGCCAGGGGTTTCATGCACTGGGTGTCATGCTCGTTGCTAGGGGGTAGTGCTTGTTGCTAGGGCTGTGCTCCCAGTGCCACATATGCCCCCAGTGCCAGATATTCCCCCACAGTGCCAGGTATATGCCCCCAGTGCCAGATATTTCCCCACAGTGCCACATATGCCCCCTCAGTGCCTGCTCCCCCCAGTGCCAGATATTCCCCCACAGTGCCAGGTATATGCCCCCAGTGCCAGATATTCCCCCACAGTGCCAGGTATATGCCCCCAGTGCCAGATAGTCCCCCACAGTGCCAGGTATATGCCCCCCAGTGCCAGATAGTCACCCACAGTGCCAGGTATATGCCCCCAGTGCCAGATAGTCCCCCACAGTGCCTGCTCCCCTCCCCCTCCTTTGTGTTGGAGGGACACAGAGCTCACAGCGCGCGCCCCCCTGTGTCCCTCCTGGCTTTCCGGCTGTCTAATAAAGGAAGTGACGGTTTGTGAGCCAATCAGAGCTCACGAACGGCACTTCCTGTATTAGACAGCCGGAGAGCCAGGGAGGGACACAGGGGGGCGCGCGCTGTGCGCTCCGTGTCCCTCCTTACAGCGGCGGAGGGAAGGAGACCTGCAGATTGACATGCGGACGCTCGTCCGCATGTCAATCTGTTCTAAGTCAGTGGCGCCCCCGCAGCCCCTCGCCCCCAAGCCACCGCGAGGGCTGCGGGGGCAGTAGTTACGCCACTGCTCGCAACAAAGCATTATTTCCAGGCACTGGAAAATATAGTCGAAAAAACATGTAAAAGGAAGCGGCGGACACTCAGAGTGGCATGTCTCAGCTAGCAGAGTGTATCCCCATGGGTTGGAGGGGAGGGGGGTGATGTATGTGTTGGAGTGAAATAAGCTAAACGAAGGGCATCTTTTGTTTGAGAGATAAGTTAAGTTATCTCCTCTTAATCCAGTGGGTGAAGAATACTGAAGACTAGACTAGGGATGTGCGCCAGCCCAAATCTCGGGTTTTGGGTTCTTGTTTTGGATCTGTATTTGTTTTGCCAACACCTCACTTGCGAATTTTGGATCTGTATGTGTTTTGAATCTGTATTTTTGTTAAAAATCATAAAAAACAGCTAAATAAAATCACAGAATTTTGGCCTGTTTTCGTTCCTACAGTATTATTAAGCTCAATAACATTAATTTCCACTAATTTCCAGATAATTTTGACAACCTCACAGCTCACACTATTGTTTTCATATAGTTTAGGCCAAAAGGTTGCGCCGAAGTAGCTGGATGACTAAGCTAAGCGACAGCAGAGGGCGGCACAAATATATGGCACTTAAACTTTCAACATGGCACATCTAGGAAACAGAATAGCACTGCAGTGGCAGACAGGGTAACAAACTATACAAATGTTTGTCTACACAAGTAAACAGCATTGCTCCAAACAGCACATAATGCAAAGAAAAGAGGTGCAAGATGGAATTGTCCTTGGGCCCTCCCACTAAAAATAGTAATAATACACAGCGTTTTAATTTCACCCACAGCATCACACAATACGTGTATGCGTCAGAAATAGTAATCGAACACTGCGGTTGACCTTCACCAACAGTGTTGCACAATACGTGTATGAATAGAAAATAAATACTGTGGTACTGCCTTTACCCACAGCGTTACACAATACGTGTGCGCGTCAGAAAACAGGATTTTAATTACCTACCGGTAAATCCTTTGGGGTCCAATTTAGTACCATGGGGTATAGACGGCTCCTTTGGGAGCCACTGTCATTTTAAGAGTTTAATAGTGTGGGCTGGATCCTCCCTCTATGCCCCTCCTACCAGACTCCGTTTAGAAAATGTGCCTGAGGAGACGGACATACTTCGAGAGAAGGAAATACACAGATAGTGGTGAGATTCACACCAGCTCACACAACAAAAAAAGGAAAGCCAAGCTAACCAACTTGGAACGATACAGCAACAGCTGAACCAACAAACCTAACCAAGTAACCATGCAGGAATACGAAGCACTGGGCGGGCGCCCAGCATCCTCTATGGACTGCGAGAAAAGGATTTACTGGTAGGTAATTAAAATCCTGTTTTCTCTTACGTCCTAGAGGATGCTGGGGTCCAATTTAGTACCCTGGGGATGTACCAAAGCTCCTAGTATGGGAGGGAGAGTGCTGAGGGTCCTGCAGAACAGATAGACCAAACTTGAGGTCCTCAGAGGCCAAAGTATCGAACTTGTAAAACTTAGCAAATGTGTTCGACCCTGACCAAGTAGCCATTCGACAAAGCTGAAGAGCCGAGACACCCCAGGCAGCCGCCGAGGAAGAACCCACTTTACGTGAAGAGTGGGCCTGAACAGATTTTGGACAAGCCAAACCTGCCGTTGAATAAGCATTCTGGATAGTAAGCCTAATCCAGCGAGAAATTGTCTTCTTAGAAGCAGGACACCCAACCTTGTTGGGATCATAAAGGACACATAGTGCATCCAACTTCCTGTGAGGAGCAGTCCTCTTCACATATATTTTCAAAGCCCGCACAACATCCAGGGACTTTGAGGTAATCGAGGTGTCAGTAGCTACTGGCACCACAATAGGTTGTTTGATATGAAAAGCCGACACAACCTTAGGAAGAAATTGCTGACGCATTCTAAGTTCAGCTCTGTCTTCATGGAAAATCAAGTAGGGGCTATTGTGTGACAATGCCCCCAAATCAGACACACGTCTTGCAGATGCCAATGTCAACGCCAACAGTGTGACTGCCCTCCAAGTAAGAAACTTTACGTCCACCTCCTGTAAAGGTTCGAACCAATCTGATTGCAGGAACTGCAGCACCACATTAAGGTCCCAAGGTGCCGTAGGAGGCACAAAGCGTGGTTTGATGTGCAGAACTCCTTTCAAGAATGTCTGAACCTCAGGGAGAGCAGCCAATTGTTTCTGGAAGAAAATGGACAAGGCCTAAATCTGGACCTTGATGGAGTCCAAGCGTAGGCCCACATCCACACCAGCTTGCAGAAAGAAAAGAAAATGTCCCAGTTGAAACTCCACCGCAGGAAACTTCTTGGATTCACACCAAGACACATACTCCCTCCAAATCCGATTGTAATGCTTAGCCGTTACTCCCTTCCTAGCTTGGATCAGAGTAGGAATGACCTTGTTCGGAATGCCCTTCCAAGCTAAGATCTGGCGTTCAACCTCCATGCCGTCAAACGTAGCCGCAGTAAGTCTTGATAGGTGAACGGCCCTTGTAGTAGAAGGTCCTCGTGAAGAGGAAGAGGCCTCGGATCCTCCAGCAGCAATGCCAGAAGAGCCGTGTACCAAGCTCTTCTTGGCCAGTCCGGAGCAATGAGGATCTCCAGAACTCTTTCTTTTTAGTAGTTTGAGAATCCTTGGGATGAGTGGAAGACATATACTGACTGGAACACCCACGTAGTTACCAGGACGTCCACCACCACTGCTTGCAGGTCTCGCGACCTGGAACAGTACCTCCAAAGCTTCTTGTTGAGGCGAGAGGCCATCAAGTCTGAGGTACACCTCATCGGCTTGGTACCTCTGCGAATACCTACTGGTGGAGGCCCCATTCCTCTGGATGGAGATCGTGTCTGCTGAGGAAGTCTACTTCCCAGTTGTCCACTCCCGGAATGAAAATTGCTAAAAACGCCAGCGTGTGCCTTTCTGCCTAGAGGAGGATTCTTGTTACCTCTGACATCACAGCCCTGCTCTTCGTTCTGCCGTGCCTGTTTTTGTAGGACACCGCTGTGGTGTTGTACGACTGAACCTGAATGGCTTGTAGAAGGCCCTTAGTTCCAGAATGTTTATTGGAAGGACAGATTCCTGACTTGACCACTTTCCTTGGAAGTTTCCCCCCTGGTTGACTGCTCCCCAACCTCTGAGGCTTGCATCCATGGTTAGAAGAATCCAATTCTGAATCCTGAACCTGTGGCTCTCGAGTAGGTGAGAAGTTTGCAGCCACCAGAGGAGTGAAATTCTGGCTTTCGCCGACAGGCGTATCCGCTTGTGCATGTGAAGATGTGAACCCGGCCACTTGTCCAGGAGGTCCAGTTGGAAGAACCGTGCATGGAATCTCCTATACTGTAGAGCCTCGTAGAAGGCTACCATCTTCCCCAGAAGGCAAATGCACTGATGAACCGATACTCGGGCTGGCTTCAAGACATCCCAGACAATTGGATCACCAACGCTTTCTCCAGTGGTAGAAACACCCTCTGCACTTCCGTGTCGCGTATCATCCCCAGGAAGGGCAGTCTCCTTGTCGGTTCCAAATTTGACTTTGGAAGGTTCAGGATCCACCCATGATCCTGGAGTAGTTGAGTTGAGAGAGCAATATCCTGCAACAACGTCTCCCTGGAAGATGCCTTTATCAGCAGATCATCCAGATATGGAATTATGTTCACTCCCTGCTTGCGGAGTTGGAGCATCATCTCCGCCATGACCTTGGTGAACACCCTCTGTGCTGTGGAGATGCCAAATGGTAACGTCCGGAACTGATAGTGACAGTCCTGTAGTGCAAACCGTAGATAGGCCTGGTGAGGCGGCCAGATCGGAATGTGAAGGTATGCATCCTTTATATCCAGGGATACTAGGAATTCCCTCTCCTCCAGACCTGAGATACCGCTCTCAGAGACTCCATCTTGAATTGGAAAACCCTCAAGTAGGGGTTCAATCATTTTAGGTTCAATATAGGCCTTACTGAACCGTCCGGATTCGGTACCACAAACAGGTCTGAGTAATAACCCTTGGCTTTTTGGTGAGGTGGAACTGGAACAATGACATTTGTTCGTACCAATTTTCGAATGGCTTCCTGTAGGATAGCACTTTCTGTCAGTGAAACTGGTAAGCCTGATTTGAAGATTCTGTGAGTTGGGAGTTCCTTAAACTCCAGTCTGTACCCCTGGGTAACAATATCTGTCACCCAGAGGTCTAGGGATGATGACGCCCAGACGTGACTGAAAGCTTTTATTCTCGCTCACACCTGCCCGATCTCCAGGCTGGGAAGTACACCGTCATGCTGAAGATTTGGAGGAAGCAGAACCTGGTTTCTGTTCCTGGGAACCTGTTGGTGCAGGTTTTCTGGATTTTCCCCACCCTCCTCTAAAGACGGTGTGTGTGTGTGTGTGTGTGTGTGTGTGTGTGTGTGTGTGTGTGTGTGTGTGTGTATGTGGTGTTTGGATTTTTTAAATTTTGCTGTCCGAAAGTACTTCAGTGTAGTCGTAGGATAAGATTTGCTAGCCGGTGCTGTGGAGGGAAGAAATGTCGTCTTGCCCACAGTCGCCGTGGAAATCCACGCATCCAAATAATGCCTGCCCTGTCGTAGCCAGAGTCCTCTGCGTGCCGAAACAGCCGTGGAAGTAGCCCTTGCATTAAGTAGGTCAATGTCCTTCATGCCCTCCACCATGAAACCTGCAGAATCCTGTATGTGATGTAAAAACAAGTCAATGTCACTCTTATCCATAGAATCTAATGTGCCTGACCACTTTACTATGGCTTTAGAAATCCACGCACAATCAATAGTGGGCCATAAGGCCACACCTGTAGCAGTGTATAGGGATTTGAGCGTAGTCTCAATCTTGCAGTCAGCCGGCTCCTTTAAGGTGGTTGAACCAGGAACAGGTAAAACCACCTTTTTAGACAACCTAGATACAGAAGCATCTACAATAGGTGGGTTTAGCCACTTCTTTCTATCCTCTTCAGGGAAAGGGAAAGCAATGAGAAGTCTTTTAGGGATCTGGAATTTTTTCTCTCGTTTTCCCTGGATTATTCAAACAAGGAGTTTAATGCATTAGAAGCAGGGAAGGTAAGCGAGGATTTTTTATTTACTGTAAAATAAGATTCCTCTTCCTGCTCAGGTACCTTCTCAGTAATATGCAAAACATCCCTAATGGCTTCAATCATGAGTTGCACCCAGTTAGCAAGGGATGCATCTCCCCCCTGCATATCCCCATCACCGTCCCCTGTATCAGAGTCGGTATCAGTGTCGGCTTGCATTATCTGGGCAAGTGTACATTTTTGTGGGTATGTAGGTGGACTTTTAGACGAAGTAGTGGGAACTGAATACTTCAAACCCTCTACAGATTTTCTAAAAAACTGCATCTCTTTCTCAGTATGCGACATCCTAGTTGAAATCTGGGATATCATTCCCCATAAAGAATCCACCCATGGGGGTTCGGATTCAGAAGGCTGAGACAGCACATTGCAGTCCTGAGTACATGGAATAGACTCCTCAGGAGAAGATAAACACTCTGCAGCACAGGACACAAAGTCCTTAGACATGGTAATTTGGGATATACACCCTTACACACACGAAAATGTCAGACACAGTTTCCCCCAGAGTACCTTCAGAGAGTCACACAGTAGAAGGAGCCAGTCACACAGCGGCCCTGTAGTTAATAGGGTAATTAGTACTAGTATTACACTCCGCCACCCCCCCCCCCCCCTTCTATAACACCCTGTTACCGCAGAGGTATAGCTGGAGTGATGTGGAGGGCAGCGCTCCCTGTCAGAGTCTCTTTCCTATGATCTGCAGGGAGAAAATGGCACTGGTGAGTGCTGGATCCGCTCTGAGGGGAAGCCCCGCATCTTGTAATGGCGCGCGGCTTCCCACACTAACTGTTTAAACTAGCCTGAGGTTTTTCATTGCTAACAGCGGGATTAACCCCTGTTAGCTGCATGACCAGTGTAGGGTATTCTGTGCTGGCTCAGGACGCCCCTCAAAGCGCCTACAGTGTTACTGTTGCTGAGCCATACCCGCTAACCGGGACGCCGGCGCCGTACTCACCACTCTTCTTACTTCTGGCTCTGTTAGGGGCTGGCGGCCATGCTGCGGGAGTGAGCGGTCGCCACGTGGGCTTGCGATCAACACCCTCAGGTGCTCAGTGTCCTCTCAGCGGAGTAGAGGACCATTAACTCTTCAGGAAGTTAGTTCCTACTCCCACCTAAGTCCCACGAAGCAGAGAGTCTGTTGCCAGCAGCCTTTCTGAAAATAATAAACTCTAGAAAAAAATAAAACTAGAAAAACTCCCCTAGCTGTGACCGGCTCCTCCGGGCACATTTTCTAAACTGAGTCTGGTAGGAGGGGCATAGAGGGAGGAGCCAGCCCACACTATTAAACTCTTAAAGTGCCAGTTGCTCCCAAAGGACCCGTCTATACCCCATGGTACTAAATTGGACCCCAGCATCCTCTAGGACGTAAGAGAAATAGTAATCGGACACTGCAGTTGACCTTCACCAACATTGGGGCACAATACATTTAGGAGTATGAATTAACAATATACTGCGGTCTGACCAGCAGTGTAACAGTACTTATGAAACTAAAATAAAAATTGTATAGGCTCTGTTTTTAGCTTTTATTATTTAAATTTTACACTGGGGCAGAGCCCCTGGATGGACGGACAGATCACCCTTTTCAGATACAGCAGACAGAGCACCCCTTTCAGATACAGCAGAGAGAGCACCTGCCTCACGCCAAACTACACAGTACTGAGATGGACATGTCCATCCAGTACACTATCCACAGCCGGAGTGAAGATGGCGCCAATCACCGGGACCTTTATAGAATCCAAAACCTGCGACAATCTGACAGGGTGGGTCTCTGAGAACCATGCAAAGTTCAGGACCGGACCCGCTCATCTCTAGACTGGATGATTGGGATTATAGAAGACACTGAATTAACATCTGTGCAACAGGCCTGCTAGAAGACATTACACTTTTATAGACATGTTTTAAAGATTTTTTTCAGAATAACCCAATGCGATAAACTTGACAAAAATATAATTAAATAACATTGCGGATTCTCACTTAACCTCCAAGTAATCCACTATGGGAAAGTCACTACACACTACATCACATCATATTTTCAAACCTTTTGCTTAGCCTTGGGATTATAGAAAGTGTCCCTTCCACATTGGAGAACTATCTTCTCCTAGGCTTGGAAATAGTACACCATCTTCATATATCATCAAACCTAGGTTTAATCCACAGACCATGAGCACCAACGAATAATAAGACCACAAATAACTTCTGTCTAACAAATCAATAACTGCAGGGAGATACTAAAGATGTTTCTAGCAATTAATTATATCCGTGTACGTACAATGTTATAACTGTTAAGTGTATTTCTTATGAGCAAATGCTGGAGCGTGTATGATTGAGGGGTCAAGGGAGCAAAAATAAATTTACAGCCCAACAAATGGCAGTGTCATGATTCAGTTTAAAGGGACAGATGCATTAAGCCTGGAGAAGTGATAAACGGAAGGTGATAACGCACCAGCCAATGATGGCTGTTGCGTTATCACATTTCACTGCTTTATCATGTCTCCAGATTTAATACATCTACCCCAAAGATTGGTAGAGAGTTTAAGAGACTCGGCCATGAAAGTGATACAAGCGCCCCGCTGTGATGACCCAAACACAAGTTTCAGAGACTATTTCATGGCTTTAGCCATGGAGTTCAGAACCCATGAGAATGTTGGAGACCTTATTTATTATTTCTGCCACAATTACTGTGCGTGTGCGCGCGTGCGTGTGTATATAATATTTTTTTTTTTCTGTTCAAATGGCAGATACACCAGTCTCTGCTGTGGAACTCTGCAGCTCCTTCATGGTTACCTTTGGTCTCTGTGCTGCCTCTCTGATTAATGCCCTCCTTGCCCGGTCTGTGAGTTTTGGTGGCCGGCCCTCTCTTGGCAGGTTTGTTGTGGTACCATGTTTTTTCCATTTGAAGATGATGGATTTGATGGTGCTCCAGGGGATCATCAAAGATATGGATATTTTTTTTATAACCTAACCCTGACTTGTATATCTCAACAACTTTGTCCCTGACTTGTTTGGAGAGCTCCTTGGTGTTCATGGTGTGATGCCTCTTGCTTAGTGATGTTGCAGCCTCTGGGGCCTTTCAGAAAAGGTGTGTTTATACTGACAGATCATGTGACACTTAGATTGCACACAGGTGGACTTTATTTCACTAATTATGTGACTAATTGGTTGCACAAGAACTTTTGAGGGGCATCATAGCAAAGGGGGTGAACACATGCACATGCAAATTTTCTGATTTTTATTTATAAAAATCCTTTTTTATATATAAATTTTCACTTCACCAACTTAACTATTTTGTGCAGATCCTTCACATAAAATTCAGATTAAAATAAATAAATTACAGTTTGTAATGTAACAAAATAGATAAAAAGACAGGGGTGTGAATACTTTAGCAAGGCACTTTATGTATACAGGTTGAGTATCCCATATCCAAATATTCCGAAATACGGAATATTCCGAAATACGGACTTTTTTGAGTGAGAGTGAGACAGTGAAACCTTTGTTTTTTGATGGCTCAATGTACACAAACTATGTTTAATACACAAAGTTATTAAAAATATTGTATTAAATGACCTTCAGGCTGTGTGTATAAGGTGTATATGAAACATAAATGAATTGTGTGAATGTACACACACTTTGTTTAATGTACAAAGTTATAAAAAGATATTAGCTAAAATTACTTTCAGACAGTGTGTATAAGGTGTATATGAAACATAGGCCCTCATTCCGAGTCGTTCGCTCGGTATTTTTCATCGCATCGCAATGAAAATCCGCTTAGTACGCATGCGCAATATTCGCACTGCGACTGCGCCAAGTAATTTAACAATGAAGATAGTATTTTTACTCACGGCTTTTTCATCGCTCCGGCGATCGTAATGTGATTGACAGGAAATGGGTGTTACTGGGCGGAAACACAGCGTTTTATGGGCGTGTGGTTGAAAACGCTACCGTTTCCGGAAAAAACGCAGGAGTGGCCGGAGAAACGGGGGAGTGTCTGGGCGAACGCTGGGTGTGTTTGTGACGTCAAACCAGGAACGACAAGCACTGAACTGATCGCACAGGCAGAGTAAGGTTGAAGTTACTCAGAAACTGCTCAGTAGTTTGTAATCGCAATATTGCGATTACATCGGTGGCAATTTTAAGAAGCTAAGATACACTCCCAGTAGGCGTAGGCTTAGCGTGTGCAACTCTGCTAAATTCGCCTTGCGACCGATCAACTCGGAATGAGGGCCATAAATGCATTCTGTGCTTAGATTTAGGTCCCATCACCATGATATCTCATTATGGTATGCAATTATTCCAAAATACGGAAAAATCCCATATCCAAAATACCTCTGGTCCCAAGCATTTTGGATAAGGGAGACTCAACCTGTGTATATATATATATATATATATATATATATATATAAGCAAAACATATTATACTCACTATAAGTCTTGATAAAGGGGTGAAAATTCCCGAAATGTTGTCTCCGTAAGCTGTTGTCTATAAGCTTTTTTTTACCAAATCCCTGGAGTGCCTTACGTCATTCTACCAGTGGCGTGCGGTGAGGTCAGTGGCTGGTGAGGCATTGCAGCCATAATGTCCGCCGAATCCTACCGCTGACCCCTACCGCCGCTGAGCCAATGCCCGCTAGTGCCCCTGAGCCGATACCCACTGCCACTGGCTTACAAACTCGCCCACCATCAACTGACCCAGCCCTCTGCCACTAATTTGCATCTCAGTCCGATGCCGCCAATGCCTGCTGCCTGCCTGCTCATTATACTTGTGATATATTGTACATTTTTATAGAAAAAAAAATTAGTGTTTGGGACTGGGGAGGGAGTGGGAGGAGGACATGAATGCAATTTTGTTGTCCAGGGCTTCCATTAACTTAATAGCACCGTGGATGCAGTGCTATTAAGCTAATGGAAGTCCTGGCCAACAAAATAGCCAGCAGTGGGTGGCAGGGAGAGAGTGACAGCAGTGGGTGACAGGGAGTGGGTGATGCCAGGGAGAGCGTGACAGGAAAAACGCGATGCCAGGAAGAGCATGACGCCAGGGAGAGGGTGACAGCAGTGGGTGATGCCAGGGAGGTGACGGGGAGGGTGACACCAGGAAGAAGGTAACAGCAGGGGGGAGGGTGACAGCAGTGGGTGATGCCAGGGAGAGGGTGACGCCGGGGAGGGGGTGACAGCAGTGGGTTACGCCAGGGAGAGGGTGGCAGCAGTGGGTGATGCCAGGGAGAGGGTGACAGCAGTGGGTGACGCCGGGGAAAGGGTGGCTGTAGTGGGTGACAGGGAGAGGGTGATGCCAGGGAAAATAACCGGCCCACTGGTACCTGTAGTTATACAACAAAAAATACCCAAATAAAAACACAACACACACACACCGTGAAAGTAAAAATGTATTAAAACACACTTACACACTCACACATACTTACCTACATCCCACGCCGATCATGTCCACTTGTCCAGTAGAATCCAATAGGGGTACCTGTAGGCGAGAGAGAGAAAAAAGAAAATAAACAGAGAGAGAGAGAATACAGAGGGAGAGAGAGATAGAAAAAAGAAAAAAAGAGAGCAAGAGAGAGATAGAGAGAGAGAAAGACACCTTAGATAACGGTGCAGCTTCCGGCCTCCAGCTGCTCGTTGTCTTGCCAGCGGAGGGAGCAGGTCCATGGCTTGCCAGCGGCTCTTGTAAGCATCGGCCGGTGCGGGGAGAGAGCGACACAGGAAGGGGAGGCGGAAGTCTCAGAACATGCGGTGTGGGTGAGCAGGAAGCGGGTGCCTCACATCCCAGCGGGGTAACGGAGGATGTTAGGAATGTGAGGAGGAGAGGGAGGTGAGCACTGATGCCACAGCGTATGGGCGATTGGACTAGCGGATCCAGCCCTGGATCCGCTGTCCAATCATATCTGGCCCTGTCAACGAGGCACTTATACTAGTGCAGCTTTCTCGTCTTTTTTTCAATGGGCTTTTACAGCCCAGTGCTTGGCCCACCATCCACTTTATTCCCATTCCCATTGTCAACGGGAGGCACTGTTATCAGTGCCTCTTAAACTATTTAAATGTCTTAAAATTAGAGATGAGCGGGTTCGGTTCTCCGAGATCCGAACCCCCCTGAACTTCACCTATTTTACACGGTTCCGAGGCAGCCTCGGATCTTCCCGCCTTGCTTGGTTAACCCGAACGCGCCCGAACGGCATCATCCCGCTGTCGGATTCTCGCGAGATTCGTATTTTATATAAAGAGCTGCGCGTCGCCGCCATTTTCACTCGTGCATTGGAGATTGAACGGAGAGGACGTGGCTGCGTTCTCTCCCTGGAAAGCTCCGTAATCTGTGCTCAGTGTGCTGCAAATATCTGTGCTCGGTGTGCTGCAAATATCTGTGCTCAGTGTGCTGAAAATATCTACGTTCTCTGCCTGAAAATGCTCCATATCTGTGCTCAGTGTGCTGCAAATATCTGTGCTCAGCGTGCTGCATTGTGGGGACTGGGGACCACCAGTATATAATTATAGTAGTGCAGTACAGTAGGCCATTGCTGTATCTTGCAGCTCTGTGTCAAGTATACTATCTCTGTGCTGCATTATTGTGAGCTGTATATAGTAGGACAGTGCAGCATTTTGGTGACCAGCAGTATACATATATAGTACAGTAGGCCATTGCTGTATCTTGCAGCTTTGTGTCAAGTATACTATCTCTGTGCTGCATTATTGTGAGCAGTATATAGTAGGACAGTGTAGCATTTTGGTGACCAGCAGTATACATATATAGTACAGTACAGTAGGCCATTGCTGTATCTTGCAGCTCTGTGTCAAGTATACTATCTCTGTGCTGCATTATTGTGAGCAGTATATAGTAGGACAGTGCAGCATTTTGGTGACCAGCAGTATACATATATAGTACAGTACAGTAGGCCATTGCTATTGATATATTACTGGCATATAATTCCACACATTAAAAAATGGAGAACAAAAATGTGGAGGGTAAAATAGGGAAAGATCAAGATCCACTTCCACCTCGTGCTGAAGCTGCTGCCACTAGTCATGTCCGAGACGATGAAATGCCATCAACGTCATCTGCCAAGGCCGATGCCCAATGTCATGGTAGAGAGCATGAAAATCCAAAAAACTAACGTTCAGTAAAATGACCCAAAAATCTAAATTAAAAGCGTCTAAGGAGGGCAGCCTTCCTCAGCTCCTGCTCCATATATACAAACATCACCCTTCCAGCTTGCCCAAACCTAACCCCCTACCCTAATCCTCCTCCTCCACATCTCCCCATACCTCCTCAGCCGCCGACGGAGTGGAGCCGCAGAATCGGGGAGCGCCGTGGATGCTCCCGCGGATTGCGGCCTACTCATCACATTGAAGCCGGGGCCTCGATTTTGGCGCCGGTCGGCCGGACCCCCGGAAGCTCCATAGCAGCGGCGCACGGACTCATCCTGCCTCCCCCTGCACTCCCGGAACTAGACAGACCAAGGAGGGCCCCGCACAGCCTACAGACCCAGCGAGGAACCGGCCAAAGAGGCTGAAAGCTGCCTCACAGAGGAAAAACGCACACAGCCCGGCGGCCATTTTACCATCGCTGCTGCACACTGCTGTCTGGGAAGCTGAGCCTTTGGAGAGGGCACTAGCACTGCACGCAGCTCTCGGGAAACCTAGTGAGATACCCTCTTCTCCCACACGCCCATTGTTAACTGCCCTGGAGAGCCATTCCTCAGACGCTACCTGGTCCCTGCCCTCCCCAGCCTACAGTGCGACGATCTCCCGCCGCCAGCCTCCGGTGCCGCACGCGATTTGCCGGCCGCCCTGGGGAGCGTCAACCTCCGGTCCGGAGCTACAACACAACTGCCGGCTCCCAGCGCCGCACACAGATTGCCAGCTGCCCTGAAAAGGAACGAGCTCAGGAGCCGCCTTACAGCTGCCAGCTCCAGGTGACATTCACTGACTGCCAGGTACGATAGCGGGGCCACCAGCCCTTGTTTCTCCCCCTGACACCGCCTGATCCTTGCTCTTCCTGGCCTGCGGGGAGGTGAGCTTTTGAGCCACACTGCTGCCACATGATATTGGTGCCGCTCATTAGCTATTAGCTGCCATGGGTGGATCGCGGTGGGGTCACGGGCCTTTAAGCCCACACCTTACCTAACCTTGGGCCCCCTGCACTGGCCTCCCTCCTGAGGCCCTTTGGAGTCCGCATCCCATCAGACCTCTGGCCCTCCAGGCTTCTGCAACCCCTGCGGGCCCCTGCTTCTCCCGGCGCCTGTGACGACATCTTCCACTGCTGGGGCCTGTCATTTACCGAAATTTGGAATCATCCCGGTCACTGGCTGGTCCGTGTCCGGCCCTCGCCCTCGCAGACCTTGCACACGGGCATACATACGGACTGCACCAGCCCATCTTCTGCGTTCTCTAATTGGCGGTCTCCCCTCCGGGACCACGTGGGCCCTTCTAACTGCCGGAACTCTTCGGCCCTGTCCCACCCGCACTGCCTTGCTGGCTGCGCCATGATATCTCTCTAATACCCCCGCCTTACCCCCCCTGGGCCTGAGCCTTACTGCTGGAGCGCCTTCTCTACCCCCCTTCCTGCCGTCTACCCCCCTTCTCAACCGTACAAGATGCCCAGAGGTGGCAAAAAAATACAGGGCTCTGACCTCACACTATTCCTTACTAAAAAGGGTACCCCCGCCAAGACTCGGCCCGATGCTCCTGAACACCCCCAGGGTCCCTCTGACTCCGACCCCGATGATCTGACATCGCCGAAATTGGCTCCAGAACGGATCAACTCGAGCGACGAGTGGAAGAGGTGGTGACGTTCCAGCAAACGGTTGAGACCGACTTCCATCAACTCCGCCAAGATATCGCCCAATTGCGGGAGGAGCATGAGGACCAGGATAATAGGGTGCGGAGAAATAATCGCAGGATTCGGGGTATTCCTGAAGACGTTGAAGCGGCCCACCTTGAACTTTACCTTAAACGCCTCTTCACCTTCCTGTCACCTGACACCCCCAAAGACCATCTTCTCCTGGACTGAGCACACCGAGCCCTCCAGGCCCCGCTCCCAAGACTCTTCCCAGCCTAGAGACGTCATTCTCCGAATGCACTACTTCACCGCGAAAGAGTCCGTTATGAGAGAAGCACAGCGTCTGGGGTCTGTGTCCTTCCAAAATGTCTCCCTGCAGATCTTCCAGGACTTATCCCCCCTCACCCTGGCCAAATGTAGAGACTTTAAGCCCATTACTTCCCTGCTCTCCCAGCACAATGTCAAGTACTGCTGGGGTTTCCCGTTCCGTATCCTGGTTTGACATCAGGGGAAGCTACTAACAGACAGAAACCCATCCGAGCAAGAAAAGGAAATTATTGTCTACGGGTACCAAAAGGCGCCTTAGTGCATTATACGTCAAAAATGCTTAACATGCAAATGATATATAATAATCATAAATACAACCATAAAAAGTCGTCTTGAAAGTCCTATGTCTTGTTCCTCACGCTTCCTCCTCTCAATGTAATAGCATGAAAAATAGAGGGGAGAGGAAAGCCACATGTGCAGTACAGTAATTTAATAACATGTAAACATACACAAAAAAGACATGGACATTCACAGTACAGGGTAACAAATAAAATGTGCAGAATGATAGGTATCCAAGTGTGACAGCCACAAGGGGATAAGCGAACCAATTACCAGAAGGTTTGAGAACTCAAAAAAGTCCCCAAACAAGTTCTTTAATTTTCAAGGAAGCGTGAGGAACAAGACATAGGACTTTCAAGACGACTTTTTATGGTTGTATTTATGATTATTATATATCATTTGCATGTTAAGCATTTTTGACGTATAATGCACTAAGGCGCCTTTTGGTACCCGTAGACAATAATTTCCTTTTCTTGCTCAGTTACTTTAAGTGTTTTTGGAGATACACTGCTTTTGCTTACGGGAACTATAGGGCGGCCTCATCCCAGATTGCGCGACACGCAGAACGACTGGACAGATTGTTTGTTTTTCCAGAAACCCATCCGAGGCTCAATCGCTGCTCTCCAAGCTGGGTATCCACACCGACGAACGGGACCCCTCTGCATCCTCTCTGCCTCCCCGGACGCAGCGAATCCCGCCTCCGCCCCCCAGTTCGGAGTGGTTCACGGTTCCAGCATCTTCGGCCTCTCGGGCTCCTCCACCAGTTCCCTGATGGACTTGTAGCTCTCTGAGTTGATATACCTTGCCAATGTTTGTGGCGGCCGTCCTGGTCGTACTCCCTACTTGGGGAGCTGTTTACCTTTAGGTCTCCCATGTTCTCACTCCCCGATCCCTTAGTCTGTTCTCAATTGTTATGATGTTACCTCTTGTTACGGTGTGATACTCTGTTTCCTGTTTTCATTTTCCTTTTTCTTCTTTCTCCTACTCCTTCTCTCTCTTCTTCAATATCTCTCTGGAGCTGGCGCTCCACCCGTTCTTCACTCCTGTCTTCTCTCCAGCCTTTCCTTGAAGGTCCTTCCAGGGGGGCCTACCTCTTGGTCATTGCTAAGCGGTTAGTGATGCATCGTCTGGATACCAGGCTGCGCCCCCTAAGGGCTTCGAGCCCTCCTGCTGACCTAGGTGCCCTCCCGACACCTAGCACCCCTTCCCCCTGTCAGCACCACCGGTCCTGGCCTCTACCGCCGGACGACCACCTTCCCTCCCTCCCCTCCCGCTTTCTTTTCCCTCCCCCCTCCTTTCTGACCACGCTATCCTCTGTTTTGCTTTTCTGTCATCTAATTTTTTTCCCTTGCACCCTACCTCTGGAACTCAGTGCTCTCCCTATTTTGCCTACCTCTTTACTGCTTGCCCATGGGTCTCCGGGTACTTTCTTTTAATGTAAAGGGCCTGAATAGCCCTCAAAAGAGAGGTAAGCTCTTTGCCACCCTTAAACTTCATAGAGGTGACCTGGTCTTCCTTCAGGAGACTCATTTTCTACATGATGCCCACCCTACCCTACAATGTAAACCGTAACCTGACACGTTTCATGCCTGTGACCATTCGGCCAAAAAGCGAGGAGTCGCGATCCTATTTGCCCGTCACCTCACTTTTGAACTCCTCGACTCCCACGTTGATAAGGAAGGCCGGTTTCTTGTGTTGGTGGGGAAACTCAATAACAAACTGTGCACCCTAGCCAACATTAACCAGAGACAAGAGTTGTTCTTTGCGAAACTAGACACGCTTCTTACTCAAGTCCGACAGGGCGACCTTATACTAGCTGGAGATTTCAAATCTGTGTTAAATCCAAACATAGACCGCTCTCCCTCTCTGCCCTCTGCCTCCCCATCGGACTCTTTCCGCTCTAGATCCCTCCTCCATCTCATGCGATCCTAGCTTCTCTACGACTCCTGGAGGATAAAAGACCCCTCTGCACGTGACTACACCTTCTATTCTGCTCCTCATAATTCTTATGTCACAACTGAGGGCCTGAGCTGACGGGAGGCAGCCTCAGTTGTAGGGGCTGAGATGTAACGGAACCTGGGAGGTTGTATCAGACCCCTAGACATGTAAGTAACATGTAGAAAAACTGCCCGAAGGCGTGACCACGACAACCAGGATAAAAGTCAATGATGTTTATTATGACAAACTCCGTAACACAGCAGCAGTAAAGGAAACATAAAAGTCAACAGAGGATAAATACAATTCCTGGGTACTACAGGGTGGCAAGGGCCACAGGCACTGGTAGAGTGAGACAGTTCTAATAATCTTCTAGTTGGAAAGTCCTTACCAGGCCTGACTGTAGCAATGGAGAGAACCCAGGATCGTACCAGCTGGTGTTCCAGGAAAGGCTGGGTTGCTGAAGATAAAACGGCTGCTGTGGATACTGGCTGGAACCAGACTGTTGTTGGTACGGAGTGGATACTGGCTGGAACCAGTTAAATAATAAACGAACTTGAGAGCGATGAAATAATAATGAAGTTTGGAGTTTGAGAGCGGTGAAATAATAATACAGGTGGAGAGTGGTAAACTGCAGAAAGGACACCGGCCCTTTAAGAGAAGCTGTACACTGCTGGAAGCTGGGCTGGAAGCAGGTTATTGATGAAGTTTGGAGTTTGAGAGCGGTGAAATAATAATACCGGTGGAGAGTGGTAAACTGCAGAAAGGACACCGGCCCTTTAAGAGAAGCTGTACACTGCTGGAAGCTGGGCTGGAAGCAGGTGATTGATGTAACTGGAAACAGGTGAGTCCAGAATGGATCGGAGAGTCAGGCTACACCGCAGATGGAATGCTGGTGCGGGTCTCTATAGCAGAAGTCTGGAGACAGGAGCTGGAACCTGGAAGACAACCACAGGAGAGAGACAAACTGGAACTAGGGCCCTCATTCCGAGTTGATCGGTCGCAAGGCGAATTTAGCAGAGTTACACACGCTAAGCCGCCGCCTACTGGGAGTGTATCATAGCATCTTAAAATTGCGACCGATGTATTCGCAATATTGCGATCACAAACTACTTAGCAGTTTTAGAGTAGCTCCACACTTACTCTGCCTGTGCGATCAGTTCAGTGCTTGTCGTTCCTGGTTTGACGTCACAAACACACCCAGCGTTCGCCCAACCACTCCCCCGTTTCTCCGGCCACTCCTGCGTTTTTTCCGGAAACGGTAGCGTTTTCAGCCACACGCCCATAAAACGCCATGTTTCCGCCCAGTAACACCCATTTCCTGTCAATCACATTACGATCGCCGGAGCGATGAAAAAGCCGTGAGTAAAAATACTATCTTCATAGCAAAGATACTTGGCGCAGTCGCAGTGCGAATATTGCGCATGCGCACTAAGCGGAATTTCACTGCGATGCGATGAAAAATACCGAGCGAACGACTCGGAATGAGGGCCTAGGTTAGACAACCAAAGCACTGACGCCTTCCTTGCTCAGGCACAGCTTACTTATACCTGCAGCAAGGAAGGGGTTGGCTAGGCAATTATGCAAATCAACAATACAGACAGCAGATTGGTGGAAATGCTCAGATGACAAAATCCAAGATGGCTGCGCCCATGCAGACACTTGGAGGGAAGTTTGGTTTGTAATCCATGTGAGAATTGAAACAGTAATGGCGACGCCGGCCACAGGAGACAGGAGACGCCAGACTGACAAGCGCACATTTAACCACGCGGGCACAGCGGAGGCCGCGGCTAAAGAAATCACCACTCTGACATTCTGCATGTGGAAACTCAGGAACAGCGGGATCCGGACCTGGAACGCTGAGCCAGCCTTAGGAGGCATCTGAAGGGTAAGTAATGGCATCCAGATACCCGGATCGTGACAGCACCCCCCCCTTTAGGAGTGGCCCCAGGACACTTCTTAGGCTTTAAAGGAAACTTTGCGTGGAAATTTCGGACCAAGGCAGGAGCATGGACGTCTGAGGCATTGGTCCAAGAGCGTTCTTCAGGACCATAGCCCTTCCAGTCAATGAGGTATTGTAACTGACCGTAACGGAAACGTGAGTCCAAAATCTTGGCCACCTCGTACTCGACTCCCCGTTGAGTCTGAACTTTGGGAGCTGGAGGAAGTGCGGAATGAAACCGATTCAGGATCAGCGGTTTCAACAAAGAAACATGAAATGTCCTGGGTATTTTCAAGAAGGATGGTAACTGTAACCTGTAGGCAACAGGATTGATGACTTGTTCAATCTTGAAGGGTCCGATGTAGCGAGGTGCAAATTTCATGCTGGGAACTCTCAACCTCAAATTCTTCGTGGACAGCCACACACGATCACCCACCTTGAGAGCAGGAACCGCTCTACGCTTTCTATCGGCAAACTTCTTATACCTGAATGAGGCTTTAAGCAGGGCTGCGCGGACGTTCCTCCAGTTATTTGAAAACTGACGCAAGGTGACATCCACTGCTGGAACAGAAGTTGCGGGAAGCGGTTGGAATTCTGGGACTTTAGGGTGGAATCCATAATTAATGAAGAATGGTGTAGAAGAAGATGAGGAATGGTATGGATTGTTGTGGCTGAACTCGGCCCAAGGAAGGAGTTGAACCCAGTCATCTTGAGAGGAAGACACATATATACGGAGGAAGGCCTCCAAGTCCTGATTCACCCTCTCGGTTTGACCATTGGTCTGAGGATGGTAAGCCGTGGAAAACTTTAACTTGACTTGGAGGGCTTGACACAAACTTCGCCAAAATTTGGCTACAAATTGTACTCCACGATCCGAGATGATCTCTTCAGGAAGACCGTGAAGTCGGAAGATCTCTTGTATAAACACTTGAGCCAACTTGGAAGCTGACGGAAGACCGGTGAGAGGGATGAAATGTGCCATCTTGGTGAACCGGTCAACTACCACCCAGATGGTATTAAACTTGTTGCAGATAGGTAGATCGGAAACAAAGTCCATCGACAAATGGGTCCAAGGTCGACGGGGAACAGATAATGGAACCAGTTGCCCCGCAGGCGACTGGCGGGAGACTTTGTGTTGGGCACACTTTGGGCAGGAGGCAATAAATTCCATAACGTCCTTCTTCAGAGTTGGCCACCAGTAGGACCTAGAAATAAATTCAAGGGTTTTCTGAATGCCTGTATGTCCAGCAAAACGGGAAGCATGGGCCCAATGCATGAGCTTCTTCCTTAGAACTGGCTTAACAAAACTTTTCCCTGGTGGAGGCGTAGAGTCCATCCCTACCGTGGAGAATGCCAACGGATTAATAATAGGATGCTTGTCTGCAGACTCGGACTCATTTTCTTGCTCCCATGAGCGGGAAAGGGCATCGGCCTTACGATTCTGAGAACCCGGACAGAACTGGAGTTTAAAGTCAAACCTAGAGAAGAAAAGTGCCCATCTGGCCTGACGAGGATTCAGACATTGTGCGCCTTTGAGATATAAAAGATTTTTGTGGTCGGTAAGTATGGTGATTGAGTGGGAAGCTCCCTCCAACAGGTATCTCCACTCCTCCAGAGCGAGCTTGATGGCTAGCAACTCCTGATCGCCAATGGCATAGTTGCGCTCAGCTGGGGAGAACTTCCGGGAGAAGAAACTGCAAGGATGTAGATGTCCATCTTTGGCCCTCTGGGATAACACTGCTCCTACTCCAACGGAGGAGGCATCTACCTCTAAGATAAAAGGAGAGTCGGTGTCGGGCTGTTTCAGAACTGGTGCAGAGATGAACCGTTGCTTCAGAAGGTGAAAGGCCTGTGTAGCTTCCTCGGACCACTTGGACGGATTAGCACCTCTCTTGGTTAATGCAGTGATAGGCGCCACAATGGTGGAAAAGTCTTGTATAAATTTTCTATAATAATTGGCGAACCCTAAGAACCTCTGGACCCCTTTGAGGCTTAAGGGTATAGGCCAATTCTGGATTGCTTGGAGTTTCTCAGGATCCATCTCTAGTCCGGAACCGGACACAATGTAACCTAGAAACGGAATGGTTTTAACTTCAAACACACACTTCTACAATTTACAATAGAGGTGATTGACACGGAGACGGGAAAGAACCTCTTTTACCCAGAAACGATGATCTTCGAGATTATTAGCAAAGATGAGGATGTCGTCTAGATAAACCACGACATGGCGGTACAAGATGTCCCTGAAAATCTCATTCACGAAGTGCTGGAAGACTGCTGGAGCGTTGCTCAATCCGAAGGGCATGACGAGGTACTCATAATGTCCGTCACGGGTGTTAAAGGCGGTCTTCCACTCGTCACCCTCACGGATTCGGATGAGATTATAGGCACCCCTCAAGTCCAGCTTTGTGAAAATAGTTGCACCACTAACTCTATCAAAGAGCTCGGTAATCAGGGGTAAAGGGTATCGGTTCTTGACGGTAATGTCGTTCAGACCTCTGTAGTCGATGCACGGACGCAGACCACCGTCTTTCTTCTTAACGAAGAAGAAGCCTGCGCCGGCTGGAGAAGAAGATGGTCGGATGAAACCCTTCGCCAGGTTCTCTTTGATGTACTCTTCCATGGAGTGTGTCTCAGGCAGAGACAACGGATAAGTTCGGCCTCGCGGTGGAACCTTCCCTGGAATGAGGTCGATTGGGCAGTCCCATTCTCTATGAGGAGGAAGGATATCAGCAGAGGCTTTACTGAACACGTCCGTGAAGTCTTGATATGGAGGAGGCGGAACATCAGATGACCTGGGGAAGGAAGAACAAACAGGAAGAACTTTGGCTAAACAAGTCTCAGCACAGGAGGAACCCCATGCCAGTATTTGCGTAGTCGTCCAGTCAATTGATGGGTTGTGGAGACGGAGCCATGGAAGGCCTAAAACCACTGGATGTGTGGCTCTTGGAATCACTAAAAAAGAGATATACTCAGAATGAAGAACTCCCACTCTCAGACGAACTGGAAGAGTCCTTAAGGAAATGACTGCGTCAAAAATCTTGCTGCCATCCACGGCAGTCAAAGAGATGGACGAGGACAGTCTCTCGGTGGGTAGGGACCACCGTTTAACATAAGCTTCGGTTATGAAATTCCCAGCTGCTCCGGAATCAAGGAGGGCAATGACGTTCCTGTAACGTTGAGCAATTTGGAGCGACACTGGGAGGTTACAGTCATGAGGAGATGGAGAGGAGATCATTACTCCTAGCCGGCCCTCTCCTTGGCGAGCTAGGATCTGGAGTTTCCCGGACGTTTGGGACAGGCATTGATAGTGTGCGACGGAGCTGCACAGTAGAGACAGAGAGACTCAGAGAGACGTCTTCGGCGCTCAGCGGGAGATAGACGGGAACGACTAATTTGCATAGGCTCATCCTTGGATGGAGATGGTTGACGAGGAGGAGGAGCAGAAGATTTAGGAGTAGATGATCTTCCTCGCTCAGTTGCTCTCTCTCTGAAACGTAGATCAACCTTCGTGCAAAGAGAAATTAGCTCATCCAACTTAGAGGGCAAGTCTCTGGTAGCTAACTCATCCTTGATGCGTTCTGATAAGCCATGCCAGAATGCAGCATACAGGGCCTCGTCGTTCCATGCCAGTTCGGATGCCAGGATTTTAAACTGTATAAGATACTGTCCCACAGTACGTGTTCCCTGGCGTAAACGGAGAATCTCAGATGAAGCAGATGTTATCCGGCCTGGCTCGTCGAAGTTGCGCCTGAATGTAGCTACAAAGTCAGTATAGGAGGATAGCAGGGGATCAGACTTCTCCCATAAAGGTGATGCCCAGTCAAGGGCTGAGCCACTGAGAAGGGAGATGATATAGGCAATTTTGGTACGGTCACTGAAGAAATTGCCAGGTAGAAGCTCAAAGTGGATTTCACATTGATTGAGAAATCCCCTGCAGAACCTTGGAGATCCATCAAATTTTGCTGGCGTTGGAAGATGAAGATGTGGACTGGAAATGGGTAAGGTGGGTGGGGTTACAGCTGGTGTCACTGTAGTGGACGCACCGGACGTGCCAGGTCCACGGAGGGTCGTTTGAATCCCATCCAGCCGTGTAGAGAGATCCTGGAGACAGCGGATGATGTGGCCCTGTGCAGCCTCCTGATGTTCAAGTCGGGCTGCCAGTTCTTGCATTGGCCTGGCCGCTTGATCCTGGTCTCCGGCTGGATTCATTAGGTCAGTGCTTACTGTCACAACTGAGGGCCTGAGCTGACGGGAGGCAGCCTCAGTTGTAGGGGCTGAGATGTAACGGAACCTGGGAGGTTGTATCAGACCCCTAGACATGTAAGTAACATGTAGAAAAACTGCCCGAAGGCGTGACCACGACAACCAGGATAAAAGTCAATGATGTTTATTATGACAAACTCCGTAACACAGCAGCAGTAAAGGAAACATAAAAGTCAACAGAGGATAAATACAATTCCTGGGTACTACAGGGTGGCAAGGGCCACAGGCACTGGTAGAGTGAGACAGTTCTAATAATCTTCTAGTTGGAAAGTCCTTACCAGGCCTGACTGTAGCAATGGAGAGAACCCAGGATCGTACCAGCTGGTGTTCCAGGAAAGGCTGGGTTGCTGAAGATAAAACGGCTGCTGTGGATACTGGCTGGAACCAGACTGTTGTTGGTACGGAGTGGATACTGGCTGGAACCAGTTAAATAATAAATGAACTTGAGAGCGATGAAATAATAATGAAGTTTGGAGTTTGAGAGCGGTGAAATAATAATACCGGTGGAGAGTGGTAAACTGCAGAAAGGACACCGGCCCTTTAAGAGAAGCTGTACACTGCTGGAAGCTGGGCTGGAAGCAGGTGATTGATGAAGTTTGGAGTTTGAGAGCGGTGAAATAATAATACCGGTGGAGAGTGGTAAACTGCAGAAAGGACACCGGCCCTTTAAGAGAAGCTGTACACTGCTGGAAGCTGGGCTGGAAGCAGGTGATTGATGTAACTGGAAACAGGTGAGTCCAGAATGGATCGTAGAGTCAGGCTACACCGCAGATGGAATGCTGGTGCGGGTCTCTATAGCAGAAGTCTGGAGACAGGAGCTGGAACCTGGAAGACAACCACAGGAGAGAGACAAACTGGAACTAGGTTAGACAACCAAAGCACTGACGCCTTCCTTGCTCAGGCACAGCTTACTTATACCTGCAGCAAGGAAGGGGTTGGCTAGGCAATTATGCAAATCAACAATACAGACAGCAGATTGGTGGAAATGCTCAGATGACAAAATCCAAGATGGCTGCGCCCATGCAGACACTTGGAGGGAAGTTTGGTTTGTAATCCATGTGAGAATTGAAACAGTAATGGCGACGCCGGCCACAGGAGATAGGAGACGCCAGACTGACAAGCGCACATTTAACCACGCGGGCACAGCGGAGGCCGCGGCTAAAGAAATCACCACTCTGACATTCTGCATGTTGAAACTCAGGAACAGCGGGATCCGGACCTGGAACGCTGAGCCAGCCTTAGGAGGCATCTGAAGGGTAAGTAATGGCATCCAGATACCCGGATCGTGACATCTTACTCCCGCATCGATATGATCCTGCTCAGCCACGAACTTGCCTTGAATCTCCACGCGGCCTATATACACCCACTGATTTGGTCCGACCATGCCCCTATCTCCTGCGACCTTTCGGGTCTGCTCTCTCACCCCCGCCCCATGACCTGGCGCCTTACCGACTCCCTCCTTCACAACCCGGAGATACGCTCCCATCTTCGGGATAAGCTTTCTGACTATTTTACCCTGAACGACTCCCCCGACACTTCCAGGTCCACTCTCTGGCTGGCACACAAAGCGGTCCTTCGAGGGCACATCATCAGCCTAGCCTCACAAGCCAAAAAACAATCCCTCACCCAGTTTAACAGACTTTCTATTAAACTCCACACCCTTGAGACCCAGCACAAGGCGTCCTCCGACCAGGCCATCTTGTCTGAACTCCGTACCGTTAAGGCGGAACTTGATCTCCTACTCTCCAGACGTGTGGCTAAACGTCTCAAATGGCTTCGCCAGTCTTTTTATGAGAAGGGGGATAAGGCGGACAAGATCCTGGCGGCACGACTCCGCTCCGCTAGAGCCAAAACTAATATCATTTCTATTAGAGACCCTCTTAACCGGTTAGTCCATGACCCTACCGCCGTTAGGGCGGCTTTCTAATCCTATTACAATGACCTATACAACCTTCCACCCTCCCCGTCTGGTCCCCCCTCCCAGTCCCACTCTGACCTGGTCTCTCACTTTCTTTCAGCCTCTAACCTGCCCACATTGTCTCGGGACGCCATGGACCATCTTAACAGCGAGATCTCGGTGGAAGAAATTGCCCAGACTATTCTTTCGCAAAAGATCGGTAAATCTCCTGGCCCGGATGGGTTCACAGCTTTCTACTACAAACAATTCTCCGATCTCCTCTCCCCCCACCTTCAATCCCTGTTTAATAAGATCATCCATGGCGACTCCTTTCCTCCTGAGATGCTGGAGGCTAGAATTGTGGTGATTCCCAAGGATGGCAAGGACGCCCTCAACTGCGCTAGCTACCGCCCTATATCTCTCCTGAACCTGGACCTTAAAATCTTTGCTAAAATCCTAGCTAACCACCTTAACTCGTATCTCCCTTCCCTTGTCCACTACGACCAAGTGGGGTTTATTCCGGGCCGCCAGGCGAGGGATTACACCAGACGCGCTATTGATCTTATACATATCTCGAACTCCAGGGGATCCCCCACTATCATGCTCTCCTTGGATGCTGAAAAAGCTTTCGACCGGATCTCCTGGAGTTTTTTAAGAGCCGCCCTGGAGGCCTATGGCCTGTCGGGTGTCTTCCTCACTGGTGTTCTGGCACTATACTCCACCCCCTCCGCCACAGTCCTAATCAATGGTGTCCCATCTGCCCCGGTCCGCATATCGAATGGTACACGTCAGGGCTGCCCCCTGTCGCCATTGATTTTCGCCCTTGTTATTGAGCCGCTCACCTCCCAAATTAGAGCTCACCAGGATATACATGGTATACCAGTGGGCCGTACCGATCCCAAAATCTCCCTCTTCGCAGATGACGTTCTACTTTCCTTGACCCAGCCCCTTATCTCGCTCCCGAATTTATTTTCAGTCCTCCATTCTTATAGCCTTGTATCAGGCTACAAGATAAATTATTCCAAATCCGAGGCCATGCTGCTCCACGTCTCCCCCCCGTGAAGCTGAAGCCCTTCGCACTAATTTCAATTTTAAATGGCAGCCTACAAAGATCAAATTCCTGGGGATCTACTTGACCTCCCGCTACGACTCTCTGTTTAGGGAAAACTTCCCACCCCTCCTCACCAAAACGCTCGCTGACCTGACGTCCTGGAAGAGTCTTTTTATTTCGTGGCTGGGCAGTATCATAGCGGTTAAAATGACCATAATCCCCAAATGGCTCTACCTTTTCCAGACCCTCCCTGTGGCAGTCCCGGCCTCCTTTTTTCGTACTATCCAGCGTGCACTCGTGTGTTTTATCTGGAACCACAGACCTCCCCGCATTGCTGCCAATACCCTGAAACGGCCAACCTCCGCGGGCGGCAGAGGCCTTCCGGATATCAAACTCTACTACCTGGCCTCTCACCTCTCCCATGTTGTCGCCTCTTATGCCCCTCCGGGATCCGTATCCTGGTTAGATATCGAAGCAGCCTATATCAACCTATCGGACCTGACTCCCCTGTGGGGCCTGCCCTCGGCCTCCCGACCCCCAGCCTCCAAAATCCTCCCCACGACCAAATTCAACCTTAAAATTTGGGACTCCCACCCTCTGAAGATGGGTCTCACCACTACCCCTTCACCCTTGACCCCTATCTGGCAGAACCCTATGTTTCCTCCTGGATACTCTGCTACGAGATTCCGTACATGGATAACGCTGGGCTTTAAATTCCCATCTGATTTTGCTGATCGGGGTCAGTGGCTGTCCCTCCCTGACTTACAACAGAAGACCCCCTCGCATTCACTTAACCCCTTTCAATTCCTACAAATCCGGCACTTCTTGGGCTCTCTGCCCTCTTCCGCCCTGCTCCGAGCCCTCACTCCCTTGGAGAGTTTATGCGTACACTCTCACCTCTCCAAAGGCTTAATCTCTCAACTTTACTCCCTTTTACTGGATTCTTCCCTTCCCCCCTCTTGGCCCCACAAGCTCGCATGGGAGCGTGATCTTGGGCCCCCTCCGGAGAGTGGAGACTGGGAGGGCATGAGACTGGGGATTGCTAAATGCTCCATTGCCACCGCCTTCAAAGAGACGGCTTACAAAATTTATTATCGATGGTACTACACCCCGGATAGACTAAACAAACTCTTTCCATCTGCTTCCCCTGCTTGCTGGAGAAACTGCGGATCTAGAGGCGATATGATACATATATGGTGGTCCTGCCTGTCCATCATTCCCTTTTGGAATTTAGTCCACTCCCTCCTTGTCTCTCTTCTAGATTCCCCCGTGCTGAGAGATCCCTGGATCTTTCTGCTGTGCTACCCTCCCCCGATGCCTGATACATTTTCCCGTAAACTGACTACACATATCCTAACCGCAGCAAAATCACTGATAGCCCTCAATTGGAAAAACCCCTCTCCTCCTTCTCTCTTAGCCCTTAAAACCAAAATTTAGCATATTGCATCAATGGAGAAGATTACGTATTACTTTCATGACCGAGGTCATGTTTTTGAGCAGGTTTGGGCCCCCTGGCTCGCCGCTGAACTTCGACCGCCGTCTCCCCCCTCTTGTCCCTAGCCCCACCCGTGGACCCATGGGCATTGCCTACTGATCTTTCTCCATCTCCTTTTCGTCCTTTTCCTCTCCTCTCTCTTCTTTCCTCCTCTTTTTCTCCTCCTTCCTATTTTCTCTCGTCTTTCACTTGCCCTCCTTCTCTATCTTTTGTTCTGAACTCATTATTCTCAGCATATATTCGATGATTGGGTTATTATGTCGTTTCCCCCCTCCCCCCCCCCCCCCTCTCCCCTCTCCCCCCCCCCCTAAATTGGATACTTGATTTCTGATATGTTATTTTTGATTACTTTTACTGCTTATTCTAAAAATTGTGGCTTCTGTTGGACGTTGGTCCTCCTGACCGCTTGTCCCCCTTATCTATGTTTGTTTACCTATTGTAATTTGCCGCGCAAAATAAAGAATTTAAAAAAAAAAAGCGTCTAAGGAGAAGCGTAAACTTGCCAATGTGCCATTTACGACACGGAGTGGCAAGGAACGGCTGAGGCCCTGGCCTATGTTCATGGCTAGTGGTTCAGCTTCACATGAGGATGGAAGCACTCATCCTCCTGCTAGAAAACTGAAAAGAGTTAAGATGGCAAAAGCACAGCAAAGAACTGTGCATTCTTCTAAATGACAAATCCCCAAGGAGAGTCCAATTGTGTCGGTTGCGATGCCTGACCTTCCCAACACTGGACGGGAAGAGGTGCCGCCTTCCACCATTTGCACGCCCCCTGCAAGTGCTGGAAAGAGCATCCAGTTCCTGTTAGTCAAATTGAAGATGTTACTGTTGAAGTACACCAGGATGAGGATATGGGTGTTGCTGGCGCTGAGGAGGAAATTGACAAGGAGGATTCTGATGGTGAGGTGGTTTGTTTAAGTCAGGCACCCGGGGAGACACCTGTTGTCCGTGGGATGAATATGGTCATTGACATGCCTGGTCAAATTACAAAAAAAATCACCTCTTCGGTATGGAATTATTTTAACAGAAATGCGGACAACAGGTGTCAAGCCGTGTGTTGCCTTTGTCAAGCTGTAATAAGTAGGGGTAAGGACGTTAACCACCTAGGAACATCCTCCCTTATACGTCACCTGGACCGCATTCATCAGAAGTCAGTGACAAGTTCAAAAACTTTGGGTGACAGCGGAAGCAGTCCACTGACAACTAAATCCCTTCCTCTTGTAACCAAGCTCCTGCAAACCACACCACCAACTCCCTCAGTGTCAATTTCCTCCTTACACAGGAAAGCCAATAGTCCTGCAGGCCATGTCACTGGCAAGTCTGACGAGTCCTCTCTCCTGCCTGGGATTCCTCCGATGCATCCTTGAGTGTAACGCCTACTGCTACTGGCGCTGCTGTTGTTGCTGCTGGGAGTCGATCGTCATCCCAGAGGGGAAGTCGGAAGACAACTTGTACTACTTCCAGTAAGCAATTGACTGTCCAACAGTCCTTTGCGAGGAAGATGAAATATCACAGCAGTCATTCTGCTGCAAAGCGGATAACTCAGGTCTTGGCAGCTGTGTTGGTGTTAAATGTGTGTCCAGTATCCACCGTTAATTCACAGGGAATTAGAGAATTGCTTGAGGTACTGTGTCCCCGGTACCAACTACCATCTAGGTTCCACTTCTCTAGGCAGGCGATACCGAGAATGTACACAGACGTCAGAAAAAGAGTCACCAGTGTCCTAAAAAGTGCAGTTGTACCCAATGTCCACTTAACCACGGACATGTGGACAAGTGGAGCAGGGCAGACTCAGGACTATATGACTGACAGCCCACTGGGTAGATGTATTTCCTCCCGCAGCAAGAACAGCGGCGGCACCAGTAGCAGCATCTCGCAAACGCCAACTCGTTCCTAGGCAGGCTACACTTTGTATCACCGCTTTCCATAAGAGGCCCACAGCTGACAACCTCTTACGGAAACTGAGGAACATCATAGCAGAATGGCTTACCCCAATTGGACTCTCCTGGGGATTTGTGACATCGGACAACGCCACCAATATTGTGCGTGCATTACATGTGGGCAAATTCCAGCACGTCCCATGTTTTGCACATACATTGAATTTGGTGGTGCAGAATTTTTTAAAAAACAACAGGGGCGTGCAAGAGATGCTGTCGGTGTCCTGAAGAATTGCGGGCCACTTTCGGCATTCAGCCACCGCGTGCTGAAGACTGGAGCACCAGCAAACACTCCTGAACCTGCCCCGCCATCATCTGAAGCAAGAGGTGGTAACGAGGTGGAATTCCACCCTTTATATGCTTCAGAGGATGGAGGAGCAGCAAAAGGCCATTACATCTGCCTACGATATAGGCAAAGGAGGGGGAATGCACCTGACTCAAGCGCAGTGGAGAATTATTTCAACGTTGTCCAAGGTTCTGCAACCCTTTGAACTTGCCACACGTGAAGTCAGTTCAGACACTGGCAGCCTGAGTCAGGTCATTCCCCTCATCAGGCTTTTACAGAAGCAGCTGGAGAGATTGAAGGAGGAGCTAAAATGGAGCGATTCCGCTAGGCATGTGGGACTTGTGAATGGAGCCCTTAATTCGCTTAACCAGGATTCACGGGTGGTCAATCTGTTGAAATCAGAGCACTACATTTTGGCCACCGTGGTCGATCCTAGGTTTAAAGCCTACATTGTATCTCTATTTTTCCGGCAGACACAAGTCTGCACATGTTCAAAGACCTGCTGGTGAGACTCTTGTCAAGTCAAGCGGAACGTGACCCGTCAACAGATCCTCCTTCACATTCTCCCGCAACTGGGGCTGCGAGGAAAAGGCTAAGAATTCCGAGCCCACCCACTGGCAGTGATGCAGGGCAGTCTGGAGCGAGTGCTGACATCTGGTCCGGACTGAAGGACCTGCCAACGATTACTGACATGTCGTCTACTGTCACTGCATATGATTCTGTCACCATTGAAAGAATGGTGGAGGATTATATGAGTGACCGCATCCAAGTAGGCACATCAGACAGTCCGTACGTATACTGGCAGGAAAAAGGCAATTTGGAGGCCCTTGCACAAACTGGCTTTATTTTACCTAAGTTGCCCCCCCTCCAGTGTGTACTCCGAAAGAGTGTTTAGTGCAGCCGGTCACCTTGTCAGCAATCGGCGTACGAGGTTACTTCCAGAAAATGTGGAGAAGATGATGTTCATCAAAATTAATTATAATCAATTCCTCCTCGGAGACATTCACCAGCAATCGCCTCCAGAAAGTACACAGGGACCTGGGATGGTGGATTCCAGTGGGGACGAATTAATACTCTGTGAGGAGGGGGATGTACACAGTGAAAGGGGTGATGAATCGGACGATGAGGAGGAGGCGGACATCTTGCCTCTGTAGAGCCAGTTTGTGCAAGGAGAGATTGATTGCTTCTTTTTTGGTGGGGGCCCAAACCAACCAGTCATTTCAGCCACAGTCGTATGGCAGACCTTGTGGCTGAAATGATGGGTTTGTTAAAGTGTGCATGTCCTGTTTATACAACATAAGGGTTGGTGGGAGGGCCCAAGGACAATTCCATTTTGCACCTCTTTTTTTGTTTTTATTTATCTCTGCATCATGTGATGTCTGGGGCTCTTTTTTTTAAGTGCCATCCTGTCTGACACTGCAGTGCCACTCCTAGATGGGCCAGGTGTTTGTGCCGCCCACTTGGATCGCTTAGCTTAGTCATCCAGCGACCTTGGTGCAAATTTTAGGACTAAAAATAATATTGTGAGGTGTTCAGAATAGACTGGAAATGAGTGGAAATTATGGTTATTGAGGTTAATAATACTATGGGATCAAAATTACCCCCAAATTCTATGATTTAAGCTGTTTTTGAGGGGTTTTTGAAAAAGAAAACACCCGAATCCAAAAGACACCCGAATCCGACAAAAATTTTTCAGGGAGGTTTTGCCAAAACGCGTCCGAATCCAAAACACGGCCGCCGAACCGAATCCAAAACCAAAACACAAAACCCAAAAAATTTCCGGTGCACATCTCTACTTAAAATTAATAGACTAATATAACGTAGATACTTATGACACAGAATATGTGTCATAAGTATCTTGCTTGTATTATTTTACTCATCAATGACAGGGGAGGCACTGCCTCTCCTGACTGCACATCCCTGGTTTATTCAGTACTGTGCAAAAGTTTTAGGTAGGTGTGGAAAAAATGCTGCAACGTAAGAATGCTTTTAGAAACAGAACTGTTAACAGTTTTTTTTATCAGTTAACAAAATGCAAAGTGCATGAACAGAAGAGAAAGCTAAATCAAATCAATATTTGGTGCGACCACCCTTTGCCTTCAAAACAGCATCAATTCTTCTAGGTACACTTGCACACAGTTTTTGGAGAAACTCAGCAGGGAGGTTGTAGACTTGCTCAAATCCTTCTGTCTCTCTCTGTCATCGCAGAAAGACTCAATGTTGAGGTCAGGGCTCTGTGGAGGCCAAATAATCACATTCATGATTCCTTGTTCTTCTTTACACTGAAGATAGTTCTTAAAGACATTGGCTGCATGTTTGAGGTAGTTATCTTGCTGCAGAATAAATTTGGAGCCAATCAAATGCCTCCCTGATGGTACTGCATGATGGATAAGTACCTACCCTGTTTCAGAAGAAGACTGACAGGAATACAACATTGTTTGCAACCAGTAATCATCTTCCAGATTTGAAGAATAGCCTATCCATATCAAAATTTTAAAATGTGATGCAAAATAACTCAGATCTGGTGACTTCAGAAGCACAATTGGCAGAGATGTCAAAGTTTCAAACAGAGGGGCTACTCCTGCATGATTGCTGATACATGCCCGACGGAGAATTCGGGAAGGATTTATTAGACAAAGTGATAAGAGAATGTTTGCCAGCAAATTTGATCATACCTCTGGTAACACACGTCGAACTGTGAGGCATAACTGGCCTATTATTCAGTCAGATCCAGTCCTTAAAAGTAGCCTGGTGGGACAACCTGTGATGGCATATCATAGGGGTTTGAATTTAAAACAACTACTTATGCGTCCAATGCAGCGACTAGGTAAATCAGACAAGACATAGCTATATAAGGCTTCATTTGGTTGTTACAAATGTTACATGTAATTCATTACATAACTCAATAAATATGTTTTTGACAGCCTGAGAATATAGTCCTGGAGAGCCTGATATCCCAATTTTCTTCGTACATGTGTGCATATTAAATGTACACATGTGGGTTAAAATATATATACATATATATTAGAGATGAGCGGGTTCGGTTTCTCTGAATCCGAACCCGCCCGAACTTCATGTTTTTTTTCACGGGTCCGAGCGACTCGGATCTTCCCGCCTTGCTCGGTTAACCCGAGCGCGCCCGAACGTCATCATGACGCTGTCGGATTCTCGCGAGGCTCGGATTCTATCGCGAGACTCGGATTCTATATAAGGAGCCGCGCGTCGCCGCCATTTTCACACGTGCATTGAGATTGATAGGGAGAGGACGTGGCTGGCGTCCTCTCCATTTAGATTAGGGTTGAGAGAGAGAGAGAGAGATTGACCTGAGGCTGTGATACTGTAGAAGAGAGTGCAGAGTTTAGTGACTGACGACCACAGTGACCACCAGACAGTGCAGTTGTTTGTTTTATTTAATATATCCGTTCTCTGCCTGAAAAAAACGATACACACAGTGACTCAGTCACATACCATATCTGTGTGCACTGCTCAGCCCAGTGTGCTGCATCAATGTATATATATATATCTGACTGTGCTCAGCTCACACAGCTTATAATTGTGGGGGAGACTGGGGAGCACTGCAGTGCCAGTTATAGGTTATAGCAGGAGCCAGGAGTACATAATATTATATTAAAATTAAACAGTGCACACTTTTGCTGCAGGAGTGCCACTGCCAGTGTGACTAGTGACCAGTGACCTGACCACCAGTATATATAATATTAGTAGTATACTATCTCTTTATCAACCAGTCTATATTAGCAGCAGACACAGTACAGTGCGGTAGTTCACGGCTGTGGCTACCTCTGTGTCGGCACTCGGCAGCCCGTCCATAATTGTATATACCACCTAACCGTGGTTTTTTTTTTCTTTCTTTATACATACATACTAGTTACGAGTATACTATCTCTTTATCAACCAGTCTATATATTAGCAGCAGACACAGTACAGTGCGGTAGTTCACGGCTGTGGCTACCTCTGTGTCGGCACTCGGCAGCCCGTCCATAATTGTATATACCACCTAACCGTGGTTTTTTTTTCTTTCTTTATACATACATACTAGTTACGAGTATACTATCTTTTTATCAACCAGTCTATATATTAGCAGCAGACACAGTACAGTGCGGTAGTTCACGGCTGTGGCTACCTCTGTGTTGGCACTCGGCAGCCCGTCCATAATTGTATATACCACCTAACCGTGGTTTTTTTTTCTTTCTTTATACATACATACTAGTTACGAGTATACTATCTCTTTATCAACCAGTCTATATATTAGCAGCAGACACAGTACAGTGCGGTAGTTCACGGCTGTGGCTACCTCTGTGTCGGCACTCGGCAGCCCGTCCATAATTGTATATACCACCTAACCGTGGTTTTTTTCCCTTTCTTTATACATACATACTAGTTACGAGTATACTATCTCTTTATCAACCAGTCTATATTAGCAGCAGACACAGTACAGTGCGGTAGTTCACGGCTGTGGCTACCTCTGTGTCGGCACTCGGCAGCCCGTCCATAATTGTATATACCACCTAACCGTGGTTTTTTTTTCTTTCTTTATACATACATACTAGTTACGAGTATACAATCTCTTTATCAACCAGTCTATATATTAGCAGCAGACACAGTACAGTGCGGTAGTTCACGGCTGTGGCTACCTCTGTGTCGGCACTCGGCAGCCCGTCCATAATTGTATATACCACCTAACCGTGGTTTTTTTCTTCTTTCTTTATACATACATACTAGTTACGAGTATACTATCTCTTTATCAACCAGTCTATATTAGCAGCAGACACAGTACAGTGCGGTAGTTCACGGCTGTGGCTACCTCTGTGTCGGCACTCGGCAGCCCGTCCATAATTGTATATACCACCTAACCGTGGTTTTTTTTTCTTTCTTTATACATACATACTAGTTACGAGTATACTATCTCTTTATCAACCAGTCTATATATTAGCAGCAGACACAGTACAGTGCGGTAGTTCACGGCTGTGGCTACCTCTGTGTCGGCACTCGGCAGCCCGTCCATAATTGTATATACCACCTAACCGTGGTTTTTTTTTCTTTCTTTATACATACATACTAGTTACGAGTATACTATCTCTTTATCAACCAGTCTATATATTAGCAGCAGACACAGTACAGTGCGGTAGTTCTCGGCTGTGGCTACCTCTGTGTCGGCACTCGGCAGCCCGTCCATAATTGTATACTAGTATCCAATCCATCCATCTCCATTGTTTACCTGAGGTGCCTTTTAGTTGTGCCTATTAAAATATGGAGAACAAAAATGTTGAGGTTCCAAAATTAGGGAAAGATCAAGATCCACTTCCACCTCGTGCTGAAGCTGCTGCCACTAGTCATGGCCGAGACGATGAAATGCCAGCAACGTCGTCTGCCAAGGCCGATGCCCAATGTCATAGTACAGAGCATGTCAAATCCAAAACACCAAATATCAGTAAAAAAAGGACTCCAAAACCTAAAATAAAATTGTCGGAGGAGAAGCGTAAACTTGCCAATATGCCATTTACCACACGGAGTGGCAAGGAACGGCTGAGGCCCTGGCCTATGTTCATGGCTAGTGGTTCAGCTTCACATGAGGATGGAAGCACTCAGCCTCTCGCTAGAAAAATGAAAAGACTAAAGCTGGCAAAAGCAGTAGCACCGCAAAGAACTGTGCGTTCTTCGAAATCCCAAATCCACAAGGAGAGTCCGACTCCAATTGTGTCGGTTGCGATGCCTGACCTTCCCAACACTGGACGTGAAGAGCATGCGCCTTCCACCATTTGCACGCCCCCTGCAAGTGATGGAAGGAGCACCCGCAGTCCAGTTCCTGATAGTCAGATTGAAGATGTCAGTGTTGAAGTACACCAGGATGAGGAGGATATGGGTGTTGCTGGCGCTGGGGAGGAAATTGACCAGGAGGATTCTGATGGTGAGGTGGTTTGTTTAAGTCAGGCACCCGGGGAGACACCTGTTGTCCGTGGTAGGAATATGGCCGTTGACATGCCTGGTGAAAATACCAAAAAAATCAGCTCTTCGGTGTGGAAGTATTTCACCAGAAATGCGGACAACAGGTGTCAAGCCGTGTGTTCCCTTTGTCAAGCTGTAATAAGTAGGGGTAAGGACGTTAACCACCTCGGAACATCCTCCCTTATACGTCACCTGCAGCGCATTCATAATAAGTCAGTGACAAGTTCAAAAACTTGGGCCGACAGCGGAAGCAGTCCACTGACCAGTAAATCCCTTCCTCTTGTAACCAAGCTCACGCAAACCACCCCACCAACTCCCTCAGTGTCAATTTCCTCCTTCCCCAGGAATGCCAATAGTCCTGCAGGCCATGTCACTGGCAATTCTGACGAGTCCTCTCCTGCCTGGGATTCCTCCGATGCATCCTTACGTGTAACGCCTACTGCTGCTGGCGCTGCTGTTGTTGCTGCTGGGAGTCGATGGTCATCCCAGAGGGGAAGTCGTAAGACCACTTTTACTACTTCCACCAAGCAATTGACTGTCCAACAGTCCTTTGCGAGGAAGATGAAATATCACAGCAGTCATCCTACTGCAAAGCGGATAACTGAGGCCTTGACATCCTGGGTGGTGAGAAACGTGGTTCCGGTATCCATCATTACTGCAGAGCCAACTAGAGACTTGTTGGAGGTACTGTGTCCCCGGTACCAAATACCATCTAGGTTCCATTTCTCTAGGCAGGCGATACCGAAAATGTACACAGACCTCAGAAAAAGAGTCACCAGTGTCCTAAAAAATGCAGCTGTACCCAATGTCCACTTAACCACGGACATGTGGACAAGTGGAGCAGGGCAGGGTCAGGACTATATGACTGTGACAGCCCACTGGGTAGATGTATGGACTCCCGCCGCAAGAACAGCAGCGGCGGCACCAGTAGCAGCATCTCGCAAACGCCAACTCTTTCCTAGGCAGGCTACGCTTTGTATCACCGGTTTCCAGAATACGCACACAGCTGAAAACCTCTTACGGCAACTGAGGAAGATCATCGCGGAATGGCTTACCCCAATTGGACTCTCCTGTGGATTTGTGGCATCGGACAACGCCAGCAATATTGTGTGTGCATTAAATATGGGCAAATTCCAGCACGTCCCATGTTTTGCACATACCTTGAATTTGGTGGTGCAGAATTTTTTAAAAAACGACAGGGGCGTGCAAGAGATGCTGTCGGTGGCCAGAAGAATTGCGGGACACTTTCGGCGTACAGGCACCACGTACAGAAGACTGGAGCACCACCAAAAACTACTGAACCTGCCCTGCCATCATCTGAAGCAAGAAGTGGTAACGAGGTGGAATTCAACCCTCTATATGCTTCAGAGGTTGGAGGAGCAGCAAAAGGCCATTCAAGCCTATACAATTGAGCACGATATAGTAGGTGGAATGCACCTGTCTCAGACGCAGTGGAGAATGATTTCAACGTTGTGCAAGGTTCTGATGCCCTTTGAACTTGCCACACGTGAAGTCAGTTCAGACACTGCCAGCCTGAGTCAGGTCATTCCCCTCATCAGGCTTTTGCAGAAGAAGCTGGAGACATTGAAGGAGGAGCTAACACGGAGCGATTCCGCTAGGCATGTGGGACTTGTGGATGGAGCCCTTAATTCGCTTAACAAGGATTCACGGGTGGTCAATCTGTTGAAATCAGAGCACTACATTTTGGCCACCGTGCTCGATCCTAGATTTAAAGCCTACCTTGGATCTCTCTTTCCGGCAGACACAAGTCTGCTGGGGTTGAAAGACCTGCTGGTGACAAAATTGTCAAGTCAAGCGGAACGCGACCTGTCAACATCTCCTCCTTCACATTCTCCCGCAACTGGGGGTGCGAGGAAAAGGCTCAGAATTCCGAGCCCACCCGCTGGCGGTGATGCAGGGCAGTCTGGAGCGACTGCTGATGCTGACATCTGGTCCGGACTGAAGGACCTGACAACGATTACGGACATGTCGTCTACTGTCACTGCATATGATTCTCTCAACATTGATAGAATGGTGGAGGATTATATGAGTGACCGCATCCAAGTAGGCACGTCACACAGTCCGTACTTATACTGGCAGGAAAAAGAGGCAATTTGGAGGCCCTTGCACAAACTGGCTTTATTCTACCTAAGTTGCCCTCCCACAAGTGTGTACTCCGAAAGAGTGTTTAGTGCCGCCGCTCACCTTGTCAGCAATCGGCGTACGAGGTTACATCCAGAAAATGTGGAGAAGATGATGTTCATTAAAATGAATTATAATCAATTCCTCCGCGGAGACATTGACCAGCAGCAATTGCCTCCACAAAGTACACAGGGAGCTGAGATGGTGGATTCCAGTGGGGACGAATTGATAATCTGTGATCAGGGGGATGTACACGGTGATATATCGGAGGGTGATGATGAGGTGGACATCTTGCCTCTGTAGAGCCAGTTTGTGCAAGGAGAGATTAATTGCTTCTTTTTTGGGGGGGGTCCAAACCAACCCGTCATATCAGTCACAGTCGTGTGGCAGACCCTGTCACTGAAATGATGGGTTGGTTAAAGTGTGCATGTCCTGTTTTGTTTATACAACATAAGGGTGGGTGGGAGGGCCCAAGGACAATTCCATCTTGCACCTCTTTTTTCTTTTCTTTTTCTTTGCATCATGTGCTGATTGGGGAGGGTTTTTTGGAAGGGACATCCTGCGTGACACTGCAGTGCCACTCCTAAATGGGCCCGGTGTTTGTGTCGGCCACTAGGGTCGCTAATCTTACTCACACAGTCAGCTACCTCATTGCGTCTCTTTTTTTCTTTGCGTCATGTGCTGTTTGGGGAGGGTTTTTTGGAAGGGACATCCTGCGTGACACTGCAGTGCCACTCCTAGATGGGCCCGGTGTTTGTGTCGGCCACTAGGGTCGCTAATCTTACTCACACAGCTACCTCATTGCGCCTCTTTTTTTCTTTGCGTCATGTGCTGTTTGGGGAGGGTTTTTTGGAAGGGACATCCTGCGTGACACTGCAGTGCCACTCCTAGATGGGCCCGGTGTTTGTGTCGGCCACTAGGGTCGCTAATCTTACTCACACAGCTACCTCATTGCGCCTCTTTTTTTCTTTGCGTCATGTGCTGTTTGGGGAGGGTTTTTTGGAAGGGACATCCTGCGTGACACTGCAGTGCCACTCCTAGATGGGCCCGGTGTTTGTGTCGGCCACTAGGGTCGCTAATCTTACTCACACAGCTACCTCATTGCGCCTCTTTTTTTCTTTGCGTCATGTGCTGTTTGGGGAGGGTTTTTTGGAAGGGACATCCTGCGTGACACTGCAGTGCCACTCCTAGATGGGCCCGGTGTTTGTGTCGGCCACTAGGGTCGCTTATCTTACTCACACAGCGACCTCGGTGCAAATTTTAGGACTAAAAATAATATTGTGAGGTGTGAGGTATTCAGAATAGACTGAAAATGAGTGTAAATTATGGTTTTTGAGGTTAATAATACTTTGGGATCAAAATGACCCCCAAATTCTATGATTTAAGCTGTTTTTTAGTGTTTTTTGAAAAAAACACCCGAATCCAAAACACACCCGAATCCGACAAAAAAAATTCGGTGAGGTTTTGCCAAAACGCGTTCGAACCCAAAACACGGCCGCGGAACCGAACCCAAAACCAAAACACAAAACCCGAAAAATTTCAGGCGCTCATCTCTAATATATATATATATATATATATATATAAAAAAGGAGAAAATATACCGGCACTCCAAACGACAAAGGGTTACTTGGCTGCGGTGCCCTCCAGGTCAGGTAAGGACTAAACAAGCTGGAAGAATCGGCGGCACTCAAGCAGACTGGTACAAAGATGCAGAAAAGTGTCCCTTTAATAGCCTACATGTTTCGGGGAAGCTCCCCGTCCTCAGGGCTAGACAACAGTGAAAACCCACATACACAACATATAAATACATCACGAACAAAGATATTAGTGTGAAGATTGTACTCACCTGTCCTAACGGCGCTGCCGCCCGCCTGCACACCCTATTCGCTTCCGCGTCGCCGGGCTGTGACGTCACGGTGCGCCGCGGGACAGGATCGTTGTCATGGTAACTAGTGAAGCAAAATCATAGGCTCCTCTCGCACTGTAGAGCCTGTAAAGAACATACAAAAACAACAAAAGACAGCACATTTAAAATACATGAATATCACCAATCGGGGAAATATACTAACAGCCCATAACCATTAATATATAAATAGACCATATGCATGAATATATCTAATACCCTTGCTAGATAGAAGACCACTCTATAGTGATAAAAGGTCCTAATATACTTGTCCCGGAGCCACGCTTTATACCGTAAGAAGAATATAAACAAAGATCTAATATCTTTGTTCGTGATGTATTTATATGTTGTGTATGTGGGTTTTCACTGTTGTCTAGCCCTGAGGACTGGGAGCTTCCCCGAAACATGTAGGCTATTAAAGGGACACTTTTCTGCATCTTTGTACCAGTCTGCTTGAGTGCCGCCGATTCTTCCAGCTTGTTTAGTCCTTACCTGACCTGGAGGGCACCGCAGCCAAGTAACCCTTTGTCGTTTGGAGTGCCGGTATATTTTCTCCTTTATATATCTTCGGATAGACACTCTTGGAGTGACTTTCCTCATCATGGCACCCGCTTATTAGAAGTTTTTCCTCAGGACAGAGATATTTGCTGAGCTGTACTCACAGACAGCTTTTTAAAGTCACATCACCGCTAAGGGAATTACGCTGACAGCTTTGATTCTATGGATAAACCACGAGTTTGTTTCACTATGGAGACCAATCCTGATATGGATGCCACGCTTGAGTTAGTGCACCAAGATGAACGTGAACGTCTGAGCTTTTCAGATGCAGAGGCTAATGCCATTCTGGTGGACAGGAGATTGTTGGATGAACCTATCTCTAATACTAATGAGGAACTGTTTCGTCAATGGACTAAATTAAAACAAAAGGAGTGTGATTATACCTATCATGGTATAACATTATCTGATTATTACCGCAGTAATTTAATTCCACGTGGCTTTAGGATTGCCAAATCGCCGACGATAGGCCGCTACAATGCTCAATTTTGTCGCCGGTGGGTGGCTATTTTAAATAAATGTTCGATGGACCTCATTCTATTAGTGGTGGAGGAGTCCACCCGTGAATTGAATTTGGTAAAAGAACAGATCCAAACTTTTGAGCAGCAGCATAAGGTCAACATGTGTGCTGATACACAGGCTGATTGGATGAGTAAATTGAATGCCCAGATTGAAAAATATCGACAAGATCTTATACGATTCAAGAAGGATAAACTTACTAAAGTCCAGCGCGACTATGCACAAAGGCAGGTTTATCCTTGGTTGGGTAGCTCAAAACCCTATCAGCCACAAAACCCGTCTAGACGCCGACAGCAAAATTGGCGACGAAGGGATCGGCCAGGCATGTCATCGTCTGCTAGTGACTCAGATGTGACCTCAGCACCCTTGACATCGACGGAAAGAGCGGTCCCTTTAGGGCAGCCACAATCGGGTGCACGAACATGCCCCAACCGCAACCCTACAAGCGGACGCGGCAGAGGACGAGGAGGTCCCAACAAAATCAAAGGATCATACGAGCTAAGACCGCCACGACCTTAAAAGAACTTGTATTTAATCTGTCATCTACTCCTCTCACAGATCAAGAATATGGACTTTTAGCAAAGGGACTGTCTTTTGTCCCCACAACAATCCCAGATCCATTGGAATGGAAGGCTGAAATATACCGTCTTAATAGGACTTTGAAACGAAAGGAATACTTCAACAGTAGAGTTTCTCCCCAGACATCTTTGGAGGTGACTCCCTTAGGAATTCCTCTACAACTTTCGAAGATAGCCCCCAAATCTTCATTTGACCCCCCGAGTCAGAATTCGTCCATTAGGACATTTGTCCGTATGGTGGAGAGGGAAGGTTTCCAAGCTATGAATGAGCCGGTGCCTTTCAACCTTACTAGGGAAGAGCGCACCACCCTCAGAAATTTGTCAAGTAGAACTGACATTATAATTCGTAAAGCTGATAAGGGGGGTGCTATAGTCGTTCAAGACATTGGGGAGTATATAGCTGAATGTGAACGCCAGTTGAGTGATTCCACTGTTTATTCTTGTCTTAAAAAAGATCCTACTAGCGAATTTAAGAAAGAGTTGGATAGTTATCTTAGAGAGTCTAATGTTTCAGGTATTATATCACAAGATGTTTGTGCTGCGCTTGTGGTAGACTTCCCGGTAGCACCTCTTTTCTACACCTTGCCTAAGGTGCATAAAACCTTGGTGAACCCCCCAGGCCGCCCAATTGTGTCGGCGAGAGGTTCACTTTATCAACCTATTGCGGTCTACCTGGACGCCTATCTTAATCCTTGCGTTCAGGCTTTGCCCTCTTTCTTAAAGGATACATCGTCCCTCTTGCTGCAATTACAGCGGTTGGGACCTGTACCTTGCTATGTAGTGCTGATGTTACCAGTCTCTACACCTGCATCCCACATGTTGCAGGTGTGGAGGCGGTAAGAGCACTCATTGAAGGTAATGTAACATACCAGGGCCCAGAGTTGTCTTTTTTCCTACATTTGTTGAGCCTGGTCTTGAAAAGGAACTATTTTGTGTTTAATGGGGTCTTTTATTTACAGACATCGGGGTGTGCGATGGGGTCCGCGATGGCCCCATCTTACGCCAATGCATTTATGTACCATCTTGAGAACACCATGTTCCATCTTGATCCTTTAGTCAGTCCCCATGTGGTTTATTACAGGCGCTATATTGATGATCTTATAGTTTGTTGGAGTGGCTCTAAGGAAGATCTTAAATTGCTTTGGGACCAGCATAATGCGACAGACCATGTGGTGAAATTTACATATGTGATTGATGATAAACAAATTAATTATTTGGATGTCATCATCTCTCTTGATTCTGGTCAACTTAGTACTTAGTACCTCCTTATTTGTTAAAACAACAGATAGGAATACTTTTTTGAATTATCAAAGCTTTCACCCACTTGCGTTAAAGAAGGGATTGCCATACTCGCAGTTTTTGCGGGTACGGCGTATTACCTCAGATCCTCAAGATACCATTAGGGCCCTTGATGAAATGCTACTGAAATTTGCCCAAAGAGGTTACCCGATAAGGGAATTAGAGAAATCCAAGGAGTTAGCATTAAATATACCCAGGGAACAATTGTTAAACCCCAGGGCCCGCCAGGATATTAATGCAGATAGACTACCATGGGTTAGTAGATTCACTACGTGTTCTAAACATACAGTTAGAAAAGCTAAACAACTGTGGCCCATCATACAAACGGAGGCTGCATTGAGTAAGTTAGCCAGTACTAGACTATTGCCCAGCCACACTAGGGGCAAGAACATAGGGGATCATGTGGTTCGTCTCGATGTTACTAACATGATTGGATCTGGGCAAACTCATTTCCTTAGACCTAAGATGGGGTGCTATAGGTGTCTGGGATGTGCCACCTGTAACACTTTGCAGACTGGCACTACTTTTAATCATCCACAAACAGGCAAGAAAATACCCATTAAACACCGTCTCACATGTACTACCACCCATGTGATATATTTACTTACTTGCCCGTGTGGTCTTGCCTATGTAGGCAAGACCATACGACAATTTAGGGAAAGGATGGCCCTGCATAGGAGTGCAATTAAAAAGGCATTTGAGAAGGGATCCAGTGACCAGCCATTTGCTCGCCATTGCCTGTTGGCCAAACATGGGGTGGCTAGCATTCGAGCTATCCTTATTGACCATACCCCCATTATGTTGAGGGGTGGCAATAGGGATAAACTGCTTTTGAAAAAAGAGTCACGTTGGATCTTTAAATTGGGAACACTGTCCCCTGGTGGCCTAAACGAGAACCTAGGGTTACAATGTTTTCTTTAACCCACCTAGTGAGATCTTGTTTTCTTCAGCTTTTTGTAATTTATTTTATTTCGCTATTATGATGTTTATATTCTTCTTACGGTAGAAAGCGTGGCTCCGGGACAAGTATATTAGGACCTTTTATCACTATAGAGTGGTCTTCTATCTAGCAAGGGTATTAGATAAATTCATGCATATGGTCTATTTATATATTAATGGTTATGGGCTGTTAGTATATTTCCCCGATTGGTGATATTCATGTATTTTAAATGTGCTGTCTTTTGTTATTTTTGTATGTTCTTTACAGGCTCTACAGTGCGAGAGGAGCCTATGATTTTGCTTCACTAGTTACCATGACAACGATCCTGTCCCGCGGCGCACCGTGACGTCACAGCCCGGCGACGCGGAAGCGAATAGCGTGTGCAGGCGGGCGGCAGCGCCGTGATGACAGGTGAGTACAATCTTCACACTAATATCTTTGTTCGTGATGTATTTATATGTTGTGTATGTGGGTTTTCACTGTTGTCTAGCCCTGAGGACGGGGAGCTTCCCCGAAACATGTAGGCTATTAAAGGGACACTTTTCTGCATCTTTGTACCAGTCTGCTTGAGTGCCGCCGATTCTTCCAGCATATATATATATAAAATTATTTTAATTTTTTCATATTGTATATATATTTAAAAACATATTATTTTTATTCATTTACATTAAAACTTTTTTGTAGTTTCAAATATTTGTGTGTGTATTGTGCTAGAAACTTCCCTCCGCTGCTGCTGTCACAGGGACCGCAAAGGTGCCTCCCTGCACCCTCCCCCAGTGTTTGCCTTGCTGCCGATCACTGCTGATCGGTCAGCATGGCAGGACCCCCTTCCTCTAGTGGCTGCAGACAATGGCAGCCGCTGGATAAGTGTAAACCAGCCTCCCCCCTGTGTACCTGCCAGCTGTCTGGGGTGTAAAAAGTAACGTCGCAATGGTCGCGATGTTACCGACGTTTCAATGTTACCGATCTTCCGACCGATGTGCCAATGTTTGGGAATTTAAAAAAAAAAAATGTTTTTCCTTTTTTATAACTAAAATCATTTTTTGGATAAGGTTAAATTCATGTTCTTCATCTAATTCACTCATTAAAAAAAAAAGACAATTTTGAGCTTTTTTTTGTGGGAAAAAAATCGTCTGTTAACTTTAAGTGGTTAAATGGCCTGTATAGTGGAGTGTACCCATTCCCTGTAATTATATAATTGACCACTAGATGGAGATATTGTATCTGTAGTCCTGAGATATTCCACTGATATGCTTATCTGAGCTGTTGGCTGTGACAAAAAAAAGTTTATCGTGCCTAAAGCATGCTGGGAGGCTGGTTGCTATGGCAACATCGCGGACCCGTGGGTGATGCATTCTATGGACGTGGGCCTCTATAGTGGGCTAGGAATGTCTAATAGGACACCCTGATATCTTATATTTGATGTACAGTACTATAAGTTTGTAATAACTGGAGTAAATATTATTAGATGAAACGCACACTTCCAGAATTTAGAACGCACGCCAATTTCAATGGCATGCGGAAGTGCGGGAATGGGTGCCTTGTTGCAGGCTATTTAGTGTGATACAGCAGCAAGCATGTACGCTGCTGCACAGTATATGGCTGTGGTATTGAGAAAGGTTCACTTGGGACCAAAAGGTCGACCTGACCTACGATTTATGATGTGAGCAATAAACTACTATGAACTTTTCTACAATGCTGTGTGTGCCCCCTTCAAATAGTTGATTGTACGCAAATGCAATTGCAATTTCTACGCTACGGAAATGCTAATGTTAGCAAATGAAGATGCCGCTCAGAAATGAAAAAAGATAACCACTGGAGCCATTGCAAACTCATTCGCAATTACATACAAATGTGCAGCCTATATGCAAAACCGAGGAACATCGGAGTTAAGGGTTGATCTATGGCTGCTCAGACTGGATACAGCAGTTGCAACGCAGGCACCATGTTTTTACACGTACAAGCTCGCAACTGACAGCAGATACATGCCCCGAAAACCACCTTGACACTCTTGCGTTATTCCAACAACTCCGTTAACCACTCTATATGGTAATCACTTCTCCAGCGCACCTTGACGCATGCGCATTAAGATCGCAGCACATGCGCAGTCTGCTGATAATCACTCTGTTGCATGAACATCAGCCATTGCGTGCAACATGAATTAGGCCTATCGGTGCTTGGGTGCTTACCTTTTGTGTGTGGAAGCAGGGCCGTAACTGGGGGGGGGGGGGGGGGGGGGCTAAGGGGTCATGCGCCCCGGTTGCAGGATTTGAGGGGGCGCCAAAGAGTTACAGAGGAGCAGGTTTATTTATTATTTATTAACAGTTTTTTATATAGCGCAGCAAATTCCATTGCACTTTACAATTGGAAATAATATGATATAACAAAACTGGGTAATAACAAACAGTCATAGAGGTAGGAAGGCCCTGCTCGCAAGCTTACAATCTATACATAGTTATTTTATTTTGTTTTTTACCGACAGTGCTGTGCTGATCCAGTGAGAAAGGAGACAGCTCCCAGGGCAATGTATCTGACCCACCTGTCTGCCTGCAGCTGGCTCCGACGCTGTGTGGGTGAGCTCCAGTAACTGGGATCTCTCCTATGTCAGCTACTGTCTTAAACTGTCTTTTTTGCCATGCAATGCTGCAACTAGAGTGCAGTGCACCGTACAAGCTATAGAAGTGCACTGTGCTCCCTTTTAGCAGTATCAACCTCCGCTTTGCCTCCCAGATGGGGGGATTTAGTGTAGCATATAGGGGGGTGTAGTGCAGTGATGTAGTGTACCATATAGGGTATGTAGTGTAGTAATGTATTGCAGTATATAGGAGCCAGAAGTGCACTGATGTGGTGTAGCATATAAAGGGATGTAGTGTAGCGATGTCGTGTAGCATATAGGGTATGTAGTGCAGTGCATAGGGGCATGTAGTGTAGTGATGTAGTTTAGTGTGTAGGGGATGTAGTATAGTGATATAGGGCCTAATTCAGACCTGATCGCTAGCAAGCGATTTTTGCACTGCTGCGATCAGATAGTCGCCGCCCACAGAGGAGTTTATTTAGCTGTGCTAGTGTGCAAACGCATGTGTAGCAGAGCTGAACAAACAGATTTTGTGCAGTCTCTGAGTAGCCCAGGACTAACTCAGCCGCTGCGATCACATCAGCCTGTCCAGGACCGGAATTGACGTCAGGAACCCTCCCTGCAAACGCTTGGACACTCCTGCATTTTTCCAACCACTCCCTGAAAATGGTCAGTTGCCACCCACAAACGCCTTCTTCCTGTCAATCTTCTCGCAAACTGCCGTGCGAATGGATCCTTCGCACAAACCAATCGCTGATTGGCGATCCACTTTGTTCACATGCATCGCGCCTGCGCATTGCAGTGCATACGCATGTGCAGTTCTGACCTGATCACAGCGCTGTAAAAAAGCTAGCCAGTGATCAGGTCTGAATTACCCCCATAGTGCAGTGGATAGGGGAATGTAGTGCAGTGATGAAGTGTTTGGATAAGGTGCAGTGACATAGCGCAATGTGTGGGGACACACAGAGGAGCATGTAGTTGAACATAAAAAAAAGGTATAGTGTGCTGCGCTGTGAAGAAAAAGCTGCTCAGGTTGTTTATTGGTAAATTGTTAGAGTTTTTGTTGAACCGAGCGCTTATGTGTGCTAATGCGTAGTGTTCTGTAAGAGTACTAAGGGAAAGTAAAAATAAATATGAAATATGGAAATGGAAAAAATAAAAATAAAAATGAAAAATAAAAAATAATAATAGGGGGGGGGGGGGGGAGGGGGGAATAAGGGAAAAGTGCAATGTTAACAGCTCCTTTGTAGATAATTTGTTTGGAGCTTTTGGACACTTATTCAGAGGGGCACAGTCTCTTGGGGTATAACTATCCCTGACTTACCCTATTCTTGTGATACGAGCGTGACTGGAGGTTCCAGTAAAGTTGGCAGTAATTGTGCTGATGGGCAGGCTGGCCTCTCCTGCGTGTTGGGCCGTAGCTGCTTCCCCGCGTCCTCCTCCCGATGGCCGCACTGTAGCCGCTACTCTGTCCGATCCGCCGTGACCGGAAGTTCGGGTCTTTACTTCCGGTAGTACGAATGCTGACGGCGGCGGAGTTAGTGTCCTTAGGGTTTGCTTCTTTCTTCTCCAACGCGTTTCAAATCCAAGTCCGGATTCTTTCTCAAGGAGATCTCCTTGAGAAAGAATTCGGACTTGGATTTGAAACGCGTTGGAGAAGAAAGAAGCAAACCCTAAGGACACTAACTCCGCCGCCGTCAGCATTCGTACTACCGGAAGTAAAGACCCGAACTTCCGGTCACGGCGGATCGGACAGAGTAGCGGCTACAGTGCGGCCAGCGGGAGGAGGACGTGGGGAAGCAGCTACGGCCCAACACGCAGGAGAGGCCAGCCTGCCCATCAGCACAATTACTGCCAACTTTACTGGAACCTCCAGTCACGCTCGTATCACAAGAATAGGGTAAGTCAGGGATAGTTATACCCCAAGAGACTGTGCCCCTCTGAATAAGTGTCCAAAAGCTCCAAACAAATTATCTACAAAGGAGCTGTAAACATTGCACTTTTCGCTTATCCCCCCCTTTTCCCCTCCCCCCCCATTATTATTTTTCATTTTTATTTTTATTTTTTCCATTTCCATATTTCATATTTATTTTTACTTTCCCTTAGTACTCTTACAGAACACTACGCATTAGCACACATACATACCGCGCTCCAGAAAAGGGGGCGTGACCAAGGAAAAAGGAGCGTGGCTTAGCGGGAAGACCCGCGATTGCGAGCCACGCCCCCATTTTTGTCACTAAGGGGGCATGCCCAGCGCTCTGTGAGCCGCTGGCATGCCCCCTCACCCTCGGACTCCAGTGAATAGACGCTGTGCGCATGCGCACAGCGTCTATTCACCGCTGCTCTGCTAAGCAGGGCAGCGAGAGACAGACTCCCAACTGCCCCCCCCCACCGCGGGACACTGCGGCCCGCGGGTGGGACAGCCCCCAAAAAACGGGACTGTCCCGCGAAAATCGGGACAGTTGGGAGGTATGCACATAAGCGCTCGGTTCAACAAAAACTCTAACAATGTAGTTGAACATGCTGAGGGGGCATGTGACACTTAGGGCATTTGAGGCATATAGGAGAATATTGTCCAGTAATATCCCCATTTTTTAATTTTTTTATTTTATTTATTTATTATTATTATTATTATTATTATTATTTTATTTATTTATTTATTTTTGGTGGGAGCGGGTACCAAATTACTGCCTTGCCCCGGGTGCCGAAAATCCTAGTTTTGGCCCTGCGAATAGGTAGTCCTTTAATCTCCTGCTCACATATCTCAATGTACAGTATAGCACAAGCTAGCTATGACTTCCTTTAGTTTCCAACCTGCTGAAATGGTCCTATTAAAATACCTTTGCACCAAATATTAATATTGGTTGGGCCAATCGAATAGCTAAAGTTAAACCTGTAGCCGGATACAGGAAGTGACATATACTCCATTTTCTGTCAACTCTTTGCACATGGTAATTGTTTGCTTACCAGTTAGGGTATTTAAGCAACCTCAGTTTAACAGTCAAGTATCCTACATAAGTCTTGAATGTTTTTATTGGAATGAAAAACATTGAGGCTGAATTCCTGTTGGACTACTTTGCTGTTCACGTCCTGATGTCCAGATAAGCTCTACATGTTCTTCTTAGATGTACGGTTTTATGATTCTGTAATATATTTGTTTTTCCAAATGTAATACACAATATGCTGTTATTTCCATCCTACATATCATTGGAGCCTGCGAAAAGCTAGAAGCTGCCTTATCCATTTGTGAAAAGGATTCACTTTATGGCTATGTACTAACGCTTTATATATATATATATATATGTAGCGCCCAGCGCTTATGACAGGCAGCAAATGTGAAATTGGACACCGGCCATTTTGTGTTTAGAGACTACATCTCCCAGACAGCCTTGGGTTTCAGAGGATATACAGAGAGACACGCAGAGGCTGTCGGGGGGTGGAGAAACAGGGCATGGGGAGGGGGGAGTGGAGAATGGAATGCTTTTGTCCAGAGGAGTGGAGGAGGAGATGGCCAAGGAGGGAGAAGGAACCATGTCTGGAATATAGCAAGATGCAGCTGACAATGACTGGAGAATACTGGGGAAGAAGTCCACGTGACTGTACAGAAAGAGCCCTACGGAGAGGGAGAACCCCAGTCTGATGAAGTTAAGTGGCCTACAGAGGATAATGCATTTCAAACCTTCCTTTTCGACCCCTGGAGAGGACAGTTTGCAGAGGGACACACTTTGGAGGAATGTGAGATAAGTAACGGTTTACAGTGTTATGTTTCTTGGTAAAGACTGATAAATAGTAGCTAACAAAGTGTGTGATTTCACCAAGAATCAGTTTGTGGAACTACAAGTACCAGCATTGCTGAAAGTGCCAATTGGAACCTGTTAAAGTACCTTTTCAGTCAAGCTATAGCATGCAGAAGATAAGGAACTCTAAAATAACAGTGCACTATAGTGGGGGATGTATTGTCTAATGCTGTATGTGGTATGTGTGAAATTCCTTGTTATACTGCTGTTTTAAGTTGTCATTACCCAGTCAGTGATTGCAAAGGCCAGGGTTTTATCTGCATACAAAAGGGAAGTTCAGGAAGGGACAGACAGACAGGAGAAAGCAGATTCATGTATTATGTTCATTTTTCTTATTACTGCATTATACACCCTTTAGATATGTGTGTGCATTACTGACCAACATGTTCCTATGCCTTTAGTATATGTCCTCTTTTATTGATCTACTATAGTCCCTTGTATATAAATGCATAAAAGCAATTGCTATTCCAGACCCTTTAATAAATGTGCCAGAGTGGCTTTTGCAACATATCCGTGTGATATATTCCTGTAGTGGGGTCGGTCTAAGCACGTGGTGGGCAGAGGGTTTCCCGAGTCTCCCTCTGGTGTTTCCAAAATGTAACACTTCCCAGAAGAGCACGTCACGTCAAGATTCGGGTGGAGGCACTAATACCAAGAGAAGTACAAGGTGAGAAGCATTGCAAAGCGGGAAGAGTTTAAATACACACCATTACCCAGAAAGCCCAGGTAAAGGGGTGTTACAGTGGAGGCACTGCTGAGATTCGTACAGCTAACTCAGAATTTGCTTACCAGGCGGGCGCCATGGCTAGTTTGAAGCCAGAAGAAGTATATGGTTGGTGTGAACAACTATCCAAAGATTCAGAATGCTGTTTTGTTTTGTCCGGTGAACTGCAGGAAGTTCCAGATGAGGAGGTTACCAAGATGATTGCAGATCGGACAGGGATGCAGAGGCCAAATGTACTGGGCAGGAGGGATGATGCTGTGCTGCTAGAGAGCGATGCTGTGTTGGAGAGAGGATTGATCCCTGCTGTTTTTTCATATGAGGGAAGCAAACGTTGGAGTGTAGTGTTGCCTCTTAAGCCAAGTGAGGGGATGAGAGTTGCCCAAGAATCAAGTCCTACTGAAGAGAGGGCAAGGAGCCCCATTGTACAGTCCCCTGACATTCGAAGACAAGATGATTCACCTCTGGGCCTAGATGGAGCCTCTGACATGCAGAGTCGATTATTTTTGGTCGCTATGAATAAACTCGTGGAGCAACTGGGAAGAAACCAGTATGATGGTGGATATAGGAGATTGAGACCTTTCTCAGGTGTCCAACCTGTTCCAACTGGAGAAGATGCCTATGAGGTATGGAAAGACACTGCAATCCAGTACATGGAAGAGTGGCACTGTCCTGAGACTGCAAAGAGACAACGGATAGTGGAGAGTTTACGTGGTCCAGCAATGGAGATTGTGCAGGCCACTCGTCGGAGTGACCCTAATGCTACTGCACGGAACTATCTAGCGGCTCTGGAAAGAGAGTTTGGAACATCAGAAGATGCCACTGACCTCCTTTACAAGTTAAGAAACACCTGTCAAGAGCCGGGGGAGAGATTGTCCAAATATCTATACCGCCTGGACAAGCTAATTTACCGTATTGTGGAAAAAGGGGGAATGACCCTCAGTGAAGTAGATGGGAGTCGCCTGCAACAGTTACTAAGAGGAGCACTGTCTTTAGACCCAGTTGCATTGAAGCTCCGGGGAGACTCTACTAGAAACCCAGCTCCTTCTTTCAACCAGCTAATCGATGAAGTCAAACAAGAGGAAGCTATAATCGAAGCTAGAGATGGTGTGGCCAAAAAGATAAAGACTGTTAGCCTGAAGCAGGAAACCAGTGCAAAAGAGGTGGAGTTACTGAAGATCCTTCAAGTGCAGAAGGAACAGATAGACCGTCTGTTAGCCCTTCAGACAGCTAGGGAGGCCCCAAGGCCTTCGCATCCATCATCTCCAATACAACTAGAGAGTCGAGGTGACCCCAGAAGATGTTTTGAGTGCGGTCAGCCTGGACATATAGCTAGACAGTGTCCAGCCAGATGGAATCAGAGGTCATCATATAAGCAATCCCCACCACCTGAACAGCCTTCGGGAAACGAGAAAGGGGGACCAGAAGACCCCACCCTGGCCCCCTAAAGAAAGTTAGTACCAATGCTGTGGGGAACTCACCTGCTACCTGGAATATATTGCCACCTGGCCTAGTCGGTCCAGCGCCTCACGTGACTGCCTTATTGAATGGACAGAGGTGTACGGCTCTACTGGATAGTGGTTCCCAGGTGTCCATTGTGTTCGAGAAGTGGTTTCGTGAGAATCTGTCTGATGTCAAGGTACATCCATTGTCTGGGCTGACCATCTGGGGCCTCAGTGAACAGAGCTATCCATATCTCGGATACATCACAGTGGACCTCAAGTTCCCAAGAGAAGTGGCTGGGATTGAAAAAGAAGTGCAAGTAGTCGCCCTTGTGTGTCCCGATCCAGAAGAAGAGGATAGAGATGTGCAAGCTATCATAGGAACCAATGCCCATTTGTTCAATACACTAGCCCAATGGTGCAGAGAGGAGGGTGGAAAGGAATATTACCAGACGCTCACCATTCATCCTGTATGCCTGGCGGCCTATCGAAAAAAGGAGGCAGAAGAAGCTCAGAAAAAGAGTGTGTTGGTTGCAGACAGTTTCCAACCATGCTTTGAAGGTACAGATGCCATGAAAGCCGATCTAGACAGACTGATCAAAGAAATGTTAGAGAGGAGAGATGTTTTCTCCCTAGGAGATTGGGACCTAGGGCTGGCTAGAGGGGTCCAACATAAGATTCGTCTTACTGATGAAAAACCCTTTCGAGAAAGGTCACGAAGATTGGCCCCTGCGGATTTGTATGATGTAAGAAGTTATCTGAAAGGTCTACTGGAGAATGATGTCATTGAAAAATCAGAGAGTCCCTATGCCTCTCCAATAGTGGTGGCTCGTAAGAAGAATGGTGATATCCGGATGTGTGTGGACTACCGAACTCTTAACAAGCGAACAGTGCCAGACCAGTACACAGTGCCTAAAGTTGATGAGGCACTTGACTGTCTGCAAGGAAGCAAATGGTTCTCTGTGCTAGACCTCAGGAGTGGGTACTACCAGATTCTAATGAGTCCGGGAGATGCTGAGAAGACAGCCTTCATATGCCCTGAAGGGTTCTTTCAGTTCAAGAGAATGCCACAGGGGGTAAAAGGTGCCCCAGCCACCTTTCAGAGGTGCATGGATGAGACCGTGGGGGACATGAATTTCCGTGAGGTAATCGTGTATCTGGATGACTTGATTGTTTTTGGGAGGACTCTACAAGAACATAACGAGAGATTGCTCAAAGTACTTGACCGATTGAAGAGTAAAGGGCTAAAGCTATCTTTAGAAAAGTGTCGACTATGCCAGAAGCAAGTCAAGTATGTTGGGCACATTGTCAGCAGAGAAGGGATCTCCACTGACCCAGCCAAAGTAGAAGCTGTGGAAGAGTGGCCACGGCCCACAAAACTAAAGGAACTGAGGTCTTTTCTGGGGTTCTGTGGGTACTACAGAAGATTTGTTCCAGGATATTCGAAACTAGCCAAGCCTTTGACAGAATTAACCAAAGGGTACCCACCAGTGAAGGGGTGGATGAACCAGCAAGGAAATAAACACTTTCTCCGTGTTAATGACCTATTTGGGGAAAGATGGACAGAAGAGTGTGAAACTGCATTCAAGAGATTGAAGGAGGGTCTTACCCAGTCTCCAGTGCTCGCCTATGCAAACCCTGACCTTCCATACATTCTTCATGTAGATGCATCATTTGATGGACTCGGAGGAGTACTTTACCAAGAACAAGAAGGCCAGATGAGGCCTGTGCACTATGTTAGCCGAGGCCTATCACCCAGCGAAAAGAATTACCCTGTGCACAAGCTGGAATTCTTGGCATTAAAATGGGCCATTGTCGACCGTCTGCATGATTATTTGTATGGTGCTACATTTGAAGTCCATACTGACAACAATCCGTTGACATACATCCAGACTACAGCAAAGTTGGATGCCACAGGACATCGATGGCTGGCAGCTTTGGCTGTGTATGACTTCACGCTGAAGTACCGACCTGGCAAAGGAAACATTGATGCTGATGCTTTGTCCAGGTTGGCTGGAAGACATGCGGAATCACCTGAAGAAGAGTGGGTTGAAGTGCCTGCTCCAGAAGTAAGAGGTATGTGCCATGAAGGAAGAGTGGTGGTGCCACCTGTGAGAGAATGTGTCACTGCATTGGGACTTTCAGAAGCGGCACTGCCCAAACATTATTGCTGGCTGAGTCAGTTTGAACTGGGTGATCTGCAGAGGATCAGTAGGAAACAGCTGAAAAGTGATCAACTAGAAGATCTGTCCCTAGGAGCGGTCTATTGGATGATAAAGAACAATGAGAGGTTGGGGCCAAAGGCCCTTAAAACAGAAGAAGCCATCTTACTGCACAGGCAAAGAGAATTTCTGATGGTCAGAGGAGGCCTCCTTTATAGGGAATCTACCCACCGAGATGGTAGAGTAAGAAGACAGTTGGTTCTGCCAAATAAACATCGTGATTCTATACTGAATGCCCTACATGACCAACATGGGCACTTAGGTGTTGAGAAAACAAGCGGGTTGATTGCCGATCGGTTCTATTGGCCAAGGATGGAGACTGATATTGAAAAATATTGCAGAAATTGTGGGACTTGCATTCTGCGTAAAACACTGCCCGAAAGAGCTGCACCATTGAAAAACATTTCGAGTGATGGGCCACTAGAGCTGGTGTGTATTGATTTCCTTTCTGTAGAGCCAGATGAAAGCAACACAGCACATATTCTCGTCGTGACAGATCATTTCACTCGGTACGCCCAGGCCTACCCAGCCAAAGATCAAAAAGCCACAACCGTTGCCAAGATTCTATGGGAGAAATTCTTTGTGCATTATGGACTTCCAGCCCGGATACATTCTGATCAAGGAAGAGATTTTGAGAGTCGGCTGATAAAAGAGATCTGCGAATTGTGCGGGATACAAAAGTCGAGGACGACACCATTCCATCCACAAGGGGACCCGCAGCCAGAGAGATTCAATCGAACCCTTCTCAACATGATGGGCACTTTGGGCACTGCCAGGAAGGCACACTGGAGTAGGCACATCAGTCAGTTAGTACATGCATATAACTGCACAAAAAATGAGTCAACTGGATACTCACCATACCTCCTTATGTTTGGAAGAGAAGCCCGACTGCCTGTAGACATTTGTTTCGGAATAATGGAGGTTTCCCACTCGGGGGAGACACATTTACAGTATGTGCAGAGACTGCGAGAAGAACTGAGACATGCTCACAAGTTGGCTCAAGAAGCTTCTACTAAGTCTGGTTTGAGAAACAAGACTCGATATGACAGTCGTGTGAAAGAGAATGTGCTGGGGATAGGAGACAGAGTACTGCTCCGCTACCTGGGAATACCAGGAAAGCATAAATTGGCAAATCGATGGAGAGAAGAACCCTATGAAGTGGTGGCCAAAATGTCTGGGGCACCTGTTTACCGTGTAAGGCCTGAAGGACAAACAGGGCCCATAAAGACTTATCACCGTCAACACCTATTACCGATTGGGAGAGATGTGAGGTTCAAGACCGAGCATGCTGTTGAGACCACCGAGAGGGTGCCCTGGAGGAAGCCAGGAAGACTGAGGTCTACCAGGAGAGAGGAAACTAGAGATTATAAAGAGACAGATTGCAGTGAGGATGAATGGGGGTATGATTCTCCCACTACGGAAAATGAGACTGTCATTCAAAGTCATGAGGTCACTAGACCCCACAGGTCTACTGAGAGAGCTACAGGAGAGCCAAGAGGAGAACAGGTGTGCAGGTTGGAGGAGGTCGTACCTGAAGTAACGGTGGAAGTTTGAGAACCTGAGGGACAGGCTCAGGACCAACCAGAAGCGAGAGATGTTGGGGGAGAGGCTGAACAACCAGAAAGGGTGTCAGAGGGAGATGAGGGAGCCCTTCCAGCTATTAGCCGACCCAGACGCACCACTAGGGCCCCTATGATATTTACTTATGATGAGTTAGGAAGGGCCACTGAAGTGCCCAGGGTGGTTCACCCTCACTGGGTCTACCCTTGGCCTTATTTGGGGCCCACCCCTGTCATCGTAGGAGCTTGTCAGGGTATGTGTGGATGTGTAAACAGACAGAATGGTTTAACACATATTCCTTTTCAGGGTGTGGAACAGGCTCATCACTTTGTCAGCGGATTGCCAGTCCCACAGGGGGAGTATGTAGCGCCCAGCGCTTATGACAGGCAGCAAATGTGAAATTGGACACCGGCCATTTTGTGTTTAGAGACTACATCTCCCAGACAGCCTTGGGTTTCAGAGGATATACAGAGAGACACGCAGAGGCTGTCGGGGGGTGGAGAAACAGGGCATGGGGAGGGGGGAGTGGAGAATGGAATGCTTTTGTCCAGAGGAGTGGAGGAGGAGATGGCCAAGGAGGGAGAAGGAACCATGTCTGGAATATAGCAAGATGCAGCTGACAATGACTGGAGAATACTGGGGAAGAAGTCCACGTGACTGTACAGAAAGAGCCCTACGGAGAGGGAGAACCCCAGTCTGATGAAGTTAAGTGGCCTACAGAGGATAATGCATTTCAAACCTTCCTTTTCGACCCCTGGAGAGGACAGTTTGCAGAGGGACACACTTTGGAGGAATGTGAGATAAGTAACGGTTTACAGTGTTATGTTTCTTGGTAAAGACTGATAAATAGTAGCTAACAAAGTGTGTGATTTCACCAAGAATCAGTTTGTGGAACTACAAGTACCAGCATTGCTGAAAGTGCCAATTGGAACCTGTTAAAGTACCTTTTCAGTCAAGCTATAGCATGCAGAAGATAAGGAACTCTAAAATAACAGTGCACTATAGTGGGGGATGTATTGTCTAATGCTGTATGTGGTATGTGTGAAATTCCTTGTTATACTGCTGTTTTAAGTTGTCATTACCCAGTCAGTGATTGCAAAGGCCAGGGTTTTATCTGCATACAAAAGGGAAGTTCAGGAAGGGACAGACAGGAGAAAGCAGATTCATGTATTATGTTCATTTTTCTTATTACTGCATTATACACCCTTTAGATATGTGTGTGCATTACTGACCAACATGTTCCTATGCCTTTAGTATATGTCCTCTTTTATTGATCTACTATAGTCCCTTGTATATAAATGCATAAAAGCAATTGCTATTCCAGACCCTTTAATAAATGTGCCAGAGTGGCTTTTGCAACATATCCGTGTGATATATTCCTGTAGTGGGGTCGGTCTAAGCACGTGGTGGGCAGAGGGTTTCCCGAGTCTCCCTCTGGTGTTTCCAAAATGTAACACTTCCCAGAAGAGCACGTCACGTCAAGATTCGGGTGGAGGCACTAATACCAAGAGAAGTACAAGGTGAGAAGCATTGCAAAGCGGGAAGAGTTTAAATACACACCATTACCCAGAAAGCCCAGGTAAAGGGGTGTTACATATATATATATATATATATATATATATATATATATACACACACACACACACACACACACACACACACACACACACACACACACACACACACACACACACACACACACACCCCAGCACTCACCCAAGTAAGCTCACTTATCCTCAACACATCAATAAATAAATGATGGGGGTTTAGTTAGTGTATTGGCCAATGCACAAAAGTCTGCAAACCGATCACCAAGGTACCCCACCTTCACGCAGGTCCTACACTATCGCAGAGTTTTAAATCCTGACTACTGTTTCACACATCTGCCTGCTAGATTTAATGTGTACCTGCCACACCCTTTATGGCTTTTAAAGGTACACTAGTCACCTTACACTGGCTAATAGATTGCTAAGGAACAGCTGAGACAGATTCAGGATAACAGAGTCCACATAGGGGTGCATGAGAAAGCTAGTGGCCACGGTTAATAAGAGTTAACCATGGTTTTAACCCCGTCATATACACAAAGAAAACCACAACACTCACCACTCCAGAAGTGGGGCACACCAATGCACTTACCACTCATAGGGTGAGGTGCATGTAACACAGCACTTGTCACCCCAGAAGTGGGGTACACAACTGCACTTACCACTCATAGGGTGGGGTGCATGTAGCCCATGACCACATTACTCAAATACATACAAACAGAGAACCCAGCACTCGCCCAAGTAAGCTCACTTATCTTGAACACTTAAATAAATGATGGGGGTTTAGTTAGTAGATTGGCCAATGCACAAAAGCCTGCAAACCGATCGCCAAGGCTGCCACACACTTTATGGCTTCTGGGGTGGCGAGTGCTGTGTTACATGCACCCCACCCTATGAGTGGTAAGTGCATTGGTGTGCCCCGCTTCTGGGGTGGTGCGTGCTGTGGTTTTCTTTTTGTGTGTGTGTGTGTATATATATATATATAGATAGATAGATAGATAGATAGATATATAGATAGAGATATATATCTCTATCTATATATATATCTATATATATATATATATATAGATATATAGATATACATACATACATACACACACACACACACACACACACATATATATATATATATATATATATATATATATATCAAAATACAAAAAATGCGCCACTAATGAAGTAAGCTGCACCGCTGGTCAAAAGGTCGACATAGAACAGGTAAACAGTAGGAATGGTTGACAGGGTCAAAAGGTCGACATGGAAATGGTCAACACAAAAAAGGTAGACAGAATATTTTTATATTTTTGGGGGGTGTTATGTCACTTTTCTGCCACAAACAAGCCCCATTAGTGTACTGCGTCCCCTCGCATGGTGAGCGGGCAAGGTGCCTCACTCCACTAGTGCTGCACTCGGCACAGGTTACTATTCCCAGTTGTAGTCCACGTGGATAGTAACGTATGAAAAAGTTTTAAAAAAAAAGAAATATAAATGTACAAAACTTGTGTCTACCATATGTGTATCGACCACTGTCATGTTGACCTTTTGACCCTGTCGACCTGATGAACTGTCTACCTTTTACATGTCGACATTTCAACCCTATCGACCTTTTGACCCTGTCGACCTAATGCATGTTTACCATTAGTGGTAGACTTATTGACAGTAGACCTTTTTAGTGTAGATCTATAGTCGGATACATGTCAAGCTTATCATCCTATCAAGCCATCAACACAGCTAAGCAGCAGAGCGATGCATTATTGCATGGTACGCGTGCACTTGGGATTCACTTATATTTTATTTTATTGTAGAGAAGGGAGGGATGACACGAGAAGAGATAAGTGACAGTCTGGTGAAACAATTGTTGGAGGAGCTCTGAAGGGACATACACACTAGAAGATAAAAATGGACGATATGCATGATAAAGATATTATTGTGCATATCGTCCAGGGTGTATGCATGATAAAGATAAAGATGTGCGATCCCGCGGGTCATTATTGTTTATCTTTATCAACTGAACATGCAGTACAATTTAGGTTATGGGGTATATTCAATTGATGTCGAATTACTTAATTTGTCGAAAAAAAGGGGCTTTTTCGTAAAAAAAATCATGTCGAATCGGATTCAACAATTCAATGCGGCACTTATCGTCAAAAAACCTGTTGTTTCAGTTTTGACTTTTGACTATTCGACAGTCGAATGTCTGTAATGTTAAAAAGGCGGCATTTCGACAAAAGTATATTCAATTTAAGAATGTCGAATTGGTATCAGTGCTTTTCAACATTACTTTCGTCAATTTCATTGCGCCAAGTTTTTCTGGCGTTAGCTGACAAGAAATCTTAAATACTTTTATTTTTTGGTGCTTTTTTGATTTCTAATAGCATATCTATTTATATTTGAAGTCATTATCTACTTGGTTTTTGTATTTATGACCCACATTATTATATTCAGATCCGGCCTGAAGTAGGGACCGATCCCTGACGCGAATCCGCAGCTGGTCCGTGGCAGTTTACGAACTTATTTTTTGGGGTGTAGTTTTGCAAACTGTACAAAATGGTGAACAAAAAAAATCAATGGATTGATATATTAACCTTCTCCATCCTGTGGTGCTGCTGCTCCAGGAGCTTCTCTGGGCCTCAAATCTGGAGACTTTTCTAGGGTATGGCTGGATGCGTCTGCATGGCTGTCATCAAATCCTAGAAATGTCTCGTTGATTAACCCTGTCGACTCAAATAGCTCAGGTGATGGGTCCACAAGGGTAATGTCTTCTTGGGGCTCTTGGGTCAGTCTCTGAACTCCTGGAGGGTAGATCACGAGCTGGGGATGCCCTGCGCGCAGGTGATGTACTGCATACTGTTGAAGTTTGGCGCCCAGGTGCTGGTCTGGGCGCTGATGATGTCCGGCGCAGGTGATGGTCTGCGCACTGGTGATGTCTGGCGCCCAGGTGATGGTCTGCGCGCTGATGATGTCTGGTGTGCAGGTGATATTCTGCGCGCTGGTGATGTCCGGCGCTAAGGTGATGTCCTCTGGGCAGGCGTGTCTAGGGGAAAGAACAAACACATTAGCAAAGAAAAAAAATAATAGTTTAGTACAGCTCATCTGAATGTATTCTTACCATCATGCCCCCTTTTGGACTGCTGTGCTCCCGCTGTCTTCCGTCTTCTGGGCGGTTCTTCCTCCTCGGGAAAGCCAGCAGGACGGGTGGAGTCCACACCTCTGCGAACTCCTTGGACCATGACAGGGTTCATGCACCTTTTTATAACTTCCTCCCAGGGCAGCCACTTGAAATTGAGAGGCGGACCTCCTGTCTCATGTCGGTGCTGAATCCCCATCTTTTTTTTGGTCTGTCTACGGCAATCACTGTACCGCTTCATGCAGTTTCTGGTGCTTCGGCGGTTTCCAGATACTGCTGTGACTTGACTCGCGATGGTGTCCCAGATCTTTCTCTTTGTCTTTGGTGCTGTTGTCTGTGCCCTTGGTCCATACAGAACGTCGTAGGACCTGTCGACGCCATCCACTAGTTTTTCGCCTCGGTGTACCGGGGTCCACGCGGAATCTTCCGTCCTGTGTCTTCTCCAGAGGCTTCCTCCTCTGACTGACTGATCCTCTGGCTGGCTTCTTGCCTTTTAGGGAAATAAAACATGCAATAAATACTATCACAATGATCTGTAGGTGTCCCTGGGAGTGTGGTAGTGTCCCTGGCAGTGCGCAAAGATACCTGTAGGTGTGCCTTGTGGTGTGTCGGTGTGCCTGGCAGTGCGCAAACTAGCCCATTGGTGTGTCAAGTTAGATGCTATTGTGGCTGCAGGTGCTGAAAGTAATTACCTGTCTTGGTCTTTTCTTTTTCTTTCTACTTTCTTGTTGGTCCCTTGATGACCGCGGCTGATCGCTGGATGCCTGTTCGGCCATCTCCTCCTCCTGGGTCGGCGCCCACTCCTTGTTGCTGTCCAGCAATTCTTCTTAGGAGTGGGGGGATGGGGGGTTCAGGGGCACTGGTCCCTGGACATCCCTGGTGTAAAAAGAAAAAGAAAAAATATTTTTACATATGTACCCCAAAAAACACAACCAAACACACCAAAAATAAAAACTCAGAGACGCGCACCCCACATTACATAATTAATTCTATTAAAAAAAACAAAAAAACAAAAGCCACCCCTGCACCACAACATGTCATGCTGCTGGTACACCAGTGCTCAAGCATGACCAAACACATTAGCACATAAAAAATAAAAACATGAAAAACCACGCTCAAACAACACAAAAGGCCAGTAAATGTGCCAGCAGCATGACATGTTGAGGTGCACCAGTGCTCAAGCATGACCAAACACATTAAAAAAAACCATGATAAACCACCCAAAAAGCCAGTAAAGCCATCCCAACATGTCATGCCGCTGGTACACCAGTGCTCAAGCACGACCAAACATACATTAGCACATATAAAAACATGAAAAACCACACCCAAACAACCCAAAAGGCCAGTAAATGCATCCCTGCACCCCAACATGTCATGCTGGTAGTACACCAGTGTTGAAGCATGACCAAATACACATTTTAGCAAAAAAAAAAAAACTTGAAAAACCATCCCCAAACACAAAACTCCACTAAAATCATGCAGCAATACAAGCAGGACCTTAAAAATATACACCTGTACACATATACATACCCCAAACACACCCATGAAGCACCACATGTACACCTCATGGCACCCCCCCCCCCACCACCCAAACATTGCATGCTGCTCTCATACCTCATACAAAACAGTAGCCAAGCACTCAAAACAACACCCATACAATACACAAACACCTACATGCAACGCCAGACCACATGTGGTACTTACCTAAAAATGCAGAATTCGCTCCAAAAACGACTCTCCTCCAGGGTGACTGAAGGTCTTCTGTCCGTCCTGATGAAAGTCTGCTGGGTGTGTGAACGGTACCACAGTAAGCAAAACCAAACTGATCACTCTGCAGCTCCTCACTCCGCTCTGCAGGTTCACAAAATGGCTGCTGAGCACGCAGCAAACAAGCCCTATATATGATTCCAAATGGCGGGAAGTCGAATCCAGGCCGCCCACTATTCGACGATTGGTCCGTTTTTGACCGGGGGCGTGTCGAATCATTTTTAATTGAATATGTCAAATTCAGTGTCCCGGGTGGAGGGTTTTGGCTGTCGAATAGTGTCGAATCAGAAAAATTAAGATTCCATGCCGGGATTCGACACCAATTGAATATACCCCTATATCTTTCATGACTCAGAGATAGGAGGGGTGACGTCACTAACAATATCTTTCACTATATCACTCAGAGTGTATGTGCTATATCATTCATTCTGCTGCTGGGGACATTTTAAGGGAAATCTTTATTTTTATCTTTATTGAGCAAACTCTTCTCGTGTGTATGCCCCTTAACATGCGATTCTTTTACGATACACTATTGTCAGCTATAAGCCCCACACCTTCATGCAACTCCTAAGAGCAGTGAAGCATGAGGAAGTTTGGTCAAAGGAAGGGAAAAGAACTTTCACGATCCTGACTTTACTCCTCTTAATCTAGTATTTGGTTTTATGACTTTTCTCTGCCATCAGTCCAACGTTCCAAGTGTATCCTGTTTTGCCGAGTTCATTATCTGCTCAAAATACAATTTGCAGTCTGTGTTACTAGCTGCTGATCCTCCTGATTAGCCACCTGAGAGAGGTCTTCTGTGTGAGTAACCTGCAGAATCCTAAGCTCAGCAGTGTTATCCCTGACCAAATGGACTTCTTACACTCTGCTCCCAGCAGGCAGTGAAGTCTGTTCATGCTGTCCCAGCACAGCACTCTCAGCATTCAGTGATTAATCCAAAGTGTGTGCTCTGATTCCACTGAGTGTCCTAAACTTCAGGTTTACCTCCAAAACCAAACCGCCCAACTTTTTGATTTTTCAAAGAGGGACCCCTGTGTGCAGCAAAGCCACATGCTTCCAGAAAAAGGGGCATGGCCTCAACAAAATGGGGCATGGCTTTGAGAGTGCCTGGATTGTAAGCCACACTTCCCATTTTTGTCATTGTGAGGACATGCCCAGTGATCTATGCTCTCTGCTAAGCACAGCAGCGAGTGACAGGGAGCCTCCCAACTGCCATTCAAACCACAGAACAGTGGCAATGCCCCCAAAAAATGAGACTGTCCTGCGAAAATCGAGACAGTTTGGAGTTATGCCAAAACCCAGACATGGGCACAGCCATATTGGATTCAGTCAGATGACTTTCCGCAGCCAATCTGGATGTTGCTCTAAAACCAGTTGACCACAGCAACCAAACCATGCTTCCCAGCAGGTACTAAAGGGTCAGTCCATGAAGTCTCAAGCTGCCATCGCAATGTTTTCCCAGCCTTGTTGTATGCTGTCCAGTGAGCTCCTGCAAATACCTTCAGAGATTCTCAGTGTGTTTATATCACCTTGCTGCACTACTGTCTGCATCATCATTATCGATAATTCCTAGTCATCGGTTCCAGCCGATAATTCCTTGTCATCGTTTCCAACCGATAATTCCTCGTCATCAGTTCCAGTCATATATATCTGCAGTCAGTTCCTGTCCTTATACAGTGCCTTGCTAAAGTATTCACCCTCTTGGCTTTTTACCTATTTTGTTACATTACAACCTGTAATTTTTTATTTTTTTTTAAATCTGAATCTTATGTGATGGACCTGCACAGAATAGTCTAAGTTGGTGAAGTGAAATGAGAAAAATGTATATAAAAATAATTTTTCTAAATAAAAATCTGAAAATTGCATATGTATTCAACCTCTTTGATATGATGTCCCTCAAACGTTTTGGTGCAACCAATTACCTTCAGAAGTCACATAATTAGTGAAATGAAGTCCACCTGTGTGCAATCTAAGTGTCACATGATCTGTCAGTATAAACACACCTTTTCTGAAAGGCCTCAGAGGCTGCAACACTACTAAGCAAAAAGCATCACACCATGAAGACCAAGGAGCTCTCCAAACAAGTCAGGGACAAAGTTGTTGAGAAGTACAAGTCAGGCTTGGGTTATAAAAAAAAATATCCAAATATTTGATTATCCCCCGGAGCACCATCAAATCCATCATCTTCAAATGGAAAGAAGATGGTACCACAACAAACCTACCAAGAGAGGGCTGGCCACCAAAACTCACAGACCAGCAAGGAGGACATTAATCAGAGAGGCAGCACAGAGATCAAAGGTAACCCTGAAGGAGCTGCAGAGTTCCACAGCAGAGACTGTTGTATCTGCGCATGTGACCACAATAAGCCGATAAATCCATAAAGCTGGCTTTTATGGAAGAGTGGCCCAAAAAAGGCCATTATTTAGTGTTAAAAATAAGAAGGCACCTTTTGAGTTTGCCAAAAGGCATGTGGACGACTCCCCAAATGTATGGAGGAAGGTGCTCTAGTCAGATGAGACTAAATTGAACTTTTTGGCCACCAAGGAAAACGCTATGTCTTGCGCAAACCCAACACCTCCCATCACCCCAAGAACACCATCCCCACAATGAAACATGATGGTGGCAGCATCATGCTGTGAGGATGTTTTTCAGCAGCAGGGACTGAGAAACTGTTTTGAGTTGAGGGATAGATGGATGGTGCTAAATACAGGAATATTCTTGAGCAAAACCTGTTTCAGTCTGCCTGTGATTTGAGACTGGGGCGGAGGTTCACCTTCCAGCAGGACAATGACCCGAAGCATACTGCTAAAGCAACACTCCAGTGGTTTAAGGTGAAACATTTAAATGTGTTGGAATGGCCTAGTCAAAGACCAGATCTCAATCCAATTGAGAATCTGTGGTCAGACTTGAAGATTGCTGTACACAAGTGGGAACCATCCAACATGAAGGAGCTGGAGCAGTTTTGCCTTGAGGAATGTGCAAAAATTCCAGTGTCAAGCTGTGGCAAGCTCATAGAGACTTACCCAAAGTGACTTGCAGCTGTAATTGCAGCAAAAGGTGACTCTACAAAGTACTGACTTTAGGGGGGTGAATAGTTATGCACAGTGATGTTTTCTGTTATTTTGTCCTATTGTTGTTTGCTTCACAATAAAAAGAAAAACATCTTCAAAGTTGTAGGCATGTTCTATGAATGAAATGGTGCAAACCTTCAAACAATCCATTTTAGTTCCAGGTTGTGAGGCAACAAAAACATGAAAAATGCAAAGGGGGTGAATACTTTAGCAAGGCACTGTATTTCCTCAGTTACCAGTTCTATACTACTTCATCAGTTCCAGTCTGTAATTTCATTTACAATCCTAACTTATACCAGAGTTTTACACCATACCTAAATCTTAGGTGCCAGTCTACTGCCTCTCTGTTTCACCAAAGTTCTCTAGTGTTAGTACTGGGTGACCCAGGCAGGGGGCCATGAACTGCACGTCGGGCTCAGTGAAGATCAAACTCCCTTGTGGGGGTTCCTGGTGAAGACCACCGGTGTGTTAGACTCTGCGCCCTTGTTCTGGGTCTCCGCCAACTAGCCAGTACTAGTTATAGTCCATCCATAGCTTATGAGCATGAACTATATAAAACCAGCAATCTTCAAGTTTTCTACCTGAAGATCTGCACCAGTCAAGGATCCGAAGTCGGACAAGAACATAAAGAAAGAAAAGATTGAGATTCCAAATGATAACAAGATCCCTTCCTCATTGGAAGACTTGACCAAGATGTTAGAAAGTGTTCCAGAGGACGTTGGGTGATCTACGTGTGGTTTAATTAGGAAAATAAGCAGCATGTTACTCCTAGATACTAAATTACCCCAGATAATAATAGGCCAATAAAGAATTATAGTATGCAGGGATGTTTTAGGTGTGGGAATGTAGCCAAAGGGGGAATAACAATGGGGCTAAACCTTCATGAGGCAGTAGGCCAGAGTCATTAAAAAAAATGCCTGGGGAAACCAATGAACCCCACATTGATTTCCTAAATACCTCTAACCGTGCAATGGTGAGTTTCAGGTGGACACACTCTGTGCCATTTAGCTTGATGGGACTGGCTCTATTGATATCTGCATTAATAGTTATCCATATACTGGAGATACAGATCTCGCCCTTGTCCATACTTGTAATCTGGAGACTGAGTTACCACAGTTATCCTTATTTAGGATACATAACAGTCACGCCTAGTTTTCCACAGGAGGCAACTGGTGTAAAAGGCAACATAACCACCATGGCATTAATCTGTACAGAAACCAAAGAGGAAAACAAAAGAGTGCCAGTCATAACAGAGACAAATGCCAACTTCTAACTCTGGTTCAGTGGTGCTGAGAGGTAGGGGGAAGTTCATTCCCTCACTCTTTAAATACCCAGCCATCCTGCCTTTCTGTTTTTAAAAAGCAAGAAGAGGAAGTCCAAAGATAGTACATGGTCCCCAGTGGACTTTGACATACGTTTTCAGGGGAGTGGTATTCGGAAGAGAATAAAAACCAGCTGGCCAGTGAGCTTACACATTGTAACCAAGCTTTTTCCCAACATGAATGGAGCTTGAACTTGGCCACTGATGTAGAATACCAGATATGATTAACCAATGCAACACTTCTAAGGGAAAGGTCCAAGAGGATAACACCCACCAATCATGAGGATGTAAGGAAACACCATCATAAACTTCTTGATAACCCAGTAATTATCAAGTCCAAAGACCTGTTCCCTTCCCCTATCATGATTGCCACCCCAAAAAAAATGGAGAAATCTGCATGGACTTGGACTACAGCTTGATCTAGCATACAATCCCAGACCAGTAGACCATCCCTAATTTGGAGAAGACCCTAGACTGCCTACAAGGGAGCCAATGGTTCTCATGCTCGATCTTTGAAGTGGATTTTATCAAGATAAGCTAAACCCTTTACTGATTTAACTAAAGGCTATGCTCCCTTGGAAAAGAACTTCCCTAAAGACAAGATAAGACAATGTAGCTATTATATAGTCAATGAGTCTTTTGGTGAGTGACGGCTGTGATAGCTCTTGTGAGAAAGCATTGTTGGAGCTAAAAAGATAGCTAAGTCATCTACATTGTTGGCATACGCTGACACGAATAATTCATGTGTCTTACATATTGACACATCTTTGGAGGGACTAGGCGGAGTCTTGTTCTAAAATTAGCAATTCCAACTACATCAGGTGTCATATATTAGTCAAGGATTGTCACCAGTGAGCATAAATTCAAATTTCAAGACCCTAAATGTGCTGAGGTGTACAAATTCCATGACAAACTGTATGGTGTGGCCTTTGAGGTCCACACCAAAAACAATCCCTTGACTGTTTTGCAGACAATGTAAAGTCAACAGGCACAGGTGGCTAGCTGCATTGTCCGTGTCATTATCCAACACATTATCTGATCCTAAAATATGGTATTGTTCAAATTGTATATTGTATTAATGTACATTCTGTATGAAAAATGTAAAGGAAGTGAATGTTTACTTACCCAGCAGGAGGTCCTGTGTAGCTGGTACTGTCTTCCTGACCATCCACAGAAGTGTTGAACTCTTTTGAAGAAAGGTGATAGAAATTTCTCCAGAAGGTATCTGGTCAGGGAATTTCTTTTCTGATTAAGGGCCTAATTCAGACCTGATTGCAGCAGCAAATTTGTTAGCTAATGGGCAAAAAATGTGCACTGAAGGGGGGGGGGGGGGGGGGCAGATATAACATGTGCAGAGAGAGTTAGATTTGGGTGGGGTGTGTTCATACTGAAATCTAAATTGCAGTGTAAAAATAAAGCAGCCAGTATTTACCCTGCACAGAAACAAAATAACCTACCCAAATCTAATTCTCTCTGCACATGTTATATATCTCCCCCCCCCTGCAGTGCACATGGTTTTGCCCATTAGCCTTCAAACAGAATGAAACAAGATAAATAAAGGACCCTGCTCATTTGTCATAGAAACCCTGTGCTACAAGATCAAAAAAGAATTTGGTAGTTACAAAAAAGTTACAAAAAAAGTTACAAAAAAAAGGTGGGGGCCAAGGAGCAGGACTGGAGAGATAAATATGTCTGTTTAGCTAAATCTGGGGGACAGCCATGCGTTGAGGGTGCTCCATACCTCCTATAGTTGTGAAACCCCCATAACAGAAACTCTTAAGGTCGTTGTAGTAACTTCTGAAAACGTTATTCCTTTAATTTTTATTTTATGAAATTATTATGATATAATCTGTCGGTACATTGTAATATATTAACTATAATCTTAGGAAACTTTTTTTTAATTAAATACCTCAATCTAGCATATTCTCTGTGTTCTCATTGGACTTGTGTGCCTGTGTGACTCATGTTACCTGTTTTGTTGACATATTAATAACTGTGTATGTAGGTAGAAGCAAAATGCTACCTAGTGTCATATCACTAAATTCCCATTTGCTGGTGGCAGTTACCATGTCTGAATAACAACACGTGCTGAAGTAACCGTAAATCGCTGGCTGCGATTTTCAGATTGACGTATCTGGAGAATCGGCTGGCCATTTGCGACAGCCCGTTTACAATTTCTGCTTAAAGTACAGACCCAGGAATAATTACATCAATGCTGGCACTTTATCAATGTTAAAATGGGGACCACGCAAATCAAAAGCAGTCTTACTTTTTTCTTGCAGATGTCCAGTATAGACACAAAAGCAACGTTCAATGTAGGATAGGAAAAAAATATTTCAAAGTTATACAACCTGAAATAGGAGGTCCAGAGGGGGTAATCATCCAGATGTGGAAATTGAAAGCTTTGGCAGGGGTCTTCAGCAGAGTCGTAACTAGCATGGGGCGAGCAGGGCACGTGCCCTGGGCGCCGTGACAGCCCCAGCAGAAGGGGGCGCCACTGGCACCTGCACGGCCCGCTCGCCCCATACTGCCTGCCACTGCTAGTCCGCCAGCGCCGCTATGAGCCCTCCAGACGTGTCATGTCGTCCTGGGCCCTCCCTCTATTCATTGCACTCGCAGACGCGGCCAGGAGAGTGCAATGAATAGAGGGAGGGCCCAGGACCTGTTGTTTGCCAATCGCCCGCCGCTGTGAGCGGCTGAGCGCCAGTGTGCACCGCGAAGGAAGGCCCCTGCCACGGACCTGCCGTCTGCGTCCCGGCCGCCGCTGTGACTGAGCACCAGTGTGCGCAGACAAGGAGGGCCCCGGTACGGACCTGCCACCCGCCCGCTGACAATGATGGAGAGCCCGGGGTAAGCTGCAAGCGTGTCTACTGTCCAGCAATGGAGGGGTGTATGTGTGTTATTGGAGGAGTAAGAGGGGAGGGTGGGGGGGGGGGTGCGTGCATGCATGTGTCCAGCAATGGAGGGGCTTGTGTGTTTTGTTGGAGGGGTAAGCAGGGGGGGGGGGTGCATGTGTCTAGCAATGGAGGGGTTTGTGTGTGTTGTTGGAGGGGTAAGCAGGGGTGTGTGTGTGTGTGTGTGTGTGTGTGCGTGTGTCCAGCAATGGAGGGGTTTGTGTGTTTTGTTGGAGGGGTAAGCAGGGGTGTGTGTGTGTTCATGTGTCCAGCAATGGAGGGGTGTGTGTGTGTGTGTTGTTGGAGGGGTAAGCAGGGGTGTGTGTGTGTGTGCATGTGTCCAGCAATGGAGGGGTTTGTGTGTTTTGTTGGAGGGGTAAGCAGGGATGTGTGTGTGTGTGTGTGTGTGTGTGTGTGTGTGTGTGTGTGTGTGTGTGTGTGCATGTGTCCAGCAATGGAGGGGTTTGTGTGTTTTGTTGGAGGGGTAAGCAGGGATGTGTGTGTGTGTGTGTGTGTGTGTGCATGTGTCCAGCAATGGAGGGGTAAGCAGGCATGTATGTATGTTGCTGGAGGGGTAAGCAGGGGTGTGTGTGTGTGCGTGTGCCTGTTTGTGTGTCCAGCACTGGTGGGGTAAGGACGCGTGTGTGTGTACTGCCTGGAGGGGTAAGCAGGAGTGTGCGTGTCACCGCATGTCCCTGGTGTGTGTGTGTGTGTGTGTCCGGCTTGAAGGGGTAAGCAGAAGTGTGTGTGTGTACACTTGGAGGGCTAAGCAGGAGTATGCGTGTGTTTCTGTGTGTGTGTGTCCGGCTTGGAGGGGTAAACAGGAGTATGCGTGTGTTTGTGTGTATGTCTTCTATGTGTGTGTATATTTTCTATCTGTGTGAATATTTGGGTGTATGTGTTTCATGTGTGTGTGTGTGTATATATATATATATATATATAAATAATGTCGAAGTAGCGCCACTTCTCCACAGACCCGGAAGTATATATATTTTTTAATTAGCAGACAGCAGCACGTAGGAAGGAGCCCTGGAGGACTCACCGAAGACCGGAGGAGGGACGGAGACATGCGCACCAGCTGAAGAGACGTGAGGGAGCGAGCCGCAGGACCAGGAGAGGACCAATGCCAGGGAGGAGCTGCCTGTCACCAGAGCGACCAGAGCCGTCCGCGCTGAGTGGAGAAGACGCCGCAGAAGAGGAGTAGTCCAGCCAGCCGCAGGACCGGGTAGGACATCCAACCTTCAGTGGAGCGGGACCCTGCAGCAAGGGAGGAGACTGACCAGCAACGGGAGCACTGGCATCACGGAGGACACCCACTTACCGGAGCAAGGACCCACAGAAGACCCTGGCTTAAAGAAGACGGTGCGGAACAGCGGGGAGGACGGCACACATTAGGATCCTGCAGCAGGAGAGAAGATCCCCCTTCAGAGCGCAGCAGACCACACTGAAAAGGGTGCATCCCTGGCCCGGTGCTCTGCATCCCGGGTGGCGCCGAAGACGTGGAGTGTCGGAGGTGGCAGAAGCGCCGCACGATTGCGTCGTGACGTCACGGCGCAAACGCGTCATTCCACGAAACCCCGCCGGAGGAGGGAGAAGGGGGAGCCGCGCAGACGAGGAGGGAGAGGCGGCTGAAGAGCGTCGAGAACCGCTTCAAATGTAAGTCAGCCCCTCTCCCTTCCTCTCTCTCTCTCTCTCTCTCTCTCTCTCTCTCTCTCTCCCTCCACCACCTGCCGCAATGTGTAAAATGGGGACCTGTGCCTGCTGTTTCAGATGTATTACACAAACACCTGCCGCAATCTGTAAAATGGGGACACTTTTTCCTGCCGCAGTGTGTAAAATGGGGACACTTGCCAGCGTACTGTGTAAAATGGGGACCTGTGCCTGCCGCAATGTGTAAAATGGGGACCTGTGCCTGCCGCAATGTGTAAAATGGGGACACTTTTTCCTGCCGCAATGTGTAAAATGGGGACACTGTTTCCTGCCGCAATGTGTAAAATGGGGACACTTGCCAGCGTACTGTGTAAAATGGCGACCTGTGCCTGCCGCAATGTGTAAAATGGGGACACTTTTTCCTGCCGCAATGTGTAAAATGGGGACACTTTTTCCTGCCGCAATGTGTAAAATGGGGACACTTGCCAGCGTACTGTGTAAAATGGGGACACGTGCCTGCCGCAATGTGTAAAATGGGGACACTTTTTCCTGCCGCAATGTGTAAAATGGGGACACCTGTCTGCCGCAATGTGTAAAATGGGGTCACCTGTCTGCCGCAATGTGTAAAATGGGGAATGGGGACACTTGCCTGTCGTACTGTGTAAAATGGGGACACTTTTTCCTGGATATGAAATTTATGTTAGAAAAGGCAATTTTTCAGGTAAAAAAGTTCTGAAAGAGATATATATATATATATATATATATATATATAAATAATATTTTTATTCATTTATTTATTTATTTCAAATTGTTTTTTTTATTTTATTTACTTATTGTAAAAGAAATTCATTTATTTTTTGTCAAATGACTACCTTGCCCCGGGTGACAAAAATCCTAGTTTCGGCCCTGCACAGGATTAGTTAATTAAGGGGGTAGGATCCCCTCACTCTATAATGTGAATTTTGGCTCATACCGTGTGCTATAATGTGAATTTTGGCTCATACCGTGTGCTATAATGTGAATTTCGGCTCATAACATGTGCTATAATGTGAATTTCGGCTCATACTGTGTGCTATAATGTGAATTTCAGCTCATACCGTGTGCTATAATGTGAATTTCGGCTCATACCGTGTGCTATAATGTGAATTTTGGCTCATTCTGTGTGCTTTAGGGGTATATTCAATTGAAGTCGAAAACTGCCATCTGTCAAAAAGACGTCAGTTTTTTGACTTTTTAAGGTCGAATCGTGATTCGACCTATTCAATATTTTCGACAAGTCGATGAATTCGACTTGTCGAAAAGCATGTAAATTGGCGGAATAGCTGCCGATCCACGTGCTTGTGTCGAAAACGGTTTTGGCCCCCTTTTCGACCATCTCAGTCCGACATCAAAAGATGTTGGACTGAGATGCGATCCCAGAGGAGGAGAGGGGGGAGAGCCGCAGGGAGACGGGGGACTGCCGCGGGCAGCCAGAGGAGATCAGCGCTACAGCACAGCACTGCAGCAGGATGTCACACAGCTGCGCCGCTCATGGCAGCGTCCACCCGGCTCCAGAAAGCTTGCTGGAGCTGGGTGGACACTGCCGTGAGGTCGGACGGCTGTGTGACATCCTTCTGCAGCGCTACTGTAGCGCTGATCTCCTCTGGCTGCCGGCGGCTGTCCCCCGCATCTCCCCCCCCCTCTCCTCCTCTGGGTCACTCATCTCAATTTGACTTGAAAAAGTCGAATTGAGATGAGATTTGAATAGGGGCTGTCGGATCCATTCCGACAAATGCATGTCGGAATGGATCCGACTTCAATTGAATATAACCCATAACGTGAATTTTGGCTCATACCGTGTGCTGTATTGTGAAAGGGACACCAGTACTATAAGGAGACCTGCTACATTGAAGGACACGCCCCCTTTTGAGTGACCACGCCCCCTGCACGCATAATTGCAACCTTCACTGTTTCATTCCCTCTTCAAAAATTCCACTTCGACCGCTGCACCTACATCTATACATACACACCCTGATATCTTTATATACAGTGACACCGGTGGTGTGCGCACATACAGGTGTGGCCACTTACATCTTTGCGTTTTTACCAATTTGGCACAACATGCATAACATGGGTAAGCTGTTTTTCACGAGTAGCAAGTGGATACATTTTAAAATTTTTATTTGCCATAATAGAATATGTATAAAGTAACATATTAAAGAAGCAAATCAAGAAAAATCACAAGGCATGGCTAAATCTTCGAGTCTAAGCCAGGCATGCAAAACTGTGCCACACATCCACACATGGCGGGATATAGCAAAGATGTATGTGGACACATCTGTACTTTCCTTTTTAGTTTTGATTTTGGGGAAGGGGGGGGGGGGGGCATTATTGATCTTGCTCAAAAGGCATCAGCGAGAGATTTGGGTACCCATCTCTGGTTTAACGTATATTTTGAGAAAGCTAGAAATAGCTATAAAGAAGAGTTAAGTGTTATGTTCCTGCACTGTCTAGCGTGCATTAAGATGACTTACTATGAGTAAAAATCATGCATGCAACAGCTGTTATTAGGTTGCCCTTCTAAATTGATTCTGCCAGTTTGGATAATAATAACTTCCTTAGCCAAAATATTGCAGCATATGGAGATCATTGCATCTCTTAATTCAGACGAAGCAGAGAATCAGCAAGTCCTTAAATTCTGATGTTCTTTGGCTGTGATTTTCCAGATCATCTAACAGGATTTTCAGTGAGTGAATCATTCTAATCCTCTGATACTGCTGCTTCCATACGTTTCTGTGCTTCTTCCAGGTCTGCTAATTGGTGTGCAATATAGGCTAAATCTGTCTTCATTTTCTCATTTTCACAGTTTCATCTTTAACTGTTTGATTTACCTTTGTAATAGCTTAAGTCACTTCTTTAATTAAAGCAAGAACATTGTCGTTAGTTGGTAAATATTACGTAAATGTAGACTTACAAGCAGCAGCTCTTCCTTTTCAGATCCAATCTGACATTATGAAAGCAATGACTGGAAAAATTCTACATTTATTTCAAAGTTGCTCAACCAAGAAGTATTTAATTAGAACATCCTAAGTATCTTAAATTTTTTTTTTTATACTTCCAATAATTTCATTATTTTAAAACTGTATCTTCTTTTATACCCTGATTACGAAGTAAAAATAACAAATGAAAACTAAAGTAATAAGTGCAAAAAAGGAAGATTATTAAAATTAAAGCATGTCTTCTTATTACAATATACTGTATAGAGCACTCTGGGGGAGATGTATCAAGCCCAGAGAGATATAAAATGGAGAGGAATAAAGTGCCAACAAATCAGCTTCCTACTGTCATTTTATATGCTGTGCTAGAAAAACGACCTTTAGAATATGATTTGTTGGTACTTTATTTTCCACTGATCTTTTTTCAAGGCTTGATACATCTCCCCCTATGTTTTTATTGGTTTTGTCTGAAAAAAATGTTTCTGTGTCACCATTAATGCCCAGAAGTGGAGTGTACGTGCATCTCCTCCTATTGGGGCAGATGTATTAAGCCTGGAGAAGTAATAAAGCAGTGATAGGTGTAAGGTGATAATGCACCAGCCAATCAGCTCCTAACTGTCATTTTTCAAACCTGTAATGATTGGCTGGTGCGTTATCACCTTACACTTATCACTTGTTTATCACTTCTCCAGGCTTAATACAGCTGCCCCACTGTAAGTTATTTGTAAATCTTTGTATAATACACAAATATTTTAATCATATTAGTTACAACTATTGCATTAGAGTAATAATAATTAATGCACACTCCTAAGTGCCCCATGATAGAATACTTACATACTACATAATAGGTTATGTCAGCTGTAAGCAAGAGTTCCAGCTAAAGGGATTCATCGAACAGGATTAAGGAATGGCAATACTGTGAGGTAACACCCAACCCTCCTATTAATCAATAAAGTAGCTTGGAAACAAATGAGATCTAACAATCAACAGAATAAAAGGAAGCATTAACTCAAACTGTATTACTTACATTCCTGAGGAAGCTCGCTATAGACGTGGGTCCAACATGTTGGATTGCTGTATCCATTTACAGCAATTACTCACTTACCGGGGAGCACCGTCTAGTTATTATATTACATGAAAAGCCACAGAACTCTAAAGAGATTCTGGACTATTTAAAACTAATGGGCATTTACTGCCACACATCTCTAATACTTTGGAACTAAACTTCCCCAAAGGAGAGCCAACTGCATGTACAGTAGTAGCCCTTAGCTGCATGCCTGCAGAACAACAAGGGCCTGCATTAGTGGGGTCAAACTCATTAACACCACTGCCGGATGCTACAAATAGGGGAAGCATTGTGATCCAAACTATATGCATTGCAAACATGTATTCTTATCTAAAGTAATGGACAATTTGTCTGCTAAGCAACACGCCACATCTCTACTGCACCTTTTTAGTCTATGGATCATTGAAATGTATATTACTCAAAATCTTGACTAACAATTAAAATCAGAATGAGAGAGAACCTCCACCCTTCACTAGACACTCAGATTGTGCTAAAGGCTTATTTGCTGCTCATTGGAGCAATACATTGGGCATGTTGCTGCGTTCTGTATTATCTATACCAATATTGCTATGTTAACCTACTGAAACATTGGAACCGAGTACAAAAGCATTTTTTGTTTAAGAACAACACTACAAAGAACAACCGTTTGAAATGTCGTCAAGATTGTAAAATCATTTATTTTCATATAATTTGTGTGTACCATGCTGTCAATATAAAGTATGGAAGGGTTGGGTTCAATATGCCAGCGGTCAAAATACAGACAGCAGCATCCCGATGTGGTGAATCCTGATAGGGGCAAGTTAAGAATACTTACCTTTCCCCAATGCCCCCCTAACCCTCCCTTGCTGTAGCCTAAACCTATGCCCTACCTCCCCTGCAGCCTAACCCAAACCTTCCCCAGTGGTGCCTAAGGGCCGTCTTAACAGCAGTGTAGGCCCCTGGGCACAGCAATGCACTGGGCCCCCTACCTATCCTCCAGTGGTAGGGGTGGGGGGGTGCTATCAGCGGCAGCTTTGATGTCCCACGGGCGGTAGGGGGTGTTCTATCTTCCGCTCAGCATGTAGGACCTGGAGCAGTAATTTCTGCTAATTACTCCTTTACTGCACAGATGGGGCTAAACTGTAGAAGGGGGCATTGGGCTCAATGAAGAAGCCCTGGTACATGACTTCCAGGGTGTTAGGGGGTGTTTAATTCGTAGGGGAGGGGTGGATAGTGGAGTGGGCTTAATATTTATTGTTTTCCGGTAGGAGGGCAGCTTGCTTTACTACAGATATCTCAAGTTCCTGAAAATATATTTCTTAGATTTGAATGGGATAAAAAACTAGTGAGTTCCATCTTTCAGGAGGTACTGGGGACTTGAGGATCAGAGTTCAGGAGCCAGAGCAATTCACCAACGAAAATCTAAAAGTGCATATTAGGCGTGTGGAGCTGGAGCAGGGACCAGTTGCTTGAAGGCTGATATCTCTGGTTCTGTGCATAGTAGAGACAAGCTGCCAGTGTCCACTGAAAGGGGAGAGTCACAGCTTTTGGATTATACTCTCAGAAAAACTCTAAAGGGGGGTACTCACGGGAGAGATGTGTGCTGAGCGATCTTAACACAGACCGCTCAGCACACATTTCTCTCCCCGCTCAGCACAGCGCAATGTGCTGAGCGAGGGGGAAAGACGACGGGGGGCCGCTCACTTCACACAACGGTGAAGTGAGCGACCCGCTAGATTGAGCCTGCATGCAGGCTCAATCTAGCACCGGCGATAGCGATGCGCGGGGCCGCGCATCACTATCGCTGGAGGGCATACACATGGCAGATCCGTGCTTAAAATCTAAGCAATCTAGCAAGATTGCTTAGATTTTAAGCATGGATCTCTTCGTGTGTACCCCCCTTAAGTCAGACAGAACCTGAGATATCTGACTGGGAAGTGCAATTAACAGGCTTGGATGGGGACCTCTGCTTTCAAGTCAGATATCTCCAGTTCCCCAGGGCCGATTTTCAAAAATCTGGTACCCCTGGAAAGAGGGGACCCTCAGCTATCAGCCTAGGGCCCTTGTAATCCTGGGGCCCTTGGGCAAGAGCCCATTGAGCCCATACGAAAAGACGGCCCTGTGGTGCCTAACCCTAACCGCCTCTCCTTGCAGCCTAAACCTAACCCCCCACCCCGCAGCCTACACCTAACCCCACTTCCCCTGCGGCTTACCTCTCCTGTAGCCCGGCAAACACTCCTTTGGGATACCGGCAGAGGGATTCCAGTGACGGGATTGTGCTCCTACTCGGGATGCAGATGCTGGCATTCTGAGCAGTGTTGGGATTCCAGCATTGGTATTTCGACTGCTGGGATCCTGACCAGATCCCATATAGAAATATACTATATTATATGGTAATAAGCTTTGATTACTGAAATACAAGTGATATACTGTATGAAGTATAAAGTAGCTATAGTCCAAAATTACACATAACAGGCTACAATGATAAATGCAGGTATCCCATGAAAATTTCTGTTTTGGGGGATACCTGCAAATATTAAGTATCCCCTGAATGTACTATGCACTATGGAAGTATCTGCAGCCGTGTAGCTCTCAGATTAACCAAGCTTCACTTTCCAGATCTTGACCCCACTAAGATAATGCCATTTCCAGATGGCATTACCCTATAGTAGCCTATGGACTACTAAATCGCATATTCCAGAGAGGGAGCCTCAGGCTCCCTCTCCATCGCCCCCCTGATGATGCATGCACTGGCCGACAGCCGCATTGGCTGCCAGCTACGGCTATTAGTAAATTTGCATAAAAAATATGAATTTCCACTTTGGACATATTTATCACTTTATGATAAATATGCCCCTTAATCATTGTAATTAATGGAAGAAAGAACATATTTTTGATGGATCTCTTGTTCATCCCTCTGTAGTCAATACTGGAACATAGTCGTCCTCCTTTTTCAGATACAAAGAAAAGTACCACTTCAAGAGGAGATTTAGAAGGCCTAATAAAGCCCTTCTCATGATTTGCAGTAATGTAGTCTTCTAATGTCTTGTGTTCCAGAGGAGAGGGAGTGAATAAGTGGTCAGTGAGTAGCTCAGCTCCAGGTAAGTCTATGGCATAGTTATTTAGAGATGTGCACCGGAAATTTTTCGGGTTTTGTGTTTTGGTTTTGGGTTCGGTTCCGTGGCCGTGTTTTGGGTTCGAACGCGTTTTGGCAAAACCTCACCGATTTTTTTTTGTCGGATTCGGGTGTGTTTTGGATTCGGGTGTTTTTTTCAAAAAACCCTAAAAAACAGCTTAAATCATAGAATTTGGGGGTCATTTTGATCCCAAAGTATTATTAACCTCAATAACCATAATTTCCACTCATTTTCAGTCTATTCTGAACACCTCACACCTCACAATATTATTTTTAGTCCTAAAATTTGCACCGAGGTCGCTGGATGACTAAGCTCAGCGACCCAAGTTGCCGACACAAACACCTGGCCCATCTAGGAGTGGCACTGCAGTGTCACGCAGGATGGCCCTTCCAAAAAACACTCCCCAAACAGCACATGACGCAAAGAAAAAAAGAGGCGCAATGAGGTAGCTGTGTGAGTAAGCTAAGCGACCCTAGTGGCCGACACAAACACCTGGCCCATCTAGGAGTGGCACTGCAGTGTCACGCAGGATGGCCCTTCCAAAAAACACTCCCCAAACAGCACATGACGCAAAGAAAAAAAGAGGCGCAATGAGGTAGCTGTGTGACTAAGCTCAGCGACCAAAGTGGCCGACACAAACACCTGGCCCATCTAGGAGTGGCACTGCAGTGTCACGCAGGATGGCCCTTCCAAAAAACACTCCCCAAACAGCACATGACGCAAAGAAAAATGAAAGAAAAAAGAGGTGCAAGATGGAATTGTCCTTGGGCCCTCCCACCCACCCTTATGTTGTATAAACAGGACATGCACACTTTAACCAACCCATCATTTCAGTGACAGGGTCTGCCACACGACTGTGACTGAAATGACGGGTTGGTTTGGACCCCCACCAAAAAAGAAGCAATTAATCTCTCCTTGCACAAACTGGCTCTACAGAGGCAAGATGTCCACCTCATCATCATCCTCCGATTCATCACCGTGTACATCCCCCTCCTCACAGATTATCAATTCGTCCCCACTGGAATCCACCATCACAGCTCCCTGTGTACTTTGTGGAGGCAATTGTTGCTGGTGAATGTCTCCATGGAGGAATTGATTATAATTCATTTTAATGAACATCATCTTCTCCACATTTTCTGGAAGTAACCTCGTACGCCGATTGCTGACAAGGTGAGCGGCGGCACTAAACACTCTTTCGGAGTACACACTTGTGGGAGGGCAACTTAGGTAGAATAAAGCCAGTTTGTGCAAGGGCCTCCAAATTGCCTCTTTTTCCTGCCAGTATACGTACGGACTGTCTGACGTGCCTACTTGGATGCGGTCACTCATATAATCCTCCACCATTCTTTCAATGGTGAGAGAATCATATGCAGTGACATTAGACGACATGTCCGTAATCGTTGGCAGGTCCTTCAGTCCGGACCAGATGTCAGCATCAGCAGTCGCTCCAGACTGCCCTGCATCACCGCCAGCGGGTGGGCTCGGAATTCTGAGCCTTTTCCTCGCACCCCCAGTTGCGGGAGAATGTGAAGGAGGAGATGTTGACAGGTCGCGTTCCGCTTGACTTGACAATTTTCTCACCAGCAGTTCTTTGAACCCCTGCAGACTTGTGTCTGCCGGAAAGAGAGATCCAAGGTAGGTTTTAAATCTAGGATCGAGCACGGTGGCCAAAATGTAGTGCTCTGATTTCAACAGATTGACCACCCGTGAATCCCTGTTAAGCGAATTAAGGGCTCCATCCACAAGTCCCACATGCCTAGCGGAATCGCTCTGTGTTAGCTCCTCCTTCAATGTCTCCAGCTTCTTCTGCAAAAGCCTGATGAGGGGAATGACCTGACTCAGGCTGGCAGTGTCTGAACTGACTTCACGTATGGCAAGTTCAAAAGGTTGCAGAACCTTGCACAACGTTGAAATCATTCTCCACTGCGCTTGAGACAGGTGCATTCCACCTCCTATATCGTGCTCAGTTGTATAGGCTTGAATGGCCTTTTGCTGCTCCTCCAACCTCTGAAGCATATAGAGGGTTGAATTCCACCTCGTTACCACTTCTTGCTTCAGATGATGGCTGGGCAGGTTCAGGCGTTTTTGGTGTTGCTCCAGTCTTCTGTACGTGGTGCCTGTACGCCGAAAGTGTCCAGCAATTCTTCTGGCCACCGACAGCATCTCTTGCACGCCCCTATCGTTTTTTAAATAATTCTGCACCACCAAATTCAAGGTATGTGCAAAACATGGGACGTGCTGGAATTTGCCCATATTTAATGCACACACAATATTGCTGGCGTTGTCCGATGCCACAAATCCACAGGAGAGTCCAATTGGGGTAAGCCATTCTTTGATGATCTTCCTCAGTTGCCGTAAGAGGTTTTTAGCTGTGTGCGTATTCTGGAAAGCGGTGATACAAAGCGTAGCCTGCCTAGGAAAGAGTTGGCGTTTGCGAGATGCTGCTACTGGTGCCGCCGCTGCTGTTCTTGCGGCGGGAGTCAATACATCTACCCAGTGGGCTGTCACAGTCATATAGTCCTGAGTCTGCCCTGCTCCACTTGTCCACATGTCCGTGGTTAAGTGGACATTGGGTACAACTGCATTTTTTAGGACACTGGTGAGTCTTTTTCTGAGGTCTGTGTACATTTTCGGTATCGCCTGCCTAGAGAAATGGAACCTAGATGGTATTTGGTACCGGGGACACAGTACCTCAATCAAGTCTATAGTTGGCTCTGCAGTAATGATGGATACCGGAACCACGTTTCTCACCGCCCAGGATGCCAAGGCCTCAGTTATCCGCTTTGCAGCAGGATGACTGCTGTGATATTTCATCTTCCTCGCAAAGGACTGTTGGACAGTCAATTGCTTGGTGGAAGTAGTAAAAGTCGTCTTACGACTTCCCCTCTGGGATGACCATCGACTCCCAGCAGCAACAACAGCAGCGCCAGCAGCAGTAGGCGTTACACGCAAGGATGCATCGGAGGAATCCCAGGCAGGAGAGGACTCGTCAGAATTGCCAGTGACATGGCCTGCAGGACTATTGGCATTCCTGGGGAAGGAGGAAATTGACACTGAGGGAGTTGGTGGGGTGGTTTGCGTGAGCTTGGTTACAAGAGGAAGGGATTTACTGGTCAGTGGACTGCTTCCGCTGTCGCCCAAAGTTTTTGAACTTGTCACTGACTTATGATGAATGCGCTGCAGGTGACGTATAAGGGAGGATGTTCCGAGGTGGTTAACGTCCTTACCCCTACTTATTACAGCTTGACAAAGGCAACACACGGCTTGACAAATGTTGTCCGCATTTCTGTTGAAATACTTCCACACCGAAGAGCTGATTTTTTTGGTATTTTCACCAGGCATGTCAATGGCCATATTCCTCCCACGGACAACAGGTGTCTCCCCGGGTGCCTGACTTAAACAAACCACCTCACCATCAGAATCCTCCTTGTCAATTTCCTCCCCAGCGCCAGCAACACCCATATCCTCCTCATCCTGGTGTACTTCAACACTGACATCTTCAATCTGACTATCAGGAACTGGACTGCGGGTGCTCCTTCCAGCACTTGCAGGGGGCGTGCAAATGGTGGAAGGCGCATGCTCTTCACGTCCAGTGTTGGGAAGGTCAGGCATCGCAACCGACACAATTGGACTCTCCTTGTGGATTTGTGATTTCGAAGAACGCACAGTTCTTTGCTGTGCTTTTGCCAGCTTAAGTCTTTTCATTTTTCTAGCGAGAGGCTGAGTGCTTCCATCCTCATGTGAAGCTGAACCACTAGCCATGAACATAGGCCAGGGCCTCAGCCGTTCCTTGCCACTCCGTGTGGTAAATGGCATATTGGCAAGTTTACGCTTCTCCTCCGACGATTTTATTTTAGATTTTTGAGTCCTTTTTTTACTGATATTTTGTGTTTTGGATTTTACATGCTCTGTACTATGACATTGGGCATCGGCCTTGGCAGACGACGTTGATGGAATTTCATCGTCTCGGCCATGACTAGTGGCAGCAGCTTCAGCACGAGGTGGAAGTGGATCTTGATCTTTCCCTATTTTTGGAACCTCAACATTTTTGTTCTCCATATTTTAATAGGCACAACTAAAAGGCACCTCAGGTAAACAATGGAGATGGATGGATACTAGTATACTTATGGATGACGAGTGACTGACGACACAGAGGTAGCTACAGCCGTGGACTACCGTACTGCGTCTGCTAGTATAGAGATGATAATGATATAAAAAAAATATATATATCACTACTGCAGGTATATATAATATAATGACGGACCTGCTAGACACTGTCAGCAGACTCCTAAACTACTAGTATGAAGAAGATAGAAAAAAAAAACCCACCACAGGTAGGTATACAATTATGGACGAGCACTGACGACACAGAGGTAGCTACAGCCGTGGACTACCGTACTGCGTCTGCTAGTATAGAGATGATAATGATATAAAAAATATATATATATCACTACTGCAGGTATATATAATATGACGGACCTGCTGGACACTGTCAGCAGACTCCTAAACTACTAGTATGAAGAAGATAGAAAAAAAAACCCCACCACAGGTAGGTATACAATTATGGACGAGCACTGACGACACAGAGGTAGCTACAGCCGTGGACTACCGTACTGCGTCTGCTAGTATAGAGATGATAATGATATAAAAAATATATATCACTACTGCAGGTATATATAATATAATGACGGACCTGCTGGACACTGTCAGCAGACTCCTAAACTACTAGTATGAAGAAGATAGAAAAAAAAAACCCACCACAGGTAGGTATACAATTATGGACGAGCACTGACGACACAGAGGTAGCTACAGCCGTGGACTACCGTACTGCGTCTGCTAGTATAGAGATGATAATGATATAAAAAATATATATATATCACTACTGCAGGTATATATATAATATAATGACGGACCTGCTGGACACTGTCAGCAGACTCCTAAACTACTAGTATGAAGAAGATAGAAAAAAAAACCCACCACAGGTAGGTATACAATTATGGACGAGCACTGACGACACAGAGGTAGCCACAGCCGTGGACTACCGTACTGCGTCTGCTAATATAGAGATGATAAAGATGATAGAGATGAACAAAAAAAATATAACACTACTGCAGGTAAATATTTATATAATATAATGAATGACGGACCTGCTGGACACTGTCAGCAGAATGCGTTTATAGAATAAAAAAAAAAAACCACAGACAGGAGTGTTTAACTTTTTCAGGCAGACAATATACTGGTGGTCACTGGTCAGTCACACTGGCAGCAAAAGTGTGCACTGTACTCCTGATATAACTGCACCCCAGTCTCCCCCACAATTCAGCTGTGTGAGCAGTGAGCACTCAGCACAGTCAGATATACATAGATATATCATGCAGCACACTGAGGCTGAGCACAGATATGGTATGGAGCGTTTTTTTCAGGCAGAGAACGGATTAAAAAAAACTAGCAAAACTCTGCACTGACTGTACTCCTCCTAACAGCTCTCCCCAATCCTCCCCACAATAAGCTAAGCAGCAATCAGATCAACTAACTAGTAACAGTAACTATAAACGGAGAGGACGCCAGCCACGTCCTCTCCCTATCAATCTCAATGCACATGTGAAAATGGCGGCGACGCGCGGCTCCTTATATAGAATCCGAGTCTCGCGATAGAATACGAGCCTCGCGAGAATTCGACAGCGGGATGACGACGTTCGGGCGCGCTCGGGTTAGCCGAGCAAGGCGGGAAGATCCGAGTCTGCCTCGGACCCGTGTAAAAAGGCTGAAGTTCGGGGGGGTTCGGATTCCGAGGAACCGAACCCGCTCATCTCTAATAGTTATATGGTCTATGATCTGTTGATTTCTTAATAAAGATTTTGCTAGGTCTCTGGAATGACACTGGCCACTTTAGGGCTAGTATCTGTAAAGTGAGACAATAAGCTGGACAATATGATTCCCTAATAACTAATCTTGGATTTGCTTTCAATGTTCTATATCAAAATTAAGTTTTTGTTTAGGAATGCATCAAGCATCAGTGGGACTTCAAAGTCATTAGTATATCTATTTGAAATAATGAATTTAAGTATTTTAATAATACACAGGTGGTCAATGAATGTATTATGAAACAGCTGAAGACAACTGATTTCTACAGTGTTTAATAATAGAGAGGGCAATTCAATCAGCTACTGTAATTTACAGTGGGCTAATTGATCTGGAACACAAGCGGAGCGTTACCAGGCGGGAGCAGTCCTGTCCCCTAACACAGGCATTAGCGGGGCTCCAGGGATAAAAGCGATTAACTCGGCAGCACCACCATATGAGCCTCTGAGCTCCGCTGGCAGAGCAGCGGTCACACTTGGATTGCTCTGTGAACCACACAGGTGCTGCTGTACATGCAGATGCCCCTTTAGGGCTTGGAGCCCGGAGGCAGGTGTCTCCATTGCCTCTAGGAGTTATGCCCCTGCCTTATCAGTCATAATCCACCCAGCTTGTTGGTTTCCTCTTGTACATTAAATGCAGAGCCGGCCTTAGGCATAGGCAGACTAGGCTAATGCCTAGGGCATTTGGTATGCTTAGGGGCACCAGCAGCTTCTGCCGATTAAAATTATATGCGGCATGCCTATATTCTGTGTGTGACTGCGGCTGTATCTGCATACGAAATGCTATGTTGCGTGTATTCCTGGAAATTACTGTAATGTAGCATTTTCTATGCAGATGCAGTCGCACACAGAATATAGGCATGCTGCATATCATTTTAATCAGCAGAAGCTGCTTGTGCATCCTAGCCACATAGCATACTTGCCTACCTGACCCTCTCCATGAGGGAGAAAATGCTCTATTCCTGGACTTTCCTGGTAATGTATGATTGCCATCACCTGTGGTGAAACACCTTTCTTATCGATAAACTAGCTCACCACAGGTGATAGCAATCATACATTACCAGGAAAGTCCAGGAATAGAGCATTTTCTCCCTCATGGAGAGGGTCAGGTAGGCAAGTATGCCACATAGTAATGCAAATAAGATGCATTTTCATAAACAAAAGGCGCCCGACGTTAGCAGAGCTGCCAGCTGACTCATGCATCTCCTGCAGAACTAGCGGTAGTGCTAGGGGGCACCAGCCAAAATCTTGCCTAGGACATCATATTGGTTAGGGCCGGCTCTGATTAAATGTATAAATTGAGTTGGATATTATAGGAGATACATAGATTGCAGTTCCAACAAGCAGCCACCAGGTGATGCCTTTTGTACTCACTAGCTATTTTTAATAGAGGCAATTCCCCATCCCCTCCTTTTTCCAAGAACATAATAGAAGTTTCCAGGAATATATGGTCTGCAAACTCTATATAAGTCTAAGGAATACGCGATTGCCACCTAGCAACAAGCAAATCTCCCTTCTTGTAATATTTCTGCCTTTACACTGCTCTTGAAATCACTTGATTAAGAACCTGTTTTGCTTCCTTTTTTCAGCCCTTCAAAACAGTCAAAAGAAAGGCAGAGACCTCACAGAAGGATAACAATCAGAACTGAATCCTACCATCCATAGGTGCCGATTCTGTGGGTGCTCCCGGGCCCGAGCACCCACGGACATTGAGGAGCACCCACAGAACCAGCCACCCACTAAAGCTAGCCCCTGCCGCTGCCCCCCCCCCCCCCCGAGCCCTCGCAGCAGTGGATTGAGATGCGCTGGGGGCTGCGGAAGGGTTTCCGAACATTACAGTGTAAATAGACCTACCAAAAATGGCCGCCTCTAAGGAGGAGACAAACGCTATAGGTCGCATTTGACCTCTAGTGCTTGTCTCCCCGGCGGCGGGCGTTTTAAGTTTTTTTTAACATGCAATGTACGGAAGCCCTTCAGCAGCCCCCAGCGCATCTCAATTCACTGCAGGGGCTGACCGCACGAGGGGGGGGGGGGGGGGGAACTGGTACTATATAAGTAGGTGTGTCTGTGCTCAATGTGTATGTGTTATATGTGTGTCTTTGTGTGTGTTCTATGTGTTTGGGTGTGCTATGTTTGTCTTTGTGTGTGTTTGTATGTGTTCTATGTGTGTGTACATGTATGTGTGAGTTTGAGTGTGTACATGTTCTATGTAACGTGTATGAAACTCACCCACCACCCCTCCCCTACAAAACCTGCATTTACTCCTAACAACCATGTACGGAAACTCCCCAGGAAAATCCTGCATTTGCCCCTGGGCTAGCAGCATACTAGCAGCACAGTATACTTGGTGATGCCCGCCCGCCCGCCCGCACCCACCCTCCCATACTTTGCTGGCAATGTGCAGGAGACCCCTGGAAACACGCATTAAGCCCCTGGCAATGCACATGAAACCCCTGGCAATGCACAGGAGACCCCTGACAATGCGCATGAAACCCCTGGCAACGCGCAGGAGCCCCCAGCGAGCATGGAACCCAGAGCATGAAACCCCTGACAACAGGCAGGTCATTTAAAAGTAATTAGATGCATCATTTGTGTGGGACATTATTTTGTGTGGGGCATAAAATGGTGTCAGGGCCATAACTGTGTGTGGCATAATATGTAATTGACATTACAGTGTGTGGCATATTGCGTAATGGGCATTACGGAGTGTGGCATAATGTGTAATGGGCATTACAGAGTGTGGCATAATGTGTTATGGGCATTACTGTGTGTTGCATAATGTGTAATTGGCATTACTGTGTGTTGCATAATGTGCACTGCCCGTTCATTCCCGCTCCCGCCGAGCACCCACCAGCAAAAACATAAATTGGCACCTATGCTATCATCCCTTCAGAGTTTGCAGTCTTTATATCCTCCGTCTGCATTTTCATGTGGAATATCTATACACTGCTATATGGCCTGTTGACTCCTACAAGCTTTCCAGTAAGGTTTGTTACACAAACTCGTTTCCTCATTGGATTGTTTTTTTCTTCTATAAAAAGAACACTCTGTTCTAGTGACCTGTCTTCATTCTCTGACACTTTGTAGCGGACAAGTCAATACATCATTGCTTAGTATGTTACCAGGTTCCTGCTAAACATAACACATATTACTTTAACCCCTTTGATGAGGGTGTTCTCACTCCTGCGAGGAAGCATTCTTCAACATTTCAAATGTAAAAAAAGTAAACTAAAAGCATTTTTTTACTTTTATATAAACACCACACATAAATCATTTGTGGTTTTTGTTTCAGCATTAATTTACCACACTAAAACTGCAACCAACATATATTTATTGTCTCAATTTAGCTGATAACCATGCAGTAGCGAATCTTGCCACGGGCAAGCAGGACTTTTGCCCTGGGCGCCGCCTTCCGGAGGGCGCTGGCGCCATCCGGAGGGCGCGGCACCATGGCAAGATCCGCCGCTGCTGTGCCCTCCGCTGCCTGCTGTGTCCCCCTGTGAAGAGAACTAGACGCGTAGCGTCTAGTTTCCCTTCGTGGAGAGTACCTTTGCTGAGCGGTGCGCGATGACGCGTCTAGTTTCCCTTCGTGGAGAGGACCTTTTGCTGCGCGGTGCGCGATGACGTCATCGCGCACCGCTCAGCATTCAAGCGGCGCTACTAATGTACAGGGGGCGTAACTGACCACGCCCCCTGTTTTAAGCCACACCCATTTCCTGCCCAGGGCGCAGAGCGGGCTTGAACCGGCCCTGTAACCATGGGCCTGATTCATAGTAGTACACTTACTGTATGCTGCCACAGATGCAAGACTCAGAGGATGTGCAAGGATATGCTAATGTAACAGCCGCCCGGGACTTGTATAGAGACACCCACAGGAGCAGGGGTTAAAGTGGGGAAGGGGGGACGGGGACAAGGTGAAATTGAGTTCCACCACCTGTAATGATGGGGGGAACTAGTTCCATCCAGGGATGTGCGGTAAGCTTAATGGCTCAGGAGGCACTAGCTGGCCTCAGAGCCAGATTTACACACAATGGGTGAGATTCAAATGATATATCACACCCAATTTTCTTTCTAAAATGATCTCTGTTATCGCGCATATTGCGCCCATAGCAATCAGGTTTAGCTGTGTAAAGGGTTGGGTGCCTCGCTACTCCGGGGGTAGCGAGCTGAAATAATGATACAACATCCCTGAGGGCAGAAACAGAACAGGTGTGGAAAGGGGTGAAAAGAATTGAATCCCGCCCAATATATGAGTCAATGGGTACATCTGGGCATTATACACAGGTGCAGCAGTATAAACTCCCGGAAATTTGGTGAGTTTTGATCAGAGATGTGCAGAAAAGATAGACAGAGGAGGCACTGCCTCACCTGCCATACACATTTTACTCCAGAGTTTGGGATATTTCAAACATATTCTTTGTATTTTTCATATACTTTATACAGTCAAAACTCTTGCCCAAATGTTAGTATGACAGGAAAGGCTCTGCCTCACCTGCCTCACCCCACCACACGTCACTGGTTCCACCTCCTCCATTGTCCTGCACAGTTATTCCAACAGAAAGGCCAGCCACACCACCTACATCAACAGATGAAGCAGACGGCACTAGTGTTACTTATGAGCTGCTGGCACCTCCCACTTCCTCAGGTCTTGGTGGCTCCATGGACCTCTTCCATCTACAGCCCATCCCTCCTGATACACACACACACACACACACACACACACACACACACACACACACACACACACACACACACACACACTCTCTCTCTCTCTCTCTCTCTCTCTCTCTCTCTCTCTCTCTGCAGATGTATTAACCTGGAGGAGGCATAAGGAAGTGATAAACCAGTGAAAAGTACAAGGTGATAAACGCACCAGCCAGTCAGCTCTTAACTTTCAATTTACATATTGGAGGTGATTGGCTGGTTGCACTTATCACTGGTTTATCACTTCCTTATGCCTTCTCCAGGTTAATACATCTGCCCCAATCTCTGTTGGGTAGCATTCATCCCGTCCTCAGGTCCCAGTGGCTTCCTTTTGTGGCACAGCATATGATGCGTGATGTCATGCTGTCACTGCTGCTGAAGTGAAGAAGAGCCATGAAGAGGAGAAGGTTCTGTGCACCTTGAAGACAAGATGAGAGGGGGCTGGGGAAGCTGCAGGAGGGTGCTGAAAACACTATCACTGGCCCTGGCTCTGCTTAATGTGAGGGGGGAGGTGGCGGGGTAAATGAGTTCCGCCACCTCCCCAGGACCACTTTAAACCCTGTACAGGTGCCTTTGAACCTGTCTGCAACTGTGTATACAGTCACAGTATCAACGCAGATCTGGAAAAAATAAACTCCCTGAGGAAGTCTATGATCACCTAGAATGCCCGCAATAACTGGGATGCCTAGGGACGTGACTCCTGCATACAGGATCGCAGTCAGCTGCTGATGCACTTTCCGAAAATGGTCCTGACACATCCGCATTTTTTGCAGCCATCCCCCGTTACCTCCCACAAAATGGACACTCCCTGTCAATCACTTGCGAATGAATCCTTACTGCAATCACAATCACAATTCAATTCCCTTGCATGTGCATTAGGGCAATAACGCATGCACAGTTTACCGATAATAATTGCTCAATTGCAAAAAAATTGGCATAGTGTATAACTGTGGGAATCAGGCACCATGTGTAGGTATCAGTTTGCACCTAACAAGGACTACTATTTTTTAAACCAGGAAACCTACCGCATTAAGGGCCATATGCAATTGTGGTCAAATGGCCGCAAATGTCGAAAAACGGGGCATTTTCAACAAAAAAACCTGATTCGACAATACAATACAGTACTTTTCAACAAAAAAAACGTCCGTTTCAGATTCGACTTTTTGCAATTCGACATTTGTCAAATTCGACATGTCTGCAATGGTAAAAATAAGAATTTACTCACCGGTAATTCTATTTCTCGTAGTCCGTAGTGGATGCTGGGAACTCCGTAAGGACCATGGGGATAGCGGGCTCCGAAGGAGGCTGGGCACTCTAGAAAGATTTATGACTACCTGGTGTGCACTGGCTCCTCCCACTATGACCCTCCTCCAAGCCTCAGTTAGGACACCGTGCCCGGACGAGCAGACATAATAAGGAAGGATTTAGAATCCCGGGTTAGACTCTTACCAGCCACACCAATCACACCGTACAACTCGTGATACTATATCCAGTTTGACAGTATGAAAACAACTGAGCCTCTCAACAGATGGCTCAACAATAACCCTTTAGTTAACAATAACTATTTACAAGTATTGCAGACAATCCGCACTTGGGATGGGCGCCCAGCATCCACTACGGACTACGAGAAATAGAATTACCGGTGAGTAAATTCTTATTTTCTCTAACGTCCTAGTGGATGCTGGGAACTCCGTAAGGACCATGGGGATTATACCAAAGCTCCCAAACGGGCGGGAGAGTGCAGATGACTCTGTAGCACCGAATGAGAGAACTCCAGGTCCTCCTCAGCCAGGGTATCAAATTTGTAGAATTTTGCAAACGTGTTTGCCCCTGACCAAGTAGCTGCTCGGCAAAGTTGTAAAGCCGAGACCCCTCGGGCAGCCGCCCAAGATGAGCCCACCTTCCTTGTGGAATGGGCATTTACAGATTTTGGCTGTGGTATGCCTGCCACAGAATGTGCAAGCTGAATTGTACTACAAATCCAGCGAGCAATAGACTGCTTAGAAGCAAGAGCACCCAGCTTGTTGGGTGCATACAGGATAAACAGCGAGTCAGATTTTCTGACTCCAGCCGTCCTGGAAACATATATTTTCAGGGCCCTGACAACGTCTAGCAACTTGGAGTCCTCCAATTCACTAGTAGCCGCCGGCACCACAATAGGCTGGTTCAGGTGAAACGCTGACACCACCTTAGGGAGAAATTGGGGACGAGTCCTCAACTCAGCCCTATCCATATGGAAAATCAGATAAGGGCTTTTATATGATAAAGCCGCCAATTCTGACACTCGCCTGGCTGAAGCCAAGGCTAATAACATGACCACTTTCCACGTGAGATATTTCAGATCCACGGTTTTTAGTGGCTCAAACCAATGTGATTTTAAGAAACTCAACATCATGTTGAGATCCCAAGGTGCCACTGGAGGCACAAACGGGGGCTGAATATGTAGCACTCCTTTTACAAAAGTCTGAACTTCAGGTACTGAAGCTAGTTCTTTTTGAAAGAAAATCGACAGAGCCGAGATCTGTACTTTAATGGAGCCTAGTTTTAGGCCCATATCCACTCCTGCTTGCAGGAAATGCAGAAATCGACCTAGTTGATTTCTGCATTATTGGCCTTATTGGCCTCGCACCATGCAACATATTTTCGCCATATGCGGTGATAATGCGTTGCCGTAACATCTTTCCTGGCCTTAATAAGCGTAGGAATGACTTCTTCCGGAATACCCTTTTCCTTTAGGATCCGGTGTTCAACCGCCATGCCGTCAAACGCAGCCGCGGTAAGTCTTGGAACAGACAGGGCCCCTGCTGTATCAGGTCCTGTCTGAGCGGTAGAGGCCACGGGTCCTCTGAGAGCATCTCTTGAAGTTCCGGGTACCACGCTCGTCTTGGCCAATCCGGAACCACGAGAATTGTGTTTACTCCTCGCTTTCTTATTATTCTCAATACCTTTGGAATGAGAGGCAGAGGAGGGAACACATAAACCGACTGGTACACCCACGGTGTCACTAGAGCGTCCACAGCTATTGCCTGAGGGTCCCTTGACCTGGCGCAATATCTTTTTAACTTTTTGTTGAGACGGGACGCCATCATGTCCACCTGTGGTTTTTCCCAACGGTTTACCAGCATCTGGAAGACTTCTGGGTGAAGTCCCCACTCCCCCGGGTGGAGGTCGTGTCTGCTGAGGAAGTCTGCTTCCCAGTTGTCCACTCCCGGAATGAACACTGCAGACAGTGCTAGTACATGATTCTCCGCCCATCGGAGAATTTTTGTGGCTTCTGCCATCGCCATCCTGCTTCTTGTGCCGCCCTGTCGATTTACATGGGCGACTGCCGTGATGTTGTCTGACTGAATCAGCACCGGCTGGTGTAGGAGCAGGGCTTTTGCTCGACTTAGGGCATTGTAGATGGCCCTTAGTTCCAGAATATTTATGTGAATGGAAGTCTCCTGACTCGACCATAGTCCTTGGAAGTTTCTTCCCTGTATGACTGCCCCCCAGCCTCGAAGGCTGGCATCCGTGGTCACCAGGACCCAGTCCTGTATTCCGAACCTGCGGCCCTCTAGAAGATGGGCACTCTGCAGCCACCACAGAAGAGACACCCTGGTTCTTGGAGACAGGGTTATTAAGCGATGCATCTGAAGATGCGATCCGGACCACTGGTCCAACAGGTCCCACTGAAAGAATCTGGCATGGAACCTGCCGAAGGGAATTGCTTCGTAAGAAGCTACCATCTTTCCCAGGACCCGTGTGCAGCGATGCACTGATACCTGTTTTGGTTTCAGGAGGTCTCTGACTAGAGATGACAACTCCCTGGCTTTCTCCTCCGGGAGAAACACTTTCTTCTGGACTGTATCCAGAATCATACCCAGGAACAGTAGCCGTGTCATCGGAACCAGCTGTGACTTTGGGATATTCAGAATCCAGCCGTGCTGGTGCAGCACCTCAAGAGATAGTGCTACTCCCACCAACAACTGTTCCTTGGACCTCGCTTTTATAAGGAGATCGTCCAAGTACGGGATAATTAAAACTCCCTTTCTTCGAAGGAGTATCATCATTTCCGCCATAACCTTGGTAAATACCCTCAGTGCCGTGGACAGTCCAAACGGCAGCGTCTGGAATTGGTAATGGCAATCCTGTACCACAAATCTGAGGTACTCCTGGTGAGGATGGTAAATGGGGACATGCAAGTAAGCATCCTTGATGTCCAGGGATACCATGTAATCCCCCTCGTCCAGGCTTGCAATAACCGCCCTGAGCGATTCCATCTTGAACTTGAATTTCTTTATGTACGTGTTCAAGGATTTCAAATTTAGAATGGGTCTCACCGAACCGTCCGGTTTCGGTACCACAAATAGTGTGGAATAATAACCCCGGCCTTGTTGAAGTAGGGGTACCTTGATTATCACCTGCTGGGAATACAGCTTGCGAATTGCCGCTAGCACCGCCTCCCTGTCTGAGGGAGCAATCGGCAAGGCAGATTTTAGGAACCGGTGGGGTGGGGACGCCTCGAATTCCAGCTTGTACCCCTGAGATACTATTTGCAGGATCCAGGGATCCACCTGTGAGCGAACCCACTGATCGCTGAAATTTTTTTTTTTTTTTGAGGCGACCCCCCACCGTACCTGGCTCCGCCTGTGGAGCCCCACCGTCATGCGGCGGACTTGGAAGAAGAAGCGGGGGAGGACTTTTGCTCCTGGGACCCTGCTGTTTGTTGCAGCCTTTTCCCCCTACCTCTGCCTCTGGACAGAAAGGACCCGCCTTTTCCACGCCTGTTTTTCTGGGTCCGAAAGGACTGAACCTGATAAAACGGCGCCTTCTTAGGCTGTGAGGGGACATGGGGTAAAAATGCTGACTTCTCAGACGTTGCTGTGGAAACTAGGTCCGAGAGACCATCCCCAAATAATTCCTCACGCTTATATGGTAACACTTCCATGTGCTTTTTTGAATCTGCATCTCCTGTCCACTGGCGAGTCCATAAGCCTCTCCTAGCAGAAATGGACAATGCACTTACTTTAGATGCCAGTCGGCAGATTTCCCTTTGTGCATCTCTCATATATAAGACTGAGTCTTTTATATGGTCTATGGTTAACAGGATCGTGTCTCTGTCTAATGTGTCAATATTTTCTGACAGTTTATCTGACCACGCAGCGGCAGCACTGCACATCCAAGCTGACGCAATAGCTGGCCTAAGTATAATGCCTGTGTGTGTATATACAGACTTCAGGATCGCCTCCTGCTTTCTATCAGCAGGTTCCTTGAGGGCGGCCGTATCCGGAGACGGTAGTGCCACCTTTTTAGACAAACGTGTGAGCGCTTTATCCACCCTAGGAGGTGTTTCCCAACGTGACCTATCCTCTGGCGGGAAAGGGAACGCCATTAGTACCTTCTTAGGAATTACCAATTTTTTATCAGGGAAAGCCCACGCTTCTTCACACACTTCATTTAATTCATCTGATGGGGGAAAAACTACGGGTAGTTTTTTCTCCCCAAACATAATACCCTTTTTAGTGGTACCTGTATTTATATCAGAAATGTGTAACACCTCTTTCATTGCCTCAATCATGCAGTGAATGGCCTTAGTGGGCATCAGGTTAGACTCATCGTCGTATCAGTGTCGACATCTGGGTCTGCTTGAGGTAGCGGGCGTTTTAGAGCCCCTGACGACCCATGCGACGCCTGGGCAGGCACGAGCTGAGAAGTCGGCTGTCCCACATTTGGCATGTCGTCGATTTTCTTATATAAGGAGTCTATACGTGCACTCATTACTTTCCATAAGCCCATCCACTCAGGTGTCTGCCCCGCAGGGGGTGACATCCCTTCTAAAGGCATCTGCTCCGCCTCCACATCATTATCCTCATCAAACATGTCGACACAGCCGTACCGACACACCGCACACACACAAGGAATGCTCCGAATGAGGACAGGACCCACAAAAGCCCTTTGGGGGGACAGAGTGAGAGTATGCCAGCACACACCAGAGCGCTATATAATGCAGGGACTAACTGAGTTATGTCCCCTATAGCTGCGTTTTATATTATATATATATATTGCGCCTAAATTTAGTGCCCCCCCTCTCTGTTTTTACCCTGTTCTGAAGTGTAGACTGCAGGGGAGAGCCAGGGAGCTTCCTTCCAGCGGATCTGTGAAGGAGAAATGGCGCCAGTGTGTCTGAGGGAGATAGCTCCGCCCCTTTTCCGCGGCCTATTCTCCCGCTTTTTCCTGGATTCTGGCAGGGGTATTTACCACATATATAGCCTCTGGGGCTATATATTGTGGTATTTTTGCCAGCCAAGGTGTTTTTATTGCTGCTCAGGGCGCCCCCCCCAAGCGCCCTGCACCCTCAGTGACCGGAGTGTGAAGTGTGCATGAGGAGCAATGGCGCACAGCTGCAGTGCTGTGCGCTACCTTGGTGAAGACTGATGTCTTCTGCCGCCGTTTTTCCGGACCTCTTCTTGCTTCTGGCTCTGTAAGGGGGACGGCGGCGCGGCTCCGGGACCGAACACCAAGGACTGGGCCTGCGGTCGATCCCTCTGGAGCTAATGGTGTCCAGTAGCCTAAGAAGCCCAATCCGGCTGCAAGCAGGCGAGTTCGCTTCTTCTCCCCTTAGTCCTTCGCTGCAGTGAGCCTGTTGCCAGCAGGTCTCACTGAAAATAAAAAACCTAAACTATACTTTCTTTCTAAGGGCTCAGGAGAGCCCCTAGTGTGCATCCAACCTCGGCCGGGCACGAAATCTAACTGAGGCTTGGAGGAGGGTCATAGTGGGAGGAGCCAGTGCACACCAGGTAGTCATAAATCTTTCTAGAGTGCCCAGCCTCCTTCGGAGCCCGCTATCCCCATGGTCCTTACGGAGTTCCCAGCATCCACTAGGACGTTAGAGAAAATGCGGCTTTTCGACAAAAGTATATTCAATTGAAGAATGTCGATTCAACAACAGTGCTTTTCGACAGTCATTTCATAAATTTCAGTCCATTTCATTTTGCTGGCGTGATCTAATAACATTTTTTAAATACATGTTTTTTTTAATGTTTTTTTTTTATTGCTAATAGCATATCTATTTATATTAGAAGGGATTATCTACTTGGTTTGTTTATTTAGGAGCCACAAGTATTATTTAATATATTTTTTAAAAGAATACATTTTTTTTTTTTTTTACTGACGAAAATAATATGGAGAGATCAGAGCATGTTTTTCAGTGGGAAGGGGTGGGAATGTGTTAAAAATCCTGAAAAAAAATACGTGGGGTCCCCCCTCCTAAGCATAACCAGCCTCGGGCTCTTTGAGCCAGTCCTGGTTGTAAAAATACGGGGGGGGGGGGGGGAAATGACAGGGGATCCCCCGTAGTTTAACAACCAGCACCGGGCTCTGCGTCCGGTCCTGGTGCCAAAAATATGGGGGACAAAACACATAGGGGTCCCCCGTATTTTTCACACCAGCACCGGGCTCCACTAGCTAGAGAGATAATGCCACAGCCGGGGGACACTTTTATACCGGTCCCTGCGGCCGTGGCATTAAATCCCCAACTAGTCACCCCATGCCGGGATACCCTGGAGGAGTGGGGACCCCTTAAATCAAGGGTCCCCCCCTCCAGCCACCCAAGGGCCAGGGGTAAAGCCCGAGGCTGTCCCCCCCATCCAAGGGCGGTGGATGGGAGGCTGATAGCCAAGTGTCAAAAAAAAGAATATTGTTTTTTGTAGCAGAACTACAAGTCCCAGCATGCCTCCCCCGCAAGCTGGTACTTGGAGAACCACAAGTACCAGCATGCGGGGGGAAACGGGCCCGCTGGTACCTGTAGTTCTACTGCAAAAAAAATACCCAAATAAAAACAGTACACACACACACACCGTGATAGTATAACTTTATTACATACATGCACACCAACATACACATATACTTACCTATGTTGACACGAGGCTCGGTCCTCTTCACCAGTAGAATCCACGGGTTACCTGTAAATAAAATTATACTCACAAACAATCCTGTGTAGATCTGTCCTCTTCAGAGTTTGTAATCCACGTACTTGGCAAAATAATAAAACGCAAAACCCGATCCACGCACTGAAAGGGGTCCCATGTTTACACATGGGACGCCTTTCCTCGACTAGCGGGACCCCCCGTGACTGCTGTCAAAGAGGGTCCCTTCAGCCAATCAGGGAGCGCCACGTCGTGGCACTCTCCTGATTGGCTGTGCACGTCTGTGCTGTCAGGCCACCCGATGGCGGATACGGGCAACCCGGCGGCGGGGGGAGTGAAGTTTCTTCACTCCCCCCGTCACCCGGCTCCATAGCAGTGCAGGCAAATATGGACGAGATCGCCCATATTGGCCTGCATGCACAGCCGACGGGGCACCAGCGATGAACAAGCGCGGGGCCGTGCATCGTCCATCGCTGGTGCCTCCACACTCAAAGATATGAACGGTATCTCATTCATTAATGAACAAGATCATTCATATCTTTCACTAATATCGCCCAGTGTATAGGGCCCATAACAATATATACCCCTGCTATCTCCTCTCTCTCTGTCTCTCTTTCTTTCGCTCATTGCATCATTGTACCACCCACACTGGCTAGTGCCTCCCCAGCCATTGAGCTCACCGCACGTCACTGGTCAAATTGTAATAGTAATCTGTGAAATGCTAGATGTTCTGATGAAGCATAATTTTCCTCAACCCTTCACCTTGTACCATAGAAGTCCCTGTTATTATGCAAGATGCTTCCCAGGGTGTAGTATGGTATGCCGGCGGCCGGGCTCCCGGCGACCAGCATACCGGCGCCGGGAGCCCGACCGCCGGCATACCGACAGCGTGGCGAGCGCAAATGAGACATTTATTCTCCCTCCAGGGGGGTCGTGGACCCCCATGAGGGAGAATATGTGTCGGTATGCTGGGTGTCGGGATTCCGGCGCCGGTATACTGTGCGCCGGGATCCCGACATTCGGCAACCAGAAGACCACCCGCTTCCCAACCAGTGGCGGATATTACATGAGGGCTACAGGACTGCATCACCTCCAGTAACATTTACCACTCACAGATACTATCTAGTACTGGGCCTAGTTTCCCATTGGAAGCAATCAGTGCTAGTCACATGATGGGCAGGCAGTCCAAAAGGGAGGTGTTGGACTGCGTCAGTTTGAACTGCGATAGCAAACAATGCTTCCCAGGGAAGTCACTCCCCTACTACAGCAGCTCTTAACCACTTAACTGACTCCCCCCCCCCCCCCCCAAGAAAAACGCTCCAAAATTGTCGGGTTTTTCTAATGTGTGAATTAGGTGAAGAACAAGAACTTAACCTTATCCAAAATGATTTTAGCTAAAAAACAGAATGTAATTTTTGTTTTTAAATATATTTTTCTCAAACATCGCTCGGGAAGATCGGTAACATCGGAACATTAGTAACATTGCGACCATCACAACGTTACTCTTTAGCCCCAAGACAGCTGCCAGGTACACAGGAGGGGGCCTGGGGAAAACTTGGGGGGGGGGAGGGGGCTGCCCCCGGACACCACCTGTGTACCTGGCAGCTGTCTTGGGGTTAAAAAGTAACATTGCAATGGTCGCAATGTTACTAATGTCATTGTCTACAGCTGCTGGGGGGGGGGGGGGTCCTGCCGTGCTGACATTTTTTTTTTTTTTCAAAATATTTTCTTGGACATCCACAAAAAGCATACATTACAGTATATAGTAGATTATTGTAACAACAGTGACTCAACATGGTATATTGCAAAAATAAACATCATTGGTCAGGCAGAGGAAGAAAGGGTTACAAGCCATTTTAGTTTCACTTTTTCTAGAAAGGAGGGTGACCTAGGGTAAGCAATTCAAGATTGTACCAGGTAGTATGTTTTATAGCCTGTCGAAGGGGGATCTTAATGACATCATCAAGCATCTGCACGTAAGGAAGCCAAATATCAAAGAATTTTTCAATTTTACGTTCGTTATCAATTGACATTTCAAGACACTCCATATGGAATAAGTATGATAATCTCGGTAGCAACAAAGCCAGAGACAATGAATCAGTAGCTATCCATTGTGACAGGATAGTCTTTATGCCAACAGCCGCTATTTTAGTCAACAGCATGCGCTGGCCAAGGGACAGTTTAGGTGTGTAAGATTGGCAGTGTATGTCCCAGATAGCCCAATCAGGGGAGGCCACCATGTCGATGTGTAGTTTATTTTTGATAAAGATTTGTACCAGACCCCAGAACTTGTTGACTTCAGGGCAGCTCCATAAACAGTGATATATATCTGCCTCTGGCGCTCCACATTTAAAGCATTTAGATTCAGGAGCCGTGCCCATTTGGAATCGTAATTTTGGTGTAATATAGGAGCGGTGCAATATTTGGTAGTTCATTTCAGCATATGATGCTGATATGAGAGTTTTGTTGATTTTATTAAATGCTGTAAGCATGTCAGAGGTGGTAATAGTTGGGAAGTCCAACGCCCATTTGGCCATTCCTGATTGTGTGTTCTCCCAGTCTACAATTTTTTTGAGAAATGTATAAAGGAAGGCTGTGGAATGGTGAACCCTAGGTGTTGCTTGTAGAACGACATCTAGGTTGTTAGACTTGTCTTTCGCTGTAATTGTGGCTAATGATTTATGGAGGTAGCTACAAATCTGAAAATATACGAATAGTGGGATTGGAAGTTGTGGAAATCTCTCGCAAAGGGTAGTGTATGCGCACATCTGATAGGTGCCTCGATCAATCAACTGGTACGATAATCTAATGCCTTGGTTTGACAAAGCTACCAACGTGGTATATATAGTTGTCCTGCGAAAATCTGGATTATGTGATAAGGGGAGAAAGGTGGTGTTGTGGCTGGAGATGCCCATCCTAGAACGTGCTTGTCTCCAGGCCATGCAAGTTGACATTAGTAGGATGTTACTTTATATCTGAGGAGGAAAGGAGGATGGACGTGTGTGTAGTAAGCTAACTAGTGGGGTCTCAGGACAAAAGGCCTGCTCCAAGCCGGTGTCAGCGAAGACTTCCGTCTCATGTATCCAATCGACAGCGTAACGATAATTTGCGGCTAGCATATAGCGTCTGAGGCAGGGTAGGTTAACACCGCCTAACGTTTGCGATTGGCATAACTTAAATAGTGAGATTCTAGGTTTTTTATGTGCCCAGATAAATTCACTAAAGGCCCTGTTGAGAATTTTCAGGTCTGTCTCAGATATCGGTAAAGGTAACATTTTAATGGGATATAATAATCTCGGGAAGGTGATCATTTTGATCAATTGACATCTTCATAGGTAGGAGAGGGGTAGGTGCTTCCATGCCCTGAAGTCAGCTAGGGTGCGTGCAATGACTCGCGGGAAGTTACATCTGTATGGATCAGCTGGGCTAATGGGTATTTGGAGTCCTAGATATGTGATTGTCTGGTTTGCCCATCTAAAAGGGAATTGGTCGTTCCAGTTGTGAGTTGCACGAGGATGTATGGCTAGAGCTTCAGTTTTGATTTGTTGATCTTAAACCTGGAAATTGATTCAAAAATTGTCAATAGAGATAATAAACTAGGAAACACATCCTGGGGGTTCGAAAAGTACAGCAGTAAATCATCGGCATAGGCCATGACCTTAAGGTCATGATTACCAACTTTGATCCCACTCCAGTTGATATTAAGGTGACAGTGTCTAATGAGTGGGTCTAAAGCAAGGTCAAATAGAAGCGGGGATAGTGGACATCCTTGTCTCGTGCCTCTGTGCAGCATAAAAGTGTCAGTGTTCATTCCATTCCCTGTGAGGAATGCGGCTGGGGAGGCATATATGGTCAGCTCCGAATCTCTGCCAGTGAAGTACTCTCAGTAGGTGTGACCATGACACACGGTGAAATGCTTTATCAGCATCGCAACTCACCAGCAGAGATGTCCCTCCCGGCGATTGGTCTGATGTGGTCAATGCTGCTATCAGTTGTCTAATATTATGTACTGAGGTTCTTCCCTTCACGAAGCCGGTCTGGGATGGGTGTAATATCGTGGGTAGTATGAGTTGCAGCCTGTTTGCCATAAGAGCGGTTAGGATCTTAAAGTCCTGATTTAGAAGGGATATTGGGCGATATGACTGAACTAGGGTGGGGTCTTTCCCCGACTTTGGTAGTACTATCACACGGGCCTGGTTAAAAGTGGGAGGGGCAACATTTCCAGATAAGATAGAATTAATTAGAGACAGGAGATGGGGTGTGACATGAGGTAGCAATAGTTTATAATATTCTGCGCTTAATCCGTCCGGGCCAGGGGATTTGCCGTTAGCTAATTGCTTAACTACCGTTAATAATTGTAAGTCAGTGACCGGTGCCACCAGGGAAGTCCTGTCATCGTCAGTCAGTGTAGGGGATCCGGCAGAGCGGAGGAAGGCCATGCCTCCAATGGGGTCGTCCGGTGGAGCTGTGTATAGCTCCTTATAATAAGTCAAAAAGGAGCCAGCAATAACTGCTGGATCGGAGGACAGTTGAGGGCTCGTGTGCAGGTTCAATATATTCGGGGCGGGGCGCTGGCTGCGAACCATGTTTGCTAGAAGTTTGCCCGCTTTGTTACCCCACTTAAAGTATCTGTGTTTTTGAAAATCCAGGGCGTATTGGGCCCTTTCTGTGCAGAGAGTGTCATAGAGGTGTTTTGTTTCAGTATAAAGTCTACGGTTATCATCTGTTGGAGAGGATAGCAGTTGTGCATAGGAGTTAGTGAGTGCCAGACCCAGATCACGATATTGTTGATTAAGGTTCTTATGCTTATTTGCAACATATGCAATAACGTAACCCCTCATCACCGGCTTGGAGGCGGACCAAAAGAGGTTTATATCACCTACGTGCTGTGCATTGTCTTTAGCGTAATGTATGAAATTAGTGTCCAAGTAGGTCTTGAATTCAGGAGATGTGTATAAGTAAGAGGGAAATCTCCAGTTAAAGGAGGTTGTTTTGGGAGACTGCAGGTCTAATGTGAACCATGTGGGTGCGTGATCAGAGATGGCAATGTTTTCTACTTTAGAGTCGCCCACCCTAGAGAGCAGCGTATCAGAGAGCATCCAACAATCTATCCGAGTGGAGGTAGCATGTGGGTGTGAGTAGAACGTATATTCCCGGCCGACAGGATGCTGATGTCGCCAAGGGTCAACTAAGTTAAGTGAGGACGATAGAAATTGTAATGCGGCTGGTGCAGAATATGTTCGTCCACTGGATGTATCTGATCTGTCTAAAGTCGGATGAAGTGTAGAATTGAAATCTCCACCAAGTATCAGCCTACCCTCAGCCCAGTCCTGAAGTCGGACATAGATATCCGTAAAGAAAGCATTGTGTTCTGAATTAGGTGCATATAAAGTCACTAGAGTATAAAGTTCCCCTTCTAATTGTAGTTTTATAAACAAAAACCGACCTTCTTAAACCGACCTTCTTCGTCAGTACTGGTATCTAATGTGGTATATCTGAGAGATTTGTGAAATATAATTACCACACCCCTTTTTTTTTAAGTGAATGAGGCCGATTTGTAGTCTCGAAACCAATTGTCCCTCAGGACATTAGGGTCCCCTAATTTCCAGTGTGTCTCTTGCAACATCGCAACGTCTGGCCGTAGACGCTTAAGGTGTTGTAATATCTTCCTACGCTTAATCAGAGTATTTAAGCCTTCAACGTTCCAAGTGAGGAACTTTAGGCTCGTCTTAGACTCCAAAGATACCGCCATATCAAACCAAAATCAACCAATGCCTGTCCTGACGGACACATAAAACATTAACAAAGTAAACCGTGTGGCTCCCCCCATCCCAGCGAGTAGGGAGGCCCAACTATTGAGAAAACTAATAAATCTATACCATGTGATCAGTAGTGAAAACTGTTGTACGCAATATGTAGTAGCGTGTCCATTTTCCAATAACTTTTTTTGAACCCAAAACAGTGGTCCAAAGAACACTTTGTGAACCATTAACATATTCCTATCCAAATAGAGAGGGGGAAGAAAGGGGGTCAGGGTTAAGAAGAAAGGGAAAGGGGGGAGGAGGAAGGGTTGAGACACCCAAGAACGGTCTATTCCACAAATATACTGTGCAGCAATAATCATAATGGTAAAGCAATTTGTAATCAACCATACGTTACCAAACATGAAATCAATAAGAAGGATGATTTATACTCTGAGTCCATGGGAAACACGTTATAAGTCCTTGTCTCTAGAGGCTGGCAAGGACGGACATCGCAACGATTCCGCAAACGTCTTGGCCGCTGAACAACCCAGTTCAGTCGGCAGCCAGGCAGAGACCAGGGACATCAACTCCCGAGGTTTAACAGATTCCGATAGGCCAATCAAACGGAGGTTATTTAGACGGTTACGATTTTCCAAGTCCTCCAGCTTTTCCTGTATCGCAGAAATAGTGGACGCTTGAGTGTCGACGACAGAACGGGTCGCTGTCAGATCATCTTCCAGGTTCTAGACACGTTGTTCGGCCTCATCTAGCCGGGAGCTGTGTTCTTTTAGCTGCGTCATGGTGGAATCAATGGCGTCTTTCAGACCAGCGAGTTTCTTATCTAGCAGCGGTGAGAGGATATCAGAGATTTCCTGCGCCCTGGCCACCGCGTCCACCATGTATCTAGAAGGGTCCATCACGCCATCCAGGACAGGAATGGTTAGGTGAGGGAGGTGGAGAACATGCGTGTGTAGAGGCCGAGGCCCTGGTTTCCTTAGTTTTTGCCGATGCGGATCCGCGACCACCTCGCTGGGACTTCGCCACGTATTTATCCATGATAATAAAAGGAAAAGGCGTTGCGTCACGATGAGAAAGTAGATGTTATCAGTTATCCTGCCCTGCAGGGAGTAGTGGATCAGTTGAGTTACAAGTGCGCGGCAACGGTAGGTGACAGAACGGCACGCCAAGCGATAGCCTCCGACAGCACCGGTCCCCAGCAGCCCCTGGTGATGGGATTCAGCGGTCTCTTAAGTCACCCCGTCAGCAGAGGCGCCGTCACAGAGAAGGGGCAGTGGCCCTTTGCAGGTGTCCGTGTGTATAGAATTGTTTACACCCCAGCAGCAAAGAGGGTTAAGTCAGCGGAGCGGTGGCCCTCTATATATGCCTGTGACCTATGTAAATGAGCAGAGCAGTCTCCAGGTGGCAGGGCCGAAATATGGGAGCAGTGTGTGGCTGGTAATTTAAAGGGCCCAGTCTCCGGCGGTGTCAGGTAGCAGAGGCCCAGCCAGAGGAGCAGGATCCAGCAGAGGCCCCAGATGCTGCGGGGGGAGGGGGGGGAGGGGGGGGGGCCTGCACTCACCCTATCTTATGCGGCTTTCTCCCTGCAGCCGGAGCTCAGGTCTGTTGCCCGGCAACACCCGCTAGCGCGGGCCGGGGCACGAGAGCGCAAGGAGCTGTCCGCGAGCACTGGTGTCACCCGTCTTGGGTCTCTGATGAGGCGGGGGAGAAGGCGAGCAGGGCGCCCGGCCACTCACAAGATGGCGGCCGCGGGCAACAGGCGCCACAGTTGGCGCGCGAAATCCGGGAAAGGAGGCGGTGAGGAGCCAGGAAGATAATAACCTCTTGCCCACCTCTATCTCCTCTGGGCCCCGAGGTATAATATGGTCTCAGGGCTCAGTTTACACCCCGCTAACAGGCTGTATTATAGCGGGGGGACGGAGAGCTGGTCTAAAACGCGGCCGTGCATTAGGTCCGCCCACCGGAAGTCGACGAATTTAAAATGTTAACAGGCAACATCTCAGAATATCGACAGGTGAAACATCGACATTGGCAGAATGTCAACATTAGTGTTGGGATGTGGGCGGGACGGTTAGGGTGTGGGACGAGGTTAGTGTTAGGCTGTGTGTGTGTGTGTGTGTGTGTGTGTGTGTGTGTGTGTGTGGGGGGAGTTTAGGGTTGGGAGGGTTAGGGATATGGATCAGTGATAGGGGAGAAATACTCACCTGAACGCTGGAGGACTAGAGGTCTGACCTGTAAGTCACAGTCTCTTGCGGCCGGGACCCAGAAGACGCTGCTGGAGCTGCTGCAACTATTAATAGGTAAATCACTGTTGTGCTACCAGGGACGATATAATGGGGAGGGGGGGTTAGGCATTGAAGGGTAGGCTAGGGATTTGGGTTAGGGGTGAAATACTCAGCTGAACACTGGAGGATTTAACGTCTGTCCTGGAAGCACCCGGAAGATGCCACTGAAGCAGCTGCAGTCGTTGGGAGCAAGTAAATTTCCGCTGTGCCACCATGGAAGATATGTCGACATTCTAACATGATGGGGGGAATTCAATTGCTTGAAAAGTCGGTTGGGTGTCTGTTTTTTCCTCTCTATTAGATAGGAAAAAAACAGACTCCCAACTGACTTTTCAAACAATTGAATATCCCCCGATAAATCTTGACATGGTCAACGTCAATATTATGACTGTTGTCATATCATACCACACCCTTTATGCATGTGTCATTTGTTGAGGAGGGTTCATTGCCACGTCTCCCATATTTTGGATAGTACCTGGATCTGTTCCCGCGCTCAATGACCCTTGCAGTGCAGTGATATAGGGATCAGAGAGAGACAGATTTTGGGGTGAGGTGACTGTTGAGTCCCTCTGCCATCATCCCATGCTACATGTGGGCAGCGACATAGTGACCCACATGTGGATCTCTGTAGCTCCTTCACCATTGCTTGTGCGAACTCAGTGCTCTTCTTTTATTAGCGATGGGCTAGTTTCCTTGCCTCTGTAAGCGCCAATATGGTTCGGCCAATTTGGTGCATGTGTACCCCACACTTAGAAACAGCGGCAAACATTAGATGTAATCCTGGAAGAATTCACATTTGCAGAACATCAACTGAGAAATTCTACTTAAGAAAAACATTTACAGTAGAATAATAATATTTCTCATTAGTTGCATTTAACTTTTTTAAATATTGACATACTAAATTTATGCCATTGAATAAATTCTAGAAGTTTACACATTATTTTATCTAGTGATATAGTTTGATCATTTGTGCTCCTTTATCATACACTGTGATAGGTCAATCAATAATGTACCCATAGATCCACAAAATGCATGCTGGGGAGGTAGAGCTATAAGAAGGACTACATTACAGCTGATTTATTCTTCTTGCTAGCTAATGAATTCTTAAAGATTTCAGCTGCAGATGTGTGTCTCAGCCAGGACTTGGGAATATGCTGAGTCAGGAAACTAGACATAGGATGTGGGGAATTTAAACCTACAGAATAATAAAGCAGCCAAGGATTCTCAGAGAGGTGTACCAAGCAGTGAGCAGGCTAGAGAAAATATTATCATCAAAGCACCACTTGTTTTTCAACCACCACAGGAATGGCAGCCACTGCATTATCACACATTCCTAATCATCTGCTCATCTGACATGTACTTTTCTGGGTGACAATATGATAATGATTAGCTCAGCTAAACTAATTAACTTGTGCATTATATACATATACTTAGCCTACTGTGATTACGGAGATGACTAAGATCGTCTTTGGTTTTATATACAAAATATTGCCCGATGTTTTAAAACAGCAATCATTTACAGTAGAAGGCAAAACCAGATTGATACTTTAAAACATCTGAGGTCACCTGGATGTGGTAGGTGGGCCCACATTTTTGGCCTCAATTTTACTCCATGTTATATTTTAGAGTGTGTTATTATTGTTCTGATTACCAGTGTTCTTAGGGCATATAGCGTGCGCCTGCATTTTCTTTTATTCTGTGTGGCACTACAAGTATCAGCATGGTAGCACCACTTATGTTTAAAATTAGAGTGTCCAGTCCAACCTCCCCCCTTTACTCTGTAATTGTGTATGTGTGTGCACTTGAAGGTCAAGACACCTTCTACCTGGACTAGCACCCCACCTACCTGCCCTTAGGAGTTTTTATCCGTATGGGTCCTTGCATTTGCTGTCTACATATTAGAATTGGCACTGTGATAGGTAAGACCTGGATAAATGTATATGTCAGCATTAGGGATGTTAGGGACCCGCCTGATGAGGTCACCTAGCCATAATAGGTGTGCCACATTTTTTGGCCACAAATTGTGCTAACAACCTCAATTTTCTTCCATGTTAAATTGCGTTTATTATAATTGTTCTGATTACCAGTGTTCCTAGTGCTTATAGTGTACACCTGCATTTTATTTTTTTCTGTGTAGCACTTTAAAACATTGGGTAGATTCACCAGGAACCCGTCAACACCTGCAGTTCAAAGGTAATTAAATTAACCCTGGAGTCAATTAGACTGGAGTGGCTAGAGTTTGGACTTTCTGTCATTTCGAGCACTAGACCTAAATCACATACCTAAACTAAAGATCTTTTGCTGTTGCTGATATTTCCCTTCTCATTCTAAAAATATAAAAGTTACTAAAGAGGATTCTGTTGCTAATGTTAGAAGTCTAATGGTGGCTGTTAATGCTGCAAGACACTGGCATTCTTTTTCATATTTGGTCAGTCAGTTATGCCTCACTATACAGAAATTCTGGGTTAAGAAAATAGACACTCTTTCTCTTATGCACTAGCATCCCACCCCATGGGATATATTTACTAACAGTTTTATTTTGGGCAATTTTTTTTCTTCTTCCAATTTTCAGTAAATTTTGCAAACCAGAGATTTACTAAAAGCAAAACTGACTAAAAAATTGATCTAAAAGTGACTTTAGAATAATTAGACCATCGAACCAACAATCAGTACTTTTTAACAGACACATAGAAAATCGCATATTTATTAACAGTCGTGTTTAAAATTGTCCTGAAAACTGAAAAAATTATAGACTAAAGAGAAACAGGTCTGTTTAACTTGTAAAACACATTCAATTGGCTGAAAGGTAATTAAGATGCATTGGCGTTTCTATAATAGGTGCAATGTGTGCGGGGGGGGGGGGGGGGGGCGCTTTGCACCCATGTTTTAGTACTTACCTTTCCGGAGTCCCGCATCGGGCACTGCAGCTGCAGTGAGAATCACAGCCAAAATGGTCACCACGCGAAAAGAGACCTGCACATGAGCAGTAGACTCCGGCACAATGCTGGTGACTACTGCCCTGGAGATAGGAGGGGGCCCACCCACAGTCCACACAGGGACGTCCTCCTCTGTTAAAATGCCCCTGTTATGATGCCTATAACACAACCAAGTGGTGCACTCTTGCTGTAGTAATCATGGCAATTCAAGGCTCTGAAATGATGTGCATTTTCCTAGTGTTATGCAAATCGCCACCTGAGTGAAGAGACCCAGGAGCAACAATTAAAGGAACCACAGCAACTACTTGAGGTACCCAACAGCCAATGCACGCCTAGGTTCTTCCGTGGTTGGTTAAACCTCTATGCATTATCTGTTGGTGAGCTCATACAGATGTTTCACCTCAGCCGTCCCAAACAAAATGATGCTGTAAGACTCAGCTTGAGCCAGACACTTCACGGTCATGTGCTGAATCAGGCCTGCACCAGTTGCTGTGTGTTTTGCATTTCTTTGCAACTTGCTCCTTTCAGTCAGTGTCTGAGAAAGTGATGGGCATATCCCGGCGACATTTAGCCAACACCAAGGGGAGTACTAAGAGAGGATGGGGCCTATATGCAGTCCCCCTTCTCTGTAGCCGGCAGAGCAGTACACTCTGAGCACTAGGGTCACTAGGAGATCCAAGCACTGTTGCAGAGTCTACTGTGGATGCACAAAATGCAGGAAAAATACTACTTCATTTTCCCAGTGATTTGTGCAGCACTGCTGCCACGAATGTGGGAATCCAGAAGGGTAAGAATTGAAAAAATAGGTGCAGGGTATGTGGTGTCGCCCCCCCTGGACCCAGGGGCACCTCACAACTATCACCCATTATAGATACGCCACTGCCGACATCTTAACCAGCTGTATAATGCCAGTAATCTCGGCACTGTAAAGTGTGTGTGGGGGAGTATTTATATTTCTTTATATTGTTCCATCTCTGCCCCATTCAATAAGCCACAACCCTTCAACCTCCTACCATCTGAGCCATTCTGGTTGCTCTCTTCCGTAGAGAGTAGCCCAGAAGTTGGCAAGTATGTCCCCCACTCACATTACTCCCCCCCCCCATCCATGAACCATATGTGCCCATTGAAGAATTGCCCCCTGCCACCAGTGGCAATAAACTCATGCCAATACTTCCCAGTGGTAATAAGTCTCTTTGTGGCCACAGATCCATCCAGAAGAATTTCAACGTCACCCTCCTCCCCTCAAGCAAAGCACACTAGAGTGGGTCTTGTTGAACTGATGATCAGACCCCAGGTTGATCTCTGCACTGGGAGTGCACAGATCAGTGAAAAGTGCTTCTTCTGTTCTCCTCTTTGCACTTGATTTGAACTTTACGAAGTGATGCATGTACTCCAGAATTAGGTCGGGGCACATAATCAGCATGTGATGTCAGTGGTCAGAAACCGCTACATTACAGTTGGGGGCTGGACCTGAAGGTGGAAGCATTTGTGTACAGTTCATGTGCAGAACGGATTTTATATTTAAAATTCCAGGGGACACTGTTGGACAGAAGCTATACATAATATCAAACGAGGCTCAGTTGCTGGAGATATAACACTAACTTCAACGGCATCGGAACGAGGAGGGGGAGGAGAGGAGAGGATTGGTAAGGGGCCACCTCCCCCCCCCCCCCCTAAACATAAGAGGTGCCAATATACAGAAGTAGTGATGTGCAGTCAGTTGAAAGACCACAAATCATAACCACCGTGAGCAGCGGCAGCAGTATGTCCCAGGCCCAGCTTATATGCACAAAAAGGAGCTGTGCACCTCCACCCAATCCCCCTTTACTAGGGCTGGCTTCTGACACCAGAGCAGTGCTGCGATCATAAGTGTTAAGAGGGCTTGGCCTAATGGCGTGAAGTGTGCCCACCTCCATGAGAGACCAGTGGCTGTGCTGTGTAATCAGGTAGTGTCTCTTCGCTCGCTCCCGCTCTCTCTCCCTCCCGAACACTCTCACTCCTCTTGCTCCTCTCCATCCCTAACGCTGTCACTCCTCTTGCTCCTCTCGCTACCTAATGCTCTCACACTTCTTTCTTCCATCTCTTTCTAATGCTCTCTCTCTGCTTACTCCTCTCTCTCCTCTTGCTCTACTCTCTCCCTGACTCTCTCTCTCTGATACTGTCTCTCCATCTCTCTTCGTGACACTGTGTCTCTATCTCCCTTACACTGTCTCTATCTCCCTCTCTCTCCCTGACACTGTCTCTCTATCCAACTGACACTGGCTCACTCGCTACGTTACACTGTCTCTCCCTCTCTCTCTCTCCCTGATGCTCTCTCCGTCTCTGACACTTTCTCCCTGACATTGCCCCCCTCTCTCTCTGACACTGACTATCTTGCTCTCTATCACTGACACTGTCTACCTCTCCTCCATCTCTCTCTGACACTGTCTCTTTCGCTCTCTCTCTCTCCCTGACACTGTCTCTCCTTGACACTTCTCTCCTTGACTCTCTCCCTCTCTCAGACACTGTCTCTTTCTCCCCGAAACTGTCTCTCTCCCTGGCACATTTTCTCTCTATGTATTTACCTCGTTCTTTCCTGACACTCTTTCTTGGTCCCCTCTCTTTCTCTTTCTCTCCCTTCCTCCCTCTGATACCCTCTCTCTTTCGCTCTCTGTCTGATGACATATCTCTCCCCTCTCTCTTCCCTTTCTCTCTCTTTCTCCCTAACACCCTCTCTCTCTCTCTCTCTGACTCCTCTCTGTCTCTCTCTCTCTGACCCCCTTTCTCTAGCTCTCCCTCTCTTCATCTCATTCCCTCTTTTTCCATGAAACCCTCTCTCTCTATCTCTCTCTGACCCACCCATGTCTTCATTCACCCTGACACCCCTTCTCTCTCGCTCCTCTCTTTCTCCCTGATACCGTCTCTCTCTCATTCTATCCTCACTCACTCCCTTACTCTCTCTCTCCCTGACATCCTCTTTTGTTTCTGTCTCACTCCCCTCATTCTCTCTCCTGCTTCCCTAAGGGGAATTGTAGTGACAGTGGCAGGGAGGTAATGTGTGGGTGCGGAGGATGAGGTGGTGGTGGGGTGCCAAGAGATATCTGTGTACTAGGCCCCAAGATATCTGTTGCTGGCCTTGCCAGCTCACCAGAGGTCCCAGTGCCCAGCCTCACCCACATGATGGTGCTTGTAATGCTGCAGTCCCAGGCTCCTCCTTCCCCCCATCACAGCACCTCTGTCAGTTGTCCTCCCGGACTCCATCTACATGTTGCGGCCTCCTCCCCACTGTAGTGCTGCCTCCTTTTTGTTCCAGTAGTACAGTCCCCTCCTCCCCGAGTGGCTCTGCCCCAGGGATGCCAAAATAAGGATCTATCTTGCCCCCCAACCTAAAAATGTTCTGACGACCCTGAATGACTTCAATGATGCCTTTATTTCCTTTATACAAATTTAAACATTTTATAACATTGCGATTTTCTGACCAAGAAATCACTGCAACTAAACATTATAGTAATTCCACTGTACTGCATGCAGAGTTTTGACAGTGGAATCACTTTGGTGTGACAGAGGAACAGCATTTCCCATTTACCTTTATGATATGCTAAGTGAGCGTATCTTTGCTTTAAATCGCCACGCTTTCTTCTTCACAATTTAAACAGCTGTCAGAGCAAAATACCTGTCTGCGACACAGTAAAGAATATTAATGCAGGAGAAACTCTCATGTGACACTGCTATTAAAATACAGTATATGGTAAGCCTTGCCCATATTACAATATGTGTAGCAATTGCCGTTATTAAAGATTATCTTGGGGGTCATTCCGAGTTGTTCGCTCGTTATTTTTTTCTCGCAATGGAGCGATTTTCCGCTAATTGCGAATGCGCAATGTTCGCACTGCGACTGCGCCAAGTAAATTTGCTATGCAGTTAGGAATTTTACTCACGGCATTACAAGGTTTTTTCTTCGTTCTGGTGATCGTAATGTGATTGACAGGAAGTGGGTGTTTCTGGGCGGAAACTGGCCGTTTTATGGGAGTGTGTGAAAAAACGCTGCAGTTTCTGGGAAAAACGCGGGAGTGGCTGGAGAAACGGGGGAGTGTCTGGGCGAACGCTGGGTGTGTTTGTGACGTCAAACCAGGACCGACAAGCACTGAACTGATCGCACTGGCAGAGTAAGTCTCGAGCTACTCAGAAACTGCATAGAGAAGTCTTTTCGCAATATTGCAAATCTTTCGTTCGCAATTTTGATAAGCTAAGATTCACTCCCAGTAGGCGGCGGCTTAGCGTGTGCAAAGCTGCTAAAAGCAGCTTGCGAGCGAACAACTCGGAATGACCCCCCTTGTTAAAGATGGCATCCTAGGGGTGGATGTAAGCTTCCAGATTTGGAAGCAAAGCACACAAGCAAATGTGCACCTGGGCAAAACCATGTTACACTCATGTTGGGCAAATGTAACATGTGCAGGAAATTTACTGCACATTTGGGTGGGGTGTGTTCAAAGCCAAATATAAACTTCAGTGTAAAAATAAAGCTGTCTAACATTTGTGGGCTTCATGCAAAAGCAGCCAGTATTTACCCTGCACAGAAAAAAATCTAAAAGTATTTTCTCCTCTTGCAGTCATCTTGTATCCAACTCCATCAAACTATTACTAAAAGATTCTTATATTTACATTTATATCTATTTCCAGTAGTGATGAGCGGGTTCGGTTTCTCGGAAACCGAACCCCCCCGAACTTCAGCTTATTTTACACGGGTCCGAGCAGGCTCGGATCCTCCCGCCTTGCTCGGTTAACCCGAGCGCGCCCGAACGTCATCATCCCGCTGTCGGATTCTCGCGAGGCTCGGATTCTATCGCGAGACTCGGATTCTATATAAGGAGCCGCGCGTCGCCGCCATTTTCACACGTGCATTGAGATTGATAGGGAGAGGACGTGGCTGGCGTCCTCTCCGTTTAGACTAGAGTAGAGACACTTGATTGTTGATTTACTAATTTTGGGGAGCATATTAGGAGTACTACTTGCTGTTGCTGATAGTGTGACCAGTGACCACCAGTTTAATTAATCCGTTCTCTGCCTGAAAAAAAACGATACACAGTGTGACACAGTCACATACCATATCTGTGCTCAGCCTCAGTGTGCTGCATCATATGTAATACTGTATATCTGACTGTGCTGAGTGCTCACTGCTCACACAGCTTAATTGTGGGGGAGACTGGGGAGCAGTTATAGCAGGAGTACATATTTTAAGTACAGTGCACACTTTTGCTGCCAGAGTGCCACTGCCAGTGTGACTGACCAGTGACCACTGACCACCAGTATATTGTGATTGTCTGCTGACCACCAGTATATTGTGATTGTCTGCCTGAAAAAGTTAAACACTCGTCGTGTGGTGTTTTTTATTCTATAAACGCATTCTGCTGACAGTGTCCAGCAGGTCCGTCATTATATAATATATACCTGTCCGGCTGCAGTAGTGATATATATATATTTTATATCATTATCTTCCAGTCTATATTAGCAGCAGACGCAGTACGGTAGTCAACGGCTGTAGCTACCTCTGTGTCGGCAGTCGCTCGTCCATCCATAATTGTATACCACCTACCCGTGGTGTTTTTTTTTTTTTCTATCTTCTTGATACTAGTAGCTTACTTTAGGAGTCTGCAGTGCTGAGCTGACAGTGTCCAGCAGGTCCGTCATTATATAATATATACCTGTCCGGCTGCAGTAGTGATATATATATATTTTTTATCTCATTATCATCCAGTCTATATTAGCAGCAGACGCAGTACGGTAGTCCACGGCTGTAGCTACCTCTGTGTCGGCAGTCGCTCGTCCATCCATAATTGTATACCACCTACCCGTGGTGTTTTTTTTTTTCTATCTTCTTGATACTAGTAGCTTACTTTAGGAGTCTGCAGTGCTGAGCTGACAGTGTCCAGCAGGTCCGTCATTATATAATATATACCTGTCCGGCTGCAGTAGTGATATATATATATTTTTTATCTCATTATCATCCAGTCTATATTAGCAGCAGACGCAGTACGGTAGTCCACGGCTGTAGCTACCTCTGTGTCGGCAGTCGCTCGTCCATCCATAATTGTATACCACCTACCCGTGGTGTTTTTTTTTTCTATCTTCTTGATACTAGTAGCTTACTTTAGGAGTCTGCAGTGCTGAGCTGACAGTGTCCAGCAGGTCCGTCATTATATAATATATACCTGTCCGGCTGCAGTAGTGATATATATATATTTTTTATCTCATTATCATCCAGTCTATATTAGCAGCAGACGCAGTACGGTAGTCCACGGCTGTAGCTACCTCTGTGTCGGCAGTCGCTCGTCCATCCATAATTGTATACCACCTACCCGTGGTGTTTTTTTTTTTCTATCTTCTTTATACTAGTAGCTTACTTTAGGAGTCTGCAGTGCTGAGCTGACAGTGTCCAGCAGGTCCGTCATTATATAATATATACCTGTCCGGCTGCAGTAGTGATATATATATATTTTTTATATCATTATCATCCAGTCTATATTAGCAGCAGACGCAGTACGGTAGTCCACGGCTGTAGCTACCTCTGTGTCGGCAGTCGCTCGTCCATCCATAATTGTATACCACCTACCCGTGGTGTTTTTTTTTCTTTCTATCTTCTTGATACTAGTAGCTTACTTTAGGAGTCTGCAGTGCTGAGCTGACAGTGTCCAGCAGGTCCGTCATTATATAATATATACCTGTCCGGCTGCAGTAGTGATATATATATATATTTTTTATATCATTATCATCCAGTCTATATTAGCAGCAGACGCAGTACGGTAGTCCACGGCTGTAGCTACCTCTGTGTCGGCAGTCGCTCGTCCATCCATAATTGTATACCACCTACCCGTGGTGTTTTTTTTCTTTTCTATCTTCTTGATACTAGTAGCTTACTTTAGGAGTCTGCAGTGCTGAGCTGACAGTGTCCAGCAGGTCCATCATTATATAATATATACCTGTCCGGCTGCAGTAGTGATATATATATATTTTTTATCTCATTATCATCCAGTCTATATTAGCAGCAGACGCAGTACGGTAGTCCACGGCTGTAGCTAACTCTGTGTCGGCAGTCGCTCGTCATCCATAAGTATACTAGTATCCATCCATCTCCATTGTTTACCTGAGGTGCCTTTTAGTTGTGCCTATTAAAATATGGAGAACAAAAATGTTGAGGTTCCAAAAATAGGGAAAGTTCAAGATCGACTTCCACCTCGTGCTGAAGCTGCTGCCACTAGTCATGGCCGAGACGATGAAATGCCATCAACGTCGTCTGCCAAGGCCGATGCCCAATGTCATAGTACAGAGCATGTAAAATCCAAAACACCAAATATCAGTAAAAAAAGGACTCAAAAATCTAAAATAAAATTGTCGGAGGAGAAGCGTAAACTTGCCAATATGCCATTTACCACACGGAGTGGCAAGGAACGGCTGAGGCCCTGGCCTATGTTCATGGCTAGTGGTTCAGCTTCACATGAGGATGGAAGCACTCAGCCTCTCGCTAGAAAAATGAAAAGACTCAAGCTGGCAAAAGCACAGCAAAGAACTGTGCGTTCTTCAAAATCACAAATCCACAAGGAGAGTCCAATTGTGTCGGTTGCGATGCCTGACCTTCCCAACACTGGACGTGAAGAGCATGCGCCTTCCACCATTTGCACGCCCCCTGCAAGTGCTGGAAGGAGCACCCGCAGTCCAGTTCCTGATAGTCAGATTGAAGATGTCAGTGTTGAAGTACACCAGGATGAGGAGGATATGGGTGTTGCTGGCGCTGGGGAGGAAATTGACCAGGAGGATTCTGATGGTGAGGTGGTTTGTTTAAGTCAGGCACCCGGGGAGACACCTGTTGTCCGTGGGAGGAATATGGCCATTGACATGCCTGGTGAAAATACAAAAAAAAACAGCTCTTCGGTGTGGAAGTATTTCAACAGAAATGCGGACAACATTTGTCAAGCCGTGTGTTGCCTTTGTCAAGCTGTAATAAGTAGGGGTAAGGACGTTAACCACCTCGGAACATCCTCCCTTATACGTCACCTGCAGCGCATTCATCATAAGTCAGTGACAAGTTCAAAAACTTTGGGCGACAGCGGAAGCAGTCCACTGACCAGTAAATCCCATCCTCTTGTAACCAAGCTCACGCAAACCACCCCACCAACTCCCTCAGTGTCAATTTCCTCCTTCCCCAGGAATGCCAATAGTCCTGCAGGCCATGTCACTGGCAATTCTGACGAGTCCTCTCCTGCCTGGGATTCCTCCGATGCATCCTTGCGTGTAACGCCTACTGCTGCTGGCGCTGCTGTTGTTGCTGCTGGGAGGCGATGGTCATCCCAGAGGGGAAGTCGTACTCGTAAGACCACTTTTACTACTTCCACCAAGCAATTGACTGTCCAACAGTCCTTTGCGAGGAAGATGAAATATCACAGCAGTCATCCTGCTGCAAAGCGGATAACTGAGGCCTTGGCATCCTGGGCGGTGAGAAACGTGGTTCCGGTATCCATCATTACTGCAGAGCCAACTAGAGACTTGTTGGAGGTACTGTGTCCCCGGTACCAAATACCATCTAGGTTCCATTTCTCTAGGCAGGCGATACCGAAAATGTACACAGACCTCAGAAAAAGACTCACCAGTGTCCTAAAAAATGCAGTTGTACCCAATGTCCACTTAACCACGGACATGTGGACAAGTGGAGCAGGGCAGGCTCAGGACTATATGACTGTGACAGCCCACTGGGTAGATGTATGGACTCCCGCCTCAAGAACAGCAGCGGCGGCACCAGTAGCAGCATCTCGCAAACGCCAACTCTTTCCTAGGCAGGCTACGCTTTGTATCACCGCTTTCCAGAATACGCACACAGCTAAAAACCTCTTACGGCAACTGAGGAAGATCATCGCGGAATGGCTTACCCCAATTGGACTCTCCTGTGGATTTGTGGCATCGGACAACGCCAGCAATATTGTGTGTGCATTAAATCTGGGCAAATTCCAGCACGTCCCATGTTTTGCACATACCTTGAATTTGGTGGTGCAGAATTATTTAAAAAACGACAGGGGCGTGCAAGAGATGCTGTCGGTGGCCAGAAGAATTGCGGGACACTTTCGGCGTACAGGCACCACGTACAGAAGACTGGAGCACCACCAAAAACGCCTGAACCTGCCCTGCCATCATCTGAAGCAAGAAGTGGTAACGAGGTGGAATTCAACCCTCTATATGCTTCAGAGGTTGGAGGAGCAGCAAAAGGCCATTCAAGCCTATACAATTGAGCACGATATAGGAGGTGGAATGCACCTGTCTCAAGCGCAGTGGAGAATGATTTCAACGTTGTGCAAGGTTCTGCTGCCCTTTGAACTTGCCACACGTCAAGTCAGTTCAGACACTGCCAGCCTGAGTCAGGTCATTCCCCTCATCAGGCTTTTGCAGAAGAAGCTGGAGACATTGAAGGAGGAGCTAACACAGAGCGATTCCGCTAGGCATGTGGGACTTGTGGATGGAGCCCTTAATTCGCTTAACAAGGATTCACGGGTGGTCAATCTGTTGAAATCAGAGCACTACATTTTGGCCACCGTGCTCGATCCTAGATTTAAAACCTACCTTGGATCTCTCTTTCCGGCAGACACAAGTCTGCTGGGGTTCAAAGAACTGCTGGTGACAAAATTGTCAAGTCAAGCGGAACGCGACCTGTCAACATCTCCTCCTTCACATTCTCCCGCAACTGGGGGTGCGAGGAAAAGGCTCAGAATTCCGAGCCCACCCGCTGGCGGTGATGCAGGGCAGTCTGGAGTGACTGCTGATGCAGGGCAGTCTGGAGCGACTGCTGATGCTGACATCTGGTCCGGACTAAAGGACCTGACAACGATTACGGACATGTCGTCTACTGTCACTGCATATGATTCTCTCCCCATTGAAAGAATGGTGGAGGATTATATGAGTGACCGCATCCAAGTAGGCACGTCAGAAAGTCCGTACTTATACTGGCAGGAAAAAGAGGCAATTTGGAGGCCCTTGCACAAACTGGCTTTATTCTACCTAAGTTGCCCTCCCACAAGTGTGTACTCCGAAAGAGTGTTTAGTGCCGCCGCTCACCTTGTCAGCAATCGGCGTACGAGGTTACATCCAGAAAATGTGGAGAAGATGATGTTCATTAAAATGAATTATAATAATTCCTCCGTGGAGACATTGACCAGCAGCAATTGCCTCCACAAAGTACACAGGGAGCTGAGATGGTGGATTCCAGTGGGGACGAATTGATAATCTGTGAGGAGGGGGATGTACACGGTGATATATCGGAGGATGATGATGAGGTGGACATCTTGCCTCTGTAGAGCCAGTTTGTGCAAGGAGAGATTAATTGCTTCTTTTTTGGTGGGGGTCCAAACCAACCCGTCATTTCAGTCACAGTCGTGTGGCAGACCCTGTCACTGAAATGATGGGTTGGTTAAAGTGTGCATGTCCTGTTTATACAACATAAGGGTGGGTGGGAGGGCCCAAGGACAATTCCATCTTGCACCTCTTTTTTATTTAATTTTTCTTTGCATCATGTGCTGTTTGGGGAGTAGTTTTTTGAAGGGCCATCCTGCGTGACACTGCAGTGCCACTCCTAGATGGGCCAGGTGTTTGTGTCGGCCACTTGGGTCGCTTATCTTAGTCACAGAGCTACCTCATTGCGCCTCTTTTTTTCTCTGCGTCATGTGCTGTTTGGGGAGTAGTTTTTTGAAGGGCCAGCCTGCGTGACACTGCAGTGCCACTCCTAGATGGGCCAGGTGTTTGTGTCGGCCACTTGGGTCGCTTAGCTTACTCACACAGCTACCTCATTGCGCCTCTTTTTTTCTTTGCGTCATGTGCTGTTTGGGGAGTAGTTTTTTGAAGGGCCATCCTGCGTGACACTGCAGTGCCACTCCTAGATGGGCCAGGTGTTTGTGTCGGCCACTTGGGTCACTTAGCTTACTCACACAGCTACCTCATTGCGCCTCTTTTTTTCTTTGCGTCATGTGCTGTTTGGGGAGTAGTTTTTTGAAGGGCCATCCTGCGTGACACTGCAGTGCCACTCCTAGATGGGCCAGGTGTTTGTGTCGGCCACTTGGGTCGCTTATCTTAGTCACAGAGCTACCTCATTGCGCCTCTTTTTTTCTTTGCGTCATGTGCTGTTTGGGGAGTAGTTTTTTGAAGGGCCAGCCTGCGTGACACTGCAGTGCCACTCCTAGATGGGCCAGGTGTTTGTGTCGGCCACTTGGGTCGCTTAGCTTACTCACACAGCTACCTCATTGCGCCTCTTTTTTTCTTTGCGTCATGTGCTCTTTGGGGAGTAGTTTTTTGAAGGGCCAGCCTGCGTGACACTGCAGTGCCACTCCTAGATGGGCCAGGTGTTTGTGTCGGCCACTTGGGTCACTTAGCTTACTCACACAGCTACCTCATTGCGCCTCTTTTTTTCTTTGCGTCATGTGCTGTTTGGGGAGTAGTTTTTTGAAGGGCCAGCCTGCGTGACACTGCAGTGCCACTCCTAGATGGGCCAGGTGTTTGTGTCGGCCACTAGGGTCGCTTAGCTTACTCACACAGCTACCTCATTGCGCCTCTTTTTTTCTTTGCGTCATGTGCTGTTTGGGGGGTGTTTTTTGGAAGGGCCATCCTGCGTGACACTGCAGTGCCACTCCTAGATGGGCCAGGTGTTTGTGTCGGCCACTTGGGTCGCTTAGCTTAGCCATCCAGCGACCTCGGTGCAAATTTTAGGACTAAAAATAATATTGTGAGGTATGAGGTGTTCAGAATAGACTGAAAATGAGTGGAAATTATGGTTTTTGAGGTTAATAATACTTTGGGATCAAAATGACCCCCAAATTCTATGATTTAAGCTGTTTTTTAGGGTTTTTTGAAAAAAACACCCGAATCCAAAACACACCCGAATCCGACAAAAAATATTCGTTGAGGTTTTGCCAAAACGCGTTCGAACCCAAAACACGGCCGCGGAACCGAACCCAAAACCAAAACACAAAACTAGAGATGAGCGCCTGAAATTTTTCGGGTTTTGTGTTTTGGTTTTGGGTTCGGTTCCGCGGCCGTGTTTTGGGTTCGAACGCGTTTTGGCAAAACCTCACCGAATTTTTTTTGTCGGATTCGGGTGTGTTTTGGTTTCGGGTGTTTTTTTCAAAAAACACTCAAAAACAGCTTAAATCATAGAATTTGGGGGTCATTTTGATCCCAAAGTATTATTAACCTCAAAAACCATAATTTCCACTCATTTTCAGTCTATTCTGAATACCTCACACCTCACAATATTATTTTTAGTCCTAAAATTTGCACCGAGGTCGCTGTGTGAGTAGGATAAGCGACCCTAGTGGCCGACACAAACACCGGGCCCATCTAGGAGTGGCACTGCAGTGTCACGCAGGATGTCCCTTCCAAAAAACCCTCCCCAAACAGCACATGACGCAAAGAAAAAAAGAGGCGCAATGAGGTAGCTGTGTGAGTAAGATTAGCGACCCTAGTGGCCGACACAAACACCGGGCCCATCTAGGAGTGGCACTGCAGTGTCACGCAGGATGTCCCTTCCAAAAAACCCTCCCCAAACAGCACATGACGCAAAGAAAAAAAGAGGCGCAATGAGGTAGCTGACTGTGTGAGTAAGATTAGCGACCCTAGTGGCCGACACAAACACCGGGCCCATCTAGGAGTGGCACTGCAGTGTCACGCAGGATGTCCCTTCCAAAAAACCCTCCCCAATCAGCACATGATGCAAAGAAAAAGAAAAGAAAAAAGAGGTGCAAGATGGAATTGTCCTTGGGCCCTCCCACCCACCCTTATGTTGTATAAACAAAACAGGACATGCACACTTTAACCAACCCATCATTTCAGTGACAGGGTCTGCCACACGACTGTGACTGATATGACGGGTTGGTTTGGACCCCCCCCAAAAAAGAAGCAATTAATCTCTCCTTGCACAAACTGGCTCTACAGAGGCAAGATGTCCACCTCATCTTCACCCTCCGATATATCACCGTGTACATCCCCCTCCTCACAGATTATCAATTCGTCCCCACTGGAATCCACCATCTCAGCTCCCTGTGTACTTTGTGGAGGCAATTGCTGCTGGTCAATGTCTCCGCGGAGGAATTGATTATAATTCATTTTAATGAACATCATCTTCTCCACATTTTCTGGATGTAACCTCGTACGCCGATTGCTGACAAGGTGAGCGGCGGCACTAAACACTCTTTCGGAGTACACACTTGTGGGAGGGCAACTTAGGTAGAATAAAGCCAGTTTGTGCAAGGGCCTCCAAATTGCCTCTTTTTCCTGCCAGTATAAGTACGGACTGTGTGACGTGCCTACTTGGATGCGGTCACTCATATAATCCTCCACCATTCTATCAATGTTGAGAGAATCATATGCAGTGACAGTAGACGACATGTCCGTAATCGTTGTCAGGTCCTTCAGTCCGGACCAGATGTCAGCATCAGCAGTCGCTCCAGACTGCCCTGCATCACCGCCAGCGGGTGGGCTCGGAATTCTGAGCCTTTTCCTCGCACCCCCAGTTGCGGGAGAATGTGAAGGAGGAGATGTTGACAGGTCGCGTTCCGCTTGACTTGACAATTTTGTCACCAGCAGGTCTTTCAACCCCAGCAGACCTGTGTCTGCCGGAAAGAGAGATCCAAGGTAGGCTTTAAATCTAGGATCGAGCACGGTGGCCAAAATGTAGTGCTCTGATTTCAACAGATTGACCACCCGTGAATCCTTGTTAAGCGAATTAAGGGCTGCATCCACAAGTCCCACATGCCTAGCGGAATCGCTCCCTTTTAGCTCCTTCTTCAATGCCTCCAGCTTCTTCTGCAAAAGCCTGATGAGGGGAATGACCTGACTCAGGCTGGCAGTGTCTGAACTGACTTCACGTGTGGCAAGTTCAAAGGGCATCAGAACCTTGCACAACGTTGAAATCATTCTCCACTGCACTTGAGACAGGTGCATTCCACCTACTATATCGTGCTCAATTGTATAGGCTTGAATGGCCTTTTGCTGCTCCTCCAACCTCTGAAGCATATAGAGGGTTGAATTCCACCTCGTTACCACTTCTTGCTTCAGATGATGGCAGGGCAGGTTCAGTAGTTTTTGGTGGTGCTCCAGTCTTCTGTACGTGGTGCCTGTACGCCGAAAGTGTCCCGCAATTTTTCTGGCCACCGACAGCATCTCTTGCACGCCCCTGTCGTTTTTTAAAAAATTCTGCACCACCAAATTCAAGGTATGTGCAAAACATGGGACGTGCTGGAATTTGCCCATATTTAATGCACACACAATATTGCTGGCGTTGTCCGATGCCACAAATCCACAGGAGAGTCCAATTGGGGTAAGCCATTCCGCGATGATCTTCCTCAGTTGCCGTAAGAGGTTTTCAGCTGTGTGCGTATTCTGGAAAGCGGTGATACAAAGCGTAGCCTGCCTAGGAAAGAGTTGGCGTTTGCGAGATGCTGCTACTGGTGCCGCCGCTGCTGTTCTTGCGGCGGGAGTCCATACATCTACCCAGTGGGCTGTCACAGTCATATAGTCCTGACCCTGCCCTGCTCCACTTGTCCACATGTCCGTGGTTAAGTGGACATTGGGTACAGCTGCATTTTTTAGGACACTGGTGACTCTTTTTCTGAGGTCTGTGTACATTTTCGGTATCGCCTGCCTAGAGAAATGGAACCTAGATGGTATTTGGTACCGGGGACACAGTACCTCCAACAAGTCTCTAGTTGGCTCTGCAGTAATGATGGATACCGGAACCACGTTTCTCACCACCCAGGATGCCAAGGCCTCAGTTATCCGCTTTGCAGTAGGATGACTGCTGTGATATTTCATCTTCCTCGCAAAGGACTGTTGAACAGTCAATTGCTTACTGGAAGTAGTACAAGTGGGCTTACGACTTCCCCTCTGGGATGACCATCGACTCCCAGTGGCAACAACAGCAGCGCCAGCAGCAGTAGGCGTTACACGCAAGGATGCATCGGAGGAATCCCAGGCAGGAGAGGACTCGTCAGAATTGCCAGTGACATGGCCTGCAGGACTATTGGCATTCCTGGGGAAGGAGGAAATTGACACTGAGGGAGTTGGTGGGGTGGTTTGCGTGAGCTTGGTTACAAGAGGAAGGGATTTACTGGTCAGTGGACTGCTTCCGCTGTCACCCAAAGTTTTTGAACTTGTCACTGACTTATTATGAATGCGCTGCAGGTGACGTATAAGGGAGGATGTTCCGAGGTGGTTAACGTCCTTACCCCTACTTATTACAGCTTGACAAAGGGAACACACGGCTTGACACCTGTTGTCCGCATTTCTGGTGAAATACCTCCACACCGAAGAGCTGATTTTTTTGGTATTTTCACCTGGCATGTCAACGGCCATATTCCTCCCACGGACAACAGGTGTCTCCCCGGGTGCCTGACTTAAACAAACCACCTCACCATCAGAATCCTCCTGGTCAATTTCCTCCCCAGCGCCAGCAACACCCATATCCTCCTCATCCTGGTGTACTTCAACACTGACATCTTCAATCTGACTATCAGGAACTGGACTGCGGGTGCTCCTTCCAGCACTTGCAGGGGGCGTGCAAATGGTGGAAGGCGCATGCTCTTCACGTCCAGTGTTGGGAAGGTCAGGCATCGCAACCGACACAATTGGACTCTCCTTGTGGATTTGGGATTTCGAAGAATGCACAGTTCTTTGCTGTGCTGCTTTTGCCAGCTTGAGTCTTTTCATTTTTCTAGCGAGAGGCTGAGTGCTTCCATCCTCATGTGAAGCTGAACCACTAGCCATGAACATAGGCCAGGGCCTCAGCCGTTCCTTGCCACTCCGTGTGGTAAATGGCATATTGGCAAGTTTACGCTTCTCCTCCGACAATTTTATTTTAGGTTTTGGAGTCCTTTTTTTACTGATATTTGGTGTTTTGGATTTGACATGCTCTGTACTATGACATTGGGCATCGGCCTTGGCAGACGACGTTGCTGGCATTTCATCGTCTCGGCCATGACTAGTGGCAGCAGCTTCAGCACGAGGTGGAAGTGGATCTTGATCTTTCCCTAATTTTGGAACCTCAACATTTTTGTTCTCCATATTTTAATAGGCACAACTAAAAGGCACCTCAGGTAAACAATGGAGATGGATGGATTGGATACTAGTATACAATTATGGACGGGCTGCCGAGTGCCGACACAGAGGTAGCCACAGCCGTGAACTACCGCACTGTACTGTGTCTGCTGCTAATATATAGACTGGTTGATAAAGAGATAGTATACTCGTAACTAGTATGTATGTATAAAGAAAGAAAAAAAAACCACGGTTAGGTGGTATATACAATTATGGACGGGCTGCCGAGTGCCGACACAGAGGTAGCCACAGCCGTGAACTACCGCACTGTACTGTGTCTGCTGCTAATATAGACTGGTTGATAAAGAGATAGTATACTCGTAACTAGTATGTATGTATAAAGAAAGAAAAAAAAACCACGGTTAGGTGGTATATACAATTATGGACGGGCTGCCGAGTGCCGACACAGAGGTAGCCACAGCCGTGAACTACCGCACTGTACTGTGTCTGCTGCTAATATATAGACTGGTTGATAAAGAGATAGTATACTCGTAACTAGTATGTATGTATAAAGAAAGAAAAAAAAACCACGGTTAGGTGGTATATACAATTATGGACGGGCTGCCGAGTGCCGACACAGAGGTAGCCACAGCCGTGAACTACCGCACTGTACTGTGTCTGCTGCTAATATATAGACTGGTTGATAAAGAGATAGTATACTCGTAACTAGTATGTATGTATAAAGAAAGAAAAAAAAACCACGGTTAGGTGGTATATACAATTATGGACGGGCTGCCGAGTGCCGACACAGAGGTAGCCACAGCCGTGAACTACCGCACTGTACTGTGTCTGCTGCTAATATATAGACTGGTTGATAAAGAGATAGTATACTCGTAACTAGTATGTATGTATAAAGAAAGAAAAAAAAACCACGGTTAGGTGGTATATACAATTATGGACGGGCTGCCGAGTGCCGACACAGAGGTAGCCACAGCCGTGAACTACCGCACTGTACTGTGTCTGCTGCTAATATAGACTGGTTGATAAAGAGATAGTATACTCGTAACTAGTATGTATGTATAAAGAAAGAAAAAAAAACCACGGTTAGGTGGTATATACAATTATGGACGGGCTGCCGAGTGCCGACACAGAGGTAGCCACAGCCGTGAACTACCGCACTGTACTGTGTCTGCTGCTAATATATAGACTGGTTGATAAAGAGATAGTATACTCGTAACTAGTATGTATGTATAAAGAAAGAAAAAAAAACCACGGTTAGGTGGTATATACAATTATGGACGGGCTGCCGAGTGCCGACACAGAGGTAGCCACAGCCGTGAACTACCGCACTGTACTGTGTCTGCTGCTAATATATAGACTGGTTGATAAAGAGATAGTATACTCGTAACTAGTATGTATGTATAAAGAAAGAAAAAAAAACCACGGTTAGGTGGTATATACAATTATGGACGGGCTGCCGAGTGCCGACACAGAGGTAGCCACAGCCGTGAACTACCGCACTGTACTGTGTCTGCTGCTAATATATAGACTGGTTGATAAAGAGATAGTATACTCGTAACTAGTATGTATGTATAAAGAAAGAAAAAAAAACCACGGTTAGGTGGTATATACAATTATGGACGGGCTGCCGAGTGCCGACACAGAGGTAGCCACAGCCGTGAACTACCGCACTGTACTGTGTCTGCTGCTAATATAGACTGGTTGATAAAGAGATAGTATACTCGTAATTAGTATGTATGTATAAAGAAAGAAAAAAAAACCACGGTTAGGTGGTATATACAATTATGGACGGGCTGCCGAGTGCCGACACAGAGGTAGCCACAGCCGTGAACTACCGCACTGTACTGTGTCTGCTGCTAATATAGACTGGTTGATAAAGAGATAGTATACTACTAATATTATATATACTGGTGGTCAGGTCACTGGTCACTAGTCACACTGGCAGTTTAATTTTAATATAATATTATGTACTCCTGGCTCCTGCTATAACCTATAACTGGCACTGCAGTAGTGCTCCCCAGTCTCCCCCACAATTATAAGCTGTGTGAGCTGAGCAGTCAGACAGATATATAATATATATATAGATGATGCAGCACACTGGCCTGAGCCTGAGCAGTGCACACAGATATGGTATGTGACTGACTGAGTCACTGTGTGTATCGCTTTTTTCAGGCAGAGAACGGATATATTAAATAAACTGCACTGTGTGTCTGGTGGTCACTCACTATATAATATATTAAGTACTCCTGGCTCCTGCTATAACCTATAACTGGCACTGCAGTAGTGCTCCCCAGTCTCCCCCACAATTATAAGCTGTGTGAGCTGAGCAGTCAGACAGATATATATAATATTATATATAGATAATAGATGATGCAGCACACTGGCCTGAGCCTGAGCAGTGCACACAGATATGGTATGTGACTGAGTCACTGTGTGCTGTGTATCGCTTTTTTCAGGCAGAGAACGGATTATAAATAAAACTGGTGGTCACTATCAGCAAAACTCTGCACTGTACTGAGTACTCCTAATGCTCCCCAAAATTAGTAAATCAAGTGTCTCTCTAATCTATTCTAAACGGAGAGGACGCCAGCCACGTCCTCTCCCTATCAATCTCAATGCACGTGTGAAAATGGCGGCGACGCGCGGCTCCTTATATAGAATCCGAGTCTCGCGATAGAATCCGAGCCTCGCGAGAATCCGACAGCGTCATGATGACGTTCGGGCGCGCTCGGGTTAACCGAGCAAGGCGGGAAGATCCGAGTCGCTCGGACCCGTGAAAAAAAACATGAAGTTCTGGCGGGTTCGGATTCAGAGAAACCGAACCCGCTCATCTCTACACAAAACCCGAAAAATTTCCGGTGCTCATCACTAATTTCCAGGTCCTGATACTGGCATATTATTGTTGTTCTAGAATATATTTGGATATGTTATCTTTGGACGATGTAATGTATTATGAATCGACTAATAAAAAATAGGACTTTAATTACCTTCCAGTAAATCCTTTTCTCGTAGTCCGTAGGGGATACTGGGAATCCATTTTGTACCATGGGGTATAGACGGGTCCACTAGGAGCCATAGGCACTATAGAAGTTTGATTAGGTGTGCTGGCTCCTCCCTCTATGTCTCTCCTACCAGACTCAGTCTAGGAAACTGTGCCTGAGGAAACGGAAATACTTTGAGAGAAGGATATAGAAAGGGAAAGTGGTGAGATTTCAAACCAGCACAACCGCAACAAGAGAAAGCCATGCTAACCAAAACTTGTAAACAGTAACAGCAACAGCTGAACAAAACAACAGTAACCAAGTAACAGTGCAGGAACCAAACAACAGTAACCAAGTAACAGTAACCAAGTAACAGTGCAGGAAGAAACGAAGCAACGGGCGGGCGCCCAGTATACCCTACGGACTACGAGAAAAGCATTTACCGGTAGGTAACAGGGGCAAATGCAGGATTTCCAAGTGGGGGTTTCCGTATATATAAGTTCCCTGACAAAAATTATAATAAAACAGTTGAAACGTTGGAAACCTAAAAGCTAAGGCTATATTACTTACAAGCCTGATGAATGCCACCCTTACTATATGAAAGCTGTCTCCAGTTCTCCAGGAGGGTACTCAGGTAATTAAATAAGACTGTACGCATAGTGTGGGTCTTCTTTCTGTTATATATATATATATATATATATATATATATATACACACATACTGTACACACATCTTTACATACATACATTATATATATATATATAAAAATATATATATAAATGTGACACATACAGCACACACACACACACACACACACACACACACACACACACACACACACACCCGGCATACTTACAAACACACACACACACACACACACACACACACACACACACCCGGCATACTTACAAACACACACACACACACACACACACACACACACACACACACACACACACCCACACACTGCAAATTCATACACACAGCACACTTACAAACACAGGGTATACAAACACATTATACATACACACAGAGCGTCCATCCTCCCTGACACTGTGGCGGTGCAAATCCTCCCTCTCTCTCCCTGCTCGTAGCTGTGATTGCAGCGCACCACCATGCCACTGCCTTGCTCAGCTCTCAGCACTCCGCATGAGTTAGCATTGATATCGAAGCCACCTGATGTGGAAGCGCTGAGAGATGAGCCGGCAGTGACCAGGAACCACTGATTGCGGCTGCGGGTCCGTGGCTGGTGCAGAGACGGAGACAACGCTGTTTCCGTCTCTGGAAAAAAATGTATCCATCAGGGGGGGGGGTTCTGGGTACTCAGAACCCCCCCCTGCGTGCGCTACTGGGTAATTAAAGTCCTATTTTCTCTTACGTCCTAGGGGATACTGGGAATCCATTTGGTACCATGGGAAAGTACCAAAGCTCCCAAACCGTGTGGGAAAGTGCTGAGGTTCCTGCAGAACTGATTGACCAAACTGAAGGTCCTCAGAGGCCAAAGTATCGAACTTGTAAAACTTTGCAAATGTGTTCACACCTGACCAAGTAGCTGCTCGGCAGAGCTTTAAAGCCGAGACACACCGGGCAGCCACCCAAGAAGAACCCATCGACCTAGTAGAGTGGGCATGTACAGATTTTGGAACCGGCAAGCCTGACGTGGAATAAGCATGCTGGATAGTGAGCCTGATCCAGCGTGCAATTGACTGCTTTGAAGCAGGACACCCAATTTTATTGGGATCATAAAGAACGAACAGCGAGTCCGATTTGCTGAGACAAGCTGTCCTTTTTACATACACCTTCAAAGCCCTTACAATGTCCAAGGACTTTGAAGTAGCAACCACAATGGGTTGATTTATGTGAAACGCGGACACCACCTTAGGAAGAAATTGCTGACGAGTTCTGAGTTCAACTCTGTCCTCATGGAAAATTAAGTAGGGACTCTTGTGAGACAACGCCCCTAGCTCCAACACACGTCTTGCTGAGGCCAAGGCCAACAGTGTGATGATTTTCCACGTAAGGCACTTTACGTCAACCTCCTGTAATGGTTCAAACCAGTCCGATTGAAGGAACTGCAGCACCAAATTGAGATCACAAGGTGCCGTGGGAGGCACAAAGGGAGGTTGGATGTGCAGAACACCTTTCAGTGGCGTAACTAGAAATTTTTCTCCCCCAAGCCAAAAAATTCTTCGGTGCCCCCCCAACCCCCATCCCCCATAATTGGCACTACTAAAGGGACAAATATGCGCGCGCCGCAAAAAAGAGGTGTGGCTTCATTGAAATGGGCGTGGTGTCGCATAAAGGGGCGTGGCATTGCAGGAAAAGACTACCTCATACCCCAGTTTTGCAACCTGCACGCCCAGACGTTAGCCACCACAGGAAAGAAAAATAATCCTGATTCATGCCCCATACATTATTTGTCATTGCAATGGCCCTAAGACATTATGCCACACACAATAATGCACATGACACAATATGCACACACCGTAATGCCCCCGACACATTATGCCACACACTGTAATGCCTGTGACACATTATGACAGGAATCGCAATGCCCGTTATACATTAAGCTACACACTGCAATGCCCCTGATACATTATAGCACATACAATATCTGTGACACATTCTGACACACACCGCAATGTCCGTGATACATTATGCCACACACTGCAATGCCCCTGATACATTATAGCACATACAATGCCTGTGACACATTATGACACACACTGCAATGACCCTGAGACATTATACCACATACCACAATGCCCGTGATATAGTATACAACACACCGTAATGCCTGACACATTATGTCACACACCGCAATGTCCGTGATACATTATGCCCCACACTGCAATGCCCCTGATACATTGTAGCACATACAATGCCTGTGACACATTATGACACACACTGCAATGACCCTGAGACATTATACCACATACCACAATGCCCGTGATATAGTATACAACACACCGTAATGCCTGACACATTATGACACACACCGCAATGTCCGTGATACATTATGCCACACACTGCAATGACCCTGAGACATTATACCACATATCACAATGCCCGTGATATAGTATACCATACACCGTAATGCCTGTGACACATACCGCAATGCCCGTTATACCCTATGCCACACACCGCAATGCCTTGATACATTATGCCACACTGCAATGACCCTGAGACATTATACCACATACCACAATGCCCGTGATATAGTATGCCACACACCGTAATGCCTGTGACACATTATGACACACACCGCAATGTCCGTGATACATTATGCCACACACCGTAATGCCCATTACACATTAAGTCCTACAGTAAGGCTTCTAATTACTTTTAAATTACCTGCTCGTTGCCAGGGGATTCATGCTCTTGGTTCCATGCACGGTGCCAGGGGTTTTCATGCTCAGGGTGTCATGCTCGTTGCCAGGTGTTTCATGCACTGGGTGTCATGCTCGTTGCCAGGGGTTTCATGCACTGGGTGTCATGCTCGTTGCTAGGGGGTAGTGCTTGTTGCTAGGGCTGTGCTCCCAGTGCCACATATGCCCCCAGTGCCAGATATTCCCCCACGGTGCCAGGTACTCACATGCCCCCAGTGCCAAATATAGCCTTCCCCCCATGTGCCAGGTACACATATACCCCTCCAGTGCCATATATGCCCCCAGTGCCAGATATTCACCAACAGTGACAGGTACTCACGTGCCCCCAGTGCGAAATATAGCCCCCCCCACCCATGTGCCAGGTACACATACACCCCCCCAGTGCCATATATGCCCCCTCAGTGCCACATATGCTCCCCCCAGTGCCCTGCCCCCCTCCCCCCCTGCTGTTTTGTGATGGAGGGACACAGAAGGCACAGCGCGCGCTTCTCCTGCGTCCCTCCTGGGACTCCGGCGGGTCTGTTAGAGGAAGTGTCGGTTCGTGAGCCAATCAGAGCTCACGAACGGCACTTCCTTTAACAGACTCGCCGAAGACCCAGGAGGGACGCAGGAGAGGCGCGCGCTGTGCCCTCCATGTCCCTCCTTACAGCAGCGGAGGGTTAGTGAGTAGACCGCAGATTGACATGCGGACGCTCGTCCGCATGTCAATCTGCACTAAATCAGTGGCGCCCCCGCAGCTCCTCGCCCCCAAGCCACCGCGAGGGCTGCGGGGGCAGTAGTTACGCCACTGACACCTTTCAAGAATGTCTGGACCTCAGGAAGAGAAGACAATTGTTTCTGAAAAAAAATAGACAGGGCCGAAATCTGGACTTTTATGGAGCCTACACGTAGGCCCACATCCACTCCCAACTGCAGAAAAAGCAGGAAACGTACCAGATGGAATTCTACCGCAAAATATTGTCTGCTCTCACTCCAAGAGACATATTTCTTCCAGATACGGTGGTAATGTTTAGACGTTACCCCCTTCCTGGCTTGGATCATAGTCGGGAGGACCATGTCAGGAATCCCTCTCCTGGTTAGAATCAGCTGTTCAACTTCTATGCCGTTAAACAAAGCCATGGTAAGTCTTGATAGACAAACGGGCCCTGTTGCAGAAGATCCTCGCGAAGAGGTAGAGGCCATGGATCTTCGAGCAGCATCTCAAGAAGATCCGCATACCAGGCCCTTCGTGACCAGTCTTGAGCAATAAGGATTGCTTGAATCTTTTCCCTTTTTATTCTTTTTAGAATTATTGGGATCAGAGGAAGTGGAGGAAACACGTACTCCAGCTGGTAGACCCACGGAGTGGTCAGGGCATCTACCGCCACTGCTTGTGGGTCTCTCGACCTGGAATAATACCTCTTGAGCTTCTTGTTGAGTCGAGAGGCCATCATGTCAATTTGTGGATATCCCCACCAACATGTCAACCACCGGAACACCTTCGGGTGAAGGCCCCACTCCCCCAAGTGCAGGTCCTGTCTGCTGAGGAAGTCTGCTTCCCAGTTTTCTACTCCTGGAATGAAGACCGCCGACAACACCACGGCGTGTTTTTCCGCCCAGCGGAGAATTCTTGACACTGACATTGTGGCTCTGCTTTTCGTTCCGCCCTGTCGGTTTATGTACATCACCGCCGCCACATTGTCCGACTGGACCTGAATGGCCTGTATCTGAAGAAGAGATAAGGCCTGCAGAAGGGCATTGTGTATATAGCCCTGAGTTCCAGGATGTTTATTGGACGGACGATTTCTTGACTTGACCATCTTCCCTGAAACTGCACCCCCTGGGTGACTGCTCCCCAGCCTCTGAGGCTTGCGTCTGTGGTTAGCAGAATCCAATTCTGAATCCTGAACCTCCGACCCTTGACTTGGTGAGAAGTCCGTAGCCACCACAGAAGGGAGATCCTGGCTTTTAGCGACAGACAGATCCTCTGGTGCATGTGAAAATGCGATCGAGACCATTTGTCCAACAGATCTAGCTGGAAGGGCCTCGCAATAAACCTTCCATACTGAAGCGCCTCATAAGAGGCCACCATTTTTACCAGAAGGAGAATGCATAGATGCACCAAGATCCGGGTTGGCTTCAGGACAGCCCGAACCATCGACTGGATTGCCATTGCCTTTTCCAAGGGAAGGAACATTTTCTGAGACTCTGTGTCCAGTATTATTCCCAGAAAAGGAAGCCTCTGTGTTGGTTCTAGGTGAGATTTTGGTAGGTTCAGAATCCACCCATGATCCAGGAGTAGTCTGGTTGAGAGGCCAATGCTGTCCGACAACCGCTCCCTGAACGGTGCCTTTATCAGAAGATCGTCCAGGTACGGAATTATGTTCACTCCCTGTTTGCAGAGTAGAATCACCATCTCTGCCATCACTTTGGTGAACACCCTCGGTGCCGTGGAGAGACCAAATGGCAGGGCCTGGAACTGGTAGTGACAGTCCTGCAGTGCAAACCGTAGATAAGCATCCTTGATATCCAGAGACACTAAGAATTCCCCCTCCTCCAGACCTGAGATCACCGCTCTCAGAGACTCCATCTTGAATTTGAACACTTGTAAGTACGACTTCACCGACTTGAAGTTCAGAATCGGTCTTACCGAATCGTCCGGTTTCGGTACTACTTACAAGCTGGAATAGTACCCCTTGTTTTGCAGATGAGGTGGAACTGGAACAATGACCTGGGCCTGTACCAGTTTTTGAATGGCGTCCTTTAAAGTTATACTTGCCTCTTGTGAAAATGGTAAGCCTGATTTGAAGAATCTGTGAGGTGGGATCTCCTGGAACTCCAGTCTGTAGCCCTGGGATATAAGATCTATGACCGAGGGATCCTGGCATGATCTTGTCCAGATGTGACTGAAGAATTTTAGCCAGGCTCCAACCTGCCAGTCTTTCATGCTTCGCAGGCCACCGTCATGCTGAAGGTTTTGAGGAAGCAGAACCTGAACCCTGTTCCTGTGAACCGACAGTAGCTGGTTTGTATGGTTTACCTCTGCCGCCTCTGGTGGCGGTAGAAGAACCTCTGGGTTTGCTCCTAAACTTGGCAGTCCGAAAGAACTGTAAATTGGGACCTGAGTAGGCCTTCCTAGCTGGGGGAGCTGCAGAAGGAATGTATGTGGACTTACCCATAGTAGCTTTGGAGATCCATTTTGTCTAGTTCATCTCCAAATAAGGCCTCTTCTGTGAAGGGTAGACTTTCACGCCTTTCCTGGAGTCCGCGTCCACAATCCACTGGCGTAGCCATAAACCCCTGTTGCAGACACTGCCATAGCTGTAGTACGTGCACTAAGCAAGACTATTTCTTTTATGGCTTCCAACATAAAGTTTGCAGAGTCCTATATATGTTGCAGGAGCAAAACAATCTCCCCTTGAGGTAAGGTATTTAACCCCTCAATTAGGTTACCCAACCATTTACCACATGCTATAGTGGGTCTGCACAATTAACCCACAAAGAGCCCTTCCAGGGAGACTCAGAGAGAGTATGGAACCAGCACACTGCTCCCTAATCGCTAATGCCAAGCTTAGCCGGGTTGCAGACTAAGTACCTAGATTAGGGACTTAGTACACTAATAATCGCTGCCACCCTGTTATTACCCCCTGGAACAGCTGAGGTAATCTGGAGTCTCACCGGAGGAGCTGTGCATCCCTGTCAGTCAGCGTCTGTGTCAGCTGCAGTAGGGAAAATGGCGCCTGTGAGATGCTGGATCCGCTGATAGTGAAGCCCCGCCCCTTCAATGGCATGCGGTCTTCCCGCACTTTTTTATACTGGATGTATGTGTCTATATGCATAAAATGGAGACAGACTCCTTTTATGGCTTTGTTGCCAGTCTGGGTACTGTGTCCGCTGTTCAGTGTGTCCGTACACAGTCGGGAGATGAGGTCCACCCCATTTAGAAGCCGTACGTCTCCGTACCCTCATTCCGCCATAATGGCAGGCGACCCGCGAGTCGGGACGCCGGCTTAGTACTCACCACTCTTCCCTCTGTTAGGGGTGACGGCATGCTGCGGGAATGTACGCTCGCCGTGGTGGGGCTTGCAAATAGTTCCCTCAGGAGCTAGCGTCCTGTCAGCGGGGAACAGGACCATTAACCCTTAGTGGGGTTGGGCCGTTTCGCACCCTAAGTCCCATGAAGCAGGCAGGCTGGTGCCATTCAGTCCTGCCTGAAAATAACTAACTTAGAAAATAAATGCAGAAAACTCTTCAGGAGCTTCCAGAGACGTGACCGGCTCCTCCGGGCACATTTTCTAAACTGAGGGGTCTATTTACTAAGCCTTGGATGGAGATAAAGTCGCTGGAGATAAAGTACCAGCCAATCGGCTCCTAACTGTCATTTTTCAAACATAGTCTGTGACATGGCAGTTAGGAGACGATTGGCTAGTACTTTATCTCCAGTGTCTTTATCTCCATCCAAAGCTTAGTAAATAGACCCCTGAGTCTGGTAGGAGGAGTATAGAGGGAGGAGCCAGCACACCTAATCAAACTTTTATAGCACCCATGGCTCCTAGTGTACCTGTCTATACCCCATGGTACTAAATGGATTCCCAGTATCCCCTAGGACGTAAGAGAAATTTCATTTAAAAAAAAGTATTTTCTCCTCTTGCATTGCAACATTGGGGTTATTCCGATCTTATCGCTGGGCTGCTAATTTTGCTGTTCTACGTTCAGAAAGTCGCCGCCTCCAGGGGGAGTGTATATTCAATACAATATGTGTACACTGAGCTGCTAAAATCCAGTCTGCAGTCTCTGCGTAGCCCAGTACTTACAGTGCAATGAGAACAGGCTGATCGGGGCCGGAGCCGACATCAGACACACTCCCTGAAAATGCTTGGGAACGCCTGCGTTTTTCTGGACACTCCCAGTAAACGGTCAGTTACTATCCACGAACGACTTCCTCCTGTCAATCACCTTACGAAAAATCTGATTGCACGGATGTTCGCACCATCCTGTTGCTGAACGGCGATGCCCGTTGTTGTTTTCCGATGCGCGTGCGCATTGCGGTGCATACGCATGCGCAGTTAATACCTGGTCGCCCACTGTGCGAAAACGCATAGCAGCGATCAGATCTGGATGACCCCCTTTGTTTACTCCAGGGGTTGGGTATGTCATCCCGGCGGTAAGGATGACGATGATCACATGACCAACAGCGGCACCCTGACACTGATGATCCTGACACCGGATGGAGTAAGTATTCTACCCCTCCCATGTCCCCTACCCTAACCCTCCTGGGGTGGCAGCTATGGCTAACCCTTCGGGGGTGGCAGCTATGGCTAACCCTCCACGTGGGGAGGGGGAACGGCTAACCCTCGGGGCATGGTGGCTATGGCTAACCACCTCCCTATTGTCTAACCCTAACATCCACTCCCACCCCTATGGGTCCTAACCCCGATCGGGGGTGTCGGCTGTTGGTGTTCTGGCGCCGGTCTCCTGAGTGGTGTCGGGATTTCAGCATCAGTCACAGGACCGCCGGCATCCTGGCAGCTGGAATGCCGAACACATCCCTTGTTCCATATATAAAGTTCCATGCTTTTTCTGCCTTGCTTCCACATCTAAATCAGGCTCTCTTATCCAGCCAGGTTCATGCTGCTGCCACCAATCATAACATAGGTCATAATAAAATAACAAAATAACTCTAATTTATTACATACCGCTGATTATTTCTTTTAATTGGCAAATCATTCGTTGAGAAATGTTCTTATATCTGAAGAAAGAAAGCAAACACATGATGTTTTTTCTAATAGTATGATTCAAATGGTTTCTAATATTTATATAACAGCTTTACTCAGTTTAGTCTACATGGGATGTAGTTATGTGACAATACCAACGCTGGGATCCCGAACACTTGAACGCCCAACAGTTGGCATGCCGGCTACCAGGGACTATTCCCACTCGTGATGTCCACAACACCCATGGAGTGGGAATAGAACCTGTGGCGAGCACAGCGAGCCCGCTACGTGGCAAGCGCAGTGAGTCCGCAAGGGGCTTTGTTGCGCTTATCACCCTCGTCCCGCGCTGGCTTCCTAATCCTCATGATCCCGGCGTCGGTATCCCATACCCAACTCGTCTATATGTGCATATGGTTATTTACAGGTTTATGAAAATGAGGTCTCACTTATATTTTCCCAACCTACGGCATCCTGAAGACAAAATGCAACTTTAGATTTTTATAATGCATTACATCTTTTATCATTGTAAACATTTATTACATTAGAACCAGTAACTTTGTTTAGCAACAAATGACAACAGAAACTGGCAGTGAATAAATGAGCAGCAGTACTGCCCATGTAAATTGGTGGCTAAATGTCAAACAAGCGATATACACTTATAATGGCAAGTAATGATCAAATTATTGAATGCAGCTGAACAGTCCAGATTAAATAACATCCAGATTTCAAGGTCACTTCCATTATAGGGGGTCATTCCGAGTTGTTAGCTCGTTATTTTTTTCTCACAACGGAGCGATTAGTCGCTAATGCGCATGCGCAATGTCCGCAGTGCGACTGCGCCAAGTAAATTTGCTATGCAGTTAGGTATTTTACTCACGGCATTACGAGGTTTTTTCTTTGTTCTGGTGATCGTAATGTGATTGACAGGAAGTGGGTGTTTCTGGGCGGAAACAGGCCGTTTTATGGGTGTGTGAAAAAACGCTACCGTTTCTGGGAAAAACGCGGGAGTGGCTGGAGAAATGGAGGAGTGTCTGGGCGAACGCTGGGTGTGTTTGTGACGTCAAACCAGGAACGACAACCACTGAAGTGATCGCAGATGCCGAGTAAGTGTGGAGCTACTCAGAAACTGCTAAGAAGTGTCTATTCGCAATTCTGCTAATCTTTCGTTCGCAATTTTGATAAGCTAAGATTCACTCCCAGTAGGCGGCGGCTTAGCGTGTGCAAAGCTGCTAAAAGCAGCTTGCGAGCGAACAACTCGGAATGACCCCCATTGTGTACTAATCTGAGAAGGGCTACTGCAGTCCCAACAAGTATACAACATTGATTGGGTAAAATAGCTTTAATTAGAGACCATCTGTTGAAAAAAAGATGTTAGGTACATACCGTGACAAAAGGAAACACTATTGTTGCTATTTAATTATATTTATTATAGCAATATAAATATATTATACCCTTTTTTTCACACCGCACAAATAACCCGGTATCGACCCGGCATATTGCCGGGTCGACACGGGTCGGTGTGCGTTGTGAAAGGGTCATAGCCGAAATCCCGGGTCGCCTGACCCGGCAATTCAACGAGGGAATAAAGCAGTGTTATACCCAGGTTGAATACCGGGTCAGTGGCTGCGTAAACGGGCTCCTGGGTCAATGTGTCCCGGGACCCGTTTACTACAGCAGGGAGAGACGACGCGGATATGATCTCATCTCCCAGCGCTACACCCCCACCACCGGCTCCGCCCCCCCCCCACTGCTATGGCAACCCGCAGGCATATTGCGGGGTCGGGGAAGAATGCAGCAGCGGCCAATGCCGGATCCCACCCGGGAAGGACCCTTTTCCAATTCCCGTGTGGGATCTGGCATTGGCAGTGTTAAAGGGGTATAATACTCCCAAAATTCCAGGTTCACTATGGAGACAAAACACGCTTGCAAAGAGATTTGGAATAAGTTCCTTTCCTCTTCTCAGCAGGAATCAATATCACTGGCTTAATTTCCCAAGGTAAGTGACTGCAGCTTCTGCCTTTATCATCTGCAACATCCAGCACTCAGCAGCTTCCAGTAAAGGAATTCACCTAAGCCTTGGTGAATATTTATTTGTTCAAACACAGACTGTGCTCCTAAACCACACTGGTAGTGATGATTTCTCAGCGGAAATAGCTGCACTGGGCGTTTTATTGCATTTTTTTTTGACATTTTCTCAGATTTATTTGTAGATTATAGCAAACAGTAGACAAACCAGGGTAAACAAGATTGAAAATACAGAACAAATATATAGTTATATAGTAGCTATATAGTCAGTGAGGTTGAAAAGAGGCAAACTGCCCATCGGGTTCAACCTGTATTCTGTGTTAATCTATACATATTATTATGTGCCTGCTGAAGTAATGGCTTAGTACCAAATGAAAACAATGATTCTTACCACGCCTAGATAATGTAATGTCCATATGTTAAATGCTATAGCCCTGGATACATTTACCAGTTAGGAATTTGTCCAATCCACTTTTAAATACATTTAAAGAGTTTGCCATTATTACCCTCTCCAGCAGGGAGTTCCAAATCTTTATTGCCCTTACCGTGAAGAACCCTTTCCTATGTTGTGTACAGAATTTCCTCTCCTCTAACCTAAGCGAGTGCCCACGCATCCTATATAGAGTTCTTTTAATAAACAAATCCGCTGGTAGCTCCTTGTAATGACCCTTTACATATCTGAAGATATTAATAATGTCTCCTCTTAGTTGCGTATTTAACCTAGCAAGCCTTTCCTCATACTCCAGAGTCTCTAACCCTTTTATCAGTTTAGTAGGCTCTTCTTTGAACTCTTTCTAGTTCCCCAATATCTTTTTTATAATACGGTGCCCAGAACTGAACGCAATATTCCAGGTGTGGGCGTACCAATGATTTGTACAGTGGCAGGATTACATCCTCGTCCCTTGTCTCAATGCCCCGTTTAATGCACGCAAGCACTTTACATGATTTCTTTGCTGCACTCTGACTTTGTGTACTGTTATTAAGCCTATTATCTATGAGCACCCCCAAATCTTTTTCCACCACGGTTACCCCTATATTTTCCCTATCCAGAGTGTAGGATGCATGTGTGTTTTTCCCCCCCAAAATGCATAACTTTGTATTTGTCTATATTAACCCTCATTCCCCATTTAGACGCCCAGGTTTCCAGTTTAACTAAATCATTCTGTAAGGATTCCACATTGCCTTCTGAATTAATTACCTTACACAGTTTAGTATCATCTGCAAAGATTGATACTGTGCTTTCCAGGCCTATTCCTAGATCATTGATAAATATAGGGAAGAGCAGTGGGCCAAGAATGGACCCTTGTGGTATTCCGCTGACTACTGGTGCCCAACTGGAGAATATCCCATTGACCACTACTCGTTGCATTCTGTTATCCAGCCAATTACTTATCCATGTACAAATAATATAACCTAGACCAAGTTCCCGTAATTTGTTGATCAGTCTCCTATGAGGCACTGTATCGAAGGCTTTTGCAAAATCTAAATACACCACGTCCACTGCTTTTCCATGGTCAAGATTCTTGCTCACTTCCTAGTAGAAGCTAATTAAGTTGGTTTGGCATGATCTGTCCCTTACAAACCCATGCTTTTACTAATAAACTTTGTAGCTTGTAGGTGAACCCCTATGCTATCCCTCAAAAAGCCTTCCAATATTTTATCCACTATAGAGGTTAAACTAACTGGTCTATAGTTTCCAGGATCATTTTTATTTCCCTTTTTAAATAAAGGCACTACCTCCGCTATGCGCCAATCCCTTGGTACCATGCCTGATCTAATTGAACTATGGAAAATCAAGTGCAGGGGTTTTGCTAGCTGTAACCTAAGCTCCATAATAACCCTTGGATGAATACCGTCTGGCCCTGGTGATGTATTAATATTCACGTTACCTAGTCTCTCCAGGACTACTTCCTCACTTAAACAAGCATCAAGCTCATCCTCCCTGGTAAATACTGCTGAAAAAAAATTGTTCAATATTTCCATTTATCAAAGCTCCCAATTCATCTTTTAAAGGGCCTACGTTCTCCTTCTTTGACCTTTTACGGTTTATATATTTATAAAACTTTTTAGGATTGGTTTTACTCTAGCGATTTTTTTTTGTTTATAATTTTAGCTGCCCTTATCGCTTTTTTAAATTTTTTATTGCATTCCTTGTAATACCGGAATGACTCCTCCCCTCCATTAGATTTAAATGTTTTGAAAGCACGCCTCTTATTAGCCATTGCTTCCTTGACCTCCTTATTAAGCCACATTGGTTTTTGTATAGTACTCCTGCGTTTACTGCTGATGGGAATGAATTTGTGAATATTGTTTTCAAGCAACCCTTTAAAAGCCTCCCACATTTTCCTATGTGTCCTTGCCTTGAAACAAAGCTTCCCAGTCAATGTCGTTTAGTGCCCGTCTCAGCATATTGAAGTAAGCTTTTCTATAGTTAAATGTTTTGGTCGCTCCCTTATAGCTATGTTTCTTAAAACTGATGTCGAATGTGATCATGTAGTGATCACTGTTTCCCAGGGTCTCCCCAACTTTAGTGTTTGATATAATGTCCACATTCTTGGTAATAACTAGGTCCAGAATAGTTTTACATCTAGTAGGGTCCTCAACTAATAAAGTCAAGAATTGATCCCTCAATATATTTAGAAACCTGCTGCTCGTAGTTTTTACACATGAATTGTTACTCCAATTGATATCAGGATAGTTAAAGTCCCCTAACACTAGGATGTCCCCCATACCTGATACTTTTTCAATTTGGTGTATGAGTTGTTCCTCATCATGTACGCTAATATCCGGTTGCTTGTAGCACGTGCCAATGATTAGTTTCTTTGCCTCAGTGCCCCCACTTGTGATCTCAACCCATAGTGACTACACGTTATCTCCTGCCCCCTCGAAAATACCCTCTATTAAGTTTGGTTTTAGAGATGGTTTAACAAAGAGACATACCCCACCTCCCCTTTTGGTAGCCCTGTCCCTCCTAAAAAGAGAATATCCCTCCAAATTCGCAACCCAGCCGTGAGAGTCATCCCACCATGTTTCCTTAATACCGATAATATCATACATAGACTTTGATGCAAGCCATTCCAATTCCCCCATTTTACCTGATAGGCTTCTTGCGTTCACAAGCATACATCTTAGTTTAGCTTATCTATATTTACAAGTGCATTTCTAGAATTACTCTTACCAACTGTTAATCTCCTCCCTCCCTTTCCACCCCTTTCATACTTAATGCAGCCTTCCTTACTGCTTTCTAAACCCCTCCTCCTGATGTTAGTATCTTCCCTTATGCTATGGACATCACTTTCTATATACTGTATTGTTGTACAATAATCATCAGTGTGTAATAAATTTGGAATATCTTGGGTAATACCCGTGTCAGTAATTCTGGTGTCAATGCCCATGCAGATACCCTTGGCCCTGCCGGCTGATCTTTCACTCCCCCCTCCTCCTCCCCCAATTTCTTCACTACCCCCATCTTTCCTGTTCTTACTGTTTGACCCTTAGCTTCTAACTAAACCCTCCCCCCAGGCACCTAGTTTAAAAGCTCCTCCAACCTTCTAACCATCCCACCCCCCCGCACCGCAGCCCCCTTCTCATTCAGGTGCAATCCATCGCGGCAAAAAAGATAGCACCTGACTGAGAAGTCCGCCCAGTGTTCCAGGAACACAAACCCCTCTTTCCTGCACCAATCCCTAAGCCACACATTTACCTCCCTAATCTGCCTCTGCCTCCCTGGGCTAGCGTGTGGCACGGGTAAAAATTTGGAGAATATTACCCTAAATGTCCTTGCCTTAATTTTCTTGCCTAATTCCCTATAGTCTTTCTTAAGGACATCCCACCTACCACTAACTTTGTCATTGGTAAACAACAAAATAAGAGGTAATCCCTGCGCCCTAAGAGCAGCTATAGTGAATATGAGCAAGAATGTGTCACCAATCACATCCAGAAATACAGTAAAAAAAAGTTTCTCATATGTCCTAGAGGATGCTGGGGTCCACTTCAGTACCATGGGGGTATAGACGGTTCCGCAGGAGCCAAGGGCACTTTAAGACTTTTCTAGAGTGTGAACTTGCTCCTCCCTCTAGAAAATGTGTCCAGGCAGACTGGTTGCACTCCAGTGGAGCTCTACTGAGTTTCACTGAAAAGACTTTATGTTAGGTTTTTTTATTTTCAGGGAGACTGCTGGCAACAGTCTCCCTGCTTCGTGGGACTTAGGGGGAAGAAGTAGGAACCAACTTCCTAAATAGTTTCATGGCTCTGCTTCTTGCTGACAGGAAACCATTAGCTACTGAAGGGTACTGAACACTAGCTGCGGCTATGCGCTCACTCCCACAGCATGCCGTCACCCCCCTAACAGAGCCAGAAGTCAGAAGACGTGTGAGTATTATTACCGGAGATCTGCAAGAGGGACCTCCGGTCATCGTGACGGCTCAAGGTACCGCGCAGCGAGCGGGAATGCTGCGCGGACATGCTACCCATACACAGCGCACAGCAGGGTGCAGGGCACAGGGGGTAGTGCCCTGGGCAGCATGAAAACCTACTCTTACACTGGCAAAAGTAGCATATTATGCCGTGGCACAATCCTACACCCCCGCCAGTATAAATATTACCTCATGTTTGCTGAGGAAGAACGCGCCATTGCAGGGGGCGGGGCTTCTTCCTCAGGCAGCCAGCACACTGCTCAGCGCCATTTTCTTCCAGCAAAAAGCAAGGGAAGAAACGCTGATCCTCCTCTCAACTTATGATTTTAGTATCAGAGTGCAAAAAGGGGGGGGGGAAGTGTATATTGTGGTATTATAGCCTATTATTGACAATATATATAGAGCGGAAAGTCTCTGTGTACAAAGTACATGACACAGATTTTTTATTTAAGCGCTGATTTGTGGACTGGCAATGTTTTTTCTGTGACCCTCTGACAGAGGGTCTGTCCCCTATAAGCCCGGAGTGTCTGTGGTGTGATTGTGCACGAGTGTGACATGTCTGAGGCAGGGAGCTCTTCCTCTGTGGGCGCCATGTTAGGGACACAGAGTTGTAATGTGACACCAAGAGCTTAACTGAGTGAAAGATTTATGTGATAGTGTGAATCATATCAGTAAGAGATTGGGTAAGTCTGAGTCTCATGCAGAAAACGGAAAATAATCTGTTGAAGATATGATTTTTAATAGTTCTGCCTTTCATCCACAGGGGACCCCTCTGGGTCACATAAACTTTTGCAAGTATGAACTGATACCGACACGGACGCTGATTCCTGTGTCGACACTAGTGATTCCAGGGGAATAGGTCCTAAATTAGCAAAAAACATTCAAAACATGTTTATAGCTATAAAGGAGTTATTAGAAGTTACGGGGCCCCCTCCTTTACCACAGGAGCAGGCTTACTTTAGTAAAGAAGTAATGTAACTTTCCCTCCACCTCATGAGCTGAACAGTCTCTTGGAGGAAGTCTGGTTTAACCTGAAAAGAAATTTCAGCTTCCCAAAAGAAGTCAGGCAGCTTAGCTCTTTCCATGCAGAGGACAGGAAAAGGTGGGAGTCACCCCACATTTTAGACAGTGCCCTGGCACGGTTAAAGGAAAAAGGTGTTTCTCCCTGCACCTGGGACAGCTTCACTTAAGGAGCCGGCAGACCGCAAATGGGAGTCTACGTTGTAATCAATTTATGTGGCCAATGGGACACTACTTAGGCCTACCACTGCCTGTGCGTGGGTGAGTGGTGCTATTGAAAAGTGGTCAGAAAACTTGTCATTAGACATTGACACAATAGATAGAGACGAGATACTCCTAACGTTAGGTCATATCAAAGACGCTGCTGCGTACATGCTAGAAACCATGAAAGATATTGGTCTCTTGGGATCAAGAGCCGCTACCATGGCAATCTCAGCACGGAGGGCGTTGTGGATTCGCCAATGGAAGGCTGAGGCAGATTCCAAAAGGAATATGGAGGCTCTCCCGTATTAAGGTGAGTCCTTATTTGGAGATGGGCTGGATGCTTTAGTTTCTGGGGCTACTGCAGGTAAGTCGACATTCTTGCCTATTGCTCCTGCGCCGGCGAAAAAGAGACATCACTCTCAGATGCAGTCATTTAGGCACAAAAATTACAAAAAAATTGCAAAGGTTCCCCTTTCTTTGTGGGTAAAGAAAGGGGAAAATGAAATAAAGTCCACAGCGTCTCCAGGATCACAGGAGCATAAATCAACCTCTGCTCCTGCCAAATCTTCAGCATGACGCTGCGGCTCCCTTGCGGGAGTCCGCTCAGGTTGGGGCACGTCTTAAACTCTTCAGTCAGTTCTGGGTTCAATTTGGCCTAGACCCGTGGGTCATACAAATAGAGTCCCACGGGTACAAACTGGAGTTTCAAGAGATTTCCCCAGGCCATATTTTCAAATCGACCTTACCAGCTTCTATCCCAGACAGGGAAGTGGTGGCAGCAGCAATACAAAAATTATGTCAGGATCAAGTTTTTGTCCTGGTTCCCTTGTTACAACAAGGGGAAGGGTTTTATTGCAACCCTATTCGTGGTTCTGAATCCGGACGGCTCGGTCATACCAATTATAAACCTGTGTACTCTGAATCTCTACCTGCAAAGGTTCTAGTTCAAGATGGAATCCCTGAGGGCAGTGGTTTCCAGTCTGGAGGAGGGGAACTTCATGGTGTCAGTAGACATAAAAGATGCCTACTTACATGTTCCCATTTATCCTCCACATCAAGCTTACCTGAGATCCGCAATACAGAATTATCATTACCAATTTCAGACGTTGCCGTTAGGACCTTCCATGGCACCGAGGGTTTTCACCAAGGTGATGGCAGATAATGATGGTCCTCCTTCAACAACAAGGAGTCCATTTAATTCCTGACCTGGAAGATCTCCCGATAAAAGCGAGATCCAGGGAAAAGTTGGTGCAGAACATGGCACTCTCCCTGACAGTACTTCAACATCACGGTTGGATCATAAGTTTTCCAAAGTTACAATTGGAACCGACGACAAGATTGTCCTTTCTGGGGATGATACTGGACACAGAAGTACAGAGGGTATTTCTTCCAGTAGAAAAGGCTCTGGAAATCCAGAGAATGGTCAAACACATTCTGAAACCAACAAGAGTGTCGATTCATCAATGCATTCGGGTGTTGGGGAAGATGGTAGCGGCCTACGAGGCCATACAGTTTGGCCGATTCCATGCCAGAGTATTCCAGTGGGACCTGTTGGACAAGTGGTCCCGATCCCACCTACACATGCACCGGAAGATAATCCTATCATCAAAAGCCATAATTTCGCTCCTGTGGTGGCTACACAGTTCTCACCTACTAGAGGGACGCAGGTTCGGGATTCAGGACTGGGTCCTAGTAACCATGGATACAAATCTCCGAGGCTGGGGTGCAATCACACAGGGAGAAAGCTTCCAAGGAAGATGGTCAAGTCAGGAAACCTGTCTTCACATAAATGTTTTGGAGTTGAGAGCCATTTACAACGGCCTTCTACAAGCGGGGCATCTTCTTCAAGATCAACCCGTACAGATCCAGTCGGACAATGTAACAGCAGTCGCGTACATACAGTAAACCGTCAGGGCAGAACGAAAAGCAGAGCGGTGATGGCAGAGGTGACAATGATCCTCCTCTGGGCAGAAAGACATGCAGAATGGGGCCTCCGCCAAGAAGTCTTTGCAGAGGTGTCAGGTCTTTGGGGAGTTCCTTAAGTAGACATGATGGCATCTCGTCTCAACAAGAAGCTTCAGAGATATTATTCCAGGTCAAGAGACCCTCAAGCAATAGCAGTGGATGCACTGGTAACCCATTGGGTGTTTAGGTCGGTGTATGTCTTTCCTCCACTTCCACTAATACCAAAAGTGCTCAAGATCGTGAGAAGAACAAGGGTTCACGCTATCCTCATTGTCCCAGACTGTCCAAGGAGAGCTTGGTATCCAGATCTTCAGGAGTTGCTAATAGAAGATCCTTGGCCTCTTCCTCTTCGCGAGGAACTGCTGCAGCAGGGGCCGTGCGTGTATCAAGACTTACCGTGGCTATATTTGACGGCAAGGCTGTTGAGCTCCGGATCCTAGCCCGAAAGGGTATTCCAAAAGAAGTCATTCCCACTCTGATTCAGGCCAGGAAAGGAGTAACGTCTAAACATTACCACCGTATTTGGAGAAAATATGTGTCTTGGTGTGAATCCAAGAAGGCTCCTATGGAAGAGTCTCAGTTAGGACGTTTTCTCCATTTTCTGCAGGCAGGTGTGGATGCGGGCCTAAGATTGGGTTCAATCAAGGTCCAGATTTCGGCCTTGTCCGTTTTCTTTCAAAAACAACTGGCCTCCCTTCCAGAAGTTCAGACGTTCGTGAAAGGGGTTCTGCATATCCAACCTCCATTTGTGCCTCCAGTGGCACCATGGGATCTTAACGTGGTGTTGCAGTTCCTTCAATCGGATTGGTTTGAACCTGTACAGGAAATAGAGTTGAAGTTTCTCACTTGGAAAGTGATCATGCTGTTGGCCTTGGCATCATCAAGGAGGGTGTCTGAGTTAGGGGCCTTGTCTCACAAGAGTCCTTACTTGATCTTCCATGAAGATAGGGCTGAGTTAAGAACTCGTCAGCAATTTCTTCCGAAGGTGGTTTCTTCTTTCCATATAAACCAACCTTTTGTGGTGCCAGTGGCTACTGACACCTTCGCTGCATCAAAGTCTCTGGATGTGGTCAGAGCTTTGAAAATTTATATCGCAAGAACAGCTCGGATACGGAAAACAGAGGCTCTGTTTATCCTGTATGCTCCCAACAAGACTGGGTGTCCTGCTTCTAAGCAGACCATTGCGCGCTGGATCAGAGGTACGATTCAGTACACTCACTCCACGGCAGGATTGCCGATACCGAATTTGGTGAATGCCCATTCTACTAGAAAGGTGGGCTCATCCTGGGCGGCTGCCCGGGGGGTCTCGGCGTTACAACTTTTCCGAGCAGCTACTTGGTCAGGGGCAAACACGTTTGCTAAGTTTTACAAGTTTGACACCTTGGCCGATGAGGACCTCAAGTTTGGTCAATCGGTGCTGCAGGGTCATCCGCACTCTCCCGCTGGTACTGGAGCTTTGGTATAACTCCATGGTACTGAAGTGGACCCCAGCATCCTCTAGGACGTATGAGAAAACAGGATTTTAATATCTACCGGTAAATCCTTTTCTCCTAGTCCGTAGAGGATGCTGGGCACCCAGCCCAGTGCGTACTTTACCTGCAGTTGTTATTTTGTTGAAAATGTTTTCAGCACAGTTGCTATAATGTTCATGCCCGTTGGCATGTGTTTTGTTGAATGCCATGTGTGCGGCATGGTTGAAGTGTGAGCTGGTATGAATCTCACCGTTAACTTAAAAGTAAATCCTTTCCTCGAAATGTCCGTCTCCCTGGGCACAGTTCCTATACTGAGGTCTGGAGGAGGGGCATAGAGGGAGGAGCCAGTTCACACTCTAGAAAAGTCTTAAAGTGCCCATGGCTCCTGCGGAACCGTCTATACCCCCATGGAACTGAAGTGGACCCCAGCATCCTCTACAGGCTAGGAGAAAATGATTTACCGGTAGGTATTAAAATCCAGTTTTTTTTTTACCTTATATAGATTATCGAAACCCACATCTCTGTTTCACAGATGTGAAAGCCCGGGATAAACTAGTCTGCATTATTTATCCACACTAATGGTGTATACAAACATTAATTTATTTTTATCATTAGTGCCACCCCTACAGGAAGTGGCAATTATTGAATAAGGTATTTAAGGCTCTACTTTCAGCTCCCTTCCACACACCTTGAAAAAGACGAAACGTTAGGTCAAAACGTGTCGGTGAGGGGCTGAAAGGATACAGTGACTGACTGATGGACTATTGCTTCATTGACCAGTATTGGTGAGAGACTCGGGTTATACTTTTCCCATAGGGTTGATGTTTCCATTTTAGCATTTAGGTCAGAGGTCCTTTAAGCTGGATTTTTTACATATTTTTGTCAACAAGTCTTTTTATTGTGGAATAAATGTGAAGAAACTGTTTTTATTTATGAAGAGAGTATTGACTGCATAGGAGAGGAAAGGGTTAAACATCTGGGGAGGGGTGGACCTAGCTGTAAGGAAAGTACAGCCTTCTTTAAGGGGAGGGCTTGATATATATAGGGAAGGTGAAGCCATTTTAAGTCTCTTGGTGATTCGGTTAGGTGAGTGCTGCAGTGCAAGCAAAACTTTGTTTTATTAGGGGATTCTTGCTGTGCAAGTTACAGTTCAGTGAAGTGTCTGGAGTCAGTGTCTCGGCACATGAGTCATGACTCATCTGTAGTGGAATGTGTTGCAGAGACTGCACATGAATCAGTGAGTTGCCAGGGCTGGAGGATCAGTGCTGGACTCATGGAGTTATTCAGCTGCAGTGATTGTACAGTGTATCTGGGGGAGGCAGCTGCTTATGCCCTGATAATAATATATTAACATAGATTTACTGTTATGTTGATATATTATTAATAACCACTTATTGCATACTAGTTATAGAATATGACATTACTTCTGGCTGAGGAGAGAAAGCTTAACAGCCATGAAACACATCATTCATTCTGTAACTAAACCAAATAAAAACGTTTTTTTTTTAATCTTGCATACTTTGCTGATTGGATGATTTTAGGTGGGCTTGGATTTATTATATTATCCACTATCTAGCCTCCAGGGAGTTTTCCACCCACAATCACACTGAGCAGGATCAGTGAGCACTGAGCCGAGAGCCCTGTACCACAGGGGCTCCACCTCCTGCTGCATGAATCAGCTCCATCCACTGAGTCTACACAGTGTACAACTGTCTCACTCACTGGCAGACTCAGGATGAATCATGATTCATGACATGGATCAGGCACAGCAGCAGAGCACTCACTGACTGGTGAGTCGTGACTGCTCCCTCCCCCCCTCCCACTGGGTGTCACCTGGTATAGCCTCTGGCCAATCACAGCTAAAGACAGCAGAACACACTGACTGAAGGACACAGGACACAGAGTTTCCTCCCTCTGTCTGAGAGAAGCTGCTGCTGCTGCTGTCTCCACTCATGAAACAGTGAGTGACTCGAGTCATTCACACTTCCTGATGATTCCAGCTACTGTGTTGAGACAGAGAGTCAGTAGCCATCTCTATTGTCAGCCCCCTGCATTTAGGTCACACATCAGTGCTCTGGCTGCCACTCGCCCACGACGGTCCGCCGGGACCCCAGCCCGTTACCGCTCATCTGGCGGTGGGGGCTGGTTCCGGGGGCGAGCTGGCTAGGGCCTCCTAGAGGGATCTGGCGGAAGCCGGGCCGGCTGTGACTGGCGGGAGTGGCCGACAAGGAGGATCAGAGAGGGAGTCAGGCCGCACGGAGGTGGGCGGGCAGCAGCCCTTGCCTCCGGGCATGGCCGGGGAAGCCCCAGTGCCGGGTGCCCGCGGGAGCGCGCCGCACTGGGCGCTCATCCAGGGACCGGAGACTGAGTTCGATGCCCAGCTCTTCCCCCTTGCCGGGGCCGGCTAGTGGTTCCAGGCGGGGGGAGGGCACTGGGCGGGGGACGGTGGCCAGCTGAGCGAGGCCTGTTGCAGGGCCTCGCACGACGTCATCCCCAAACGCTTCGGCTGAGAGAGCACGGACCGGAAGCGGTGGGACGCGCGCGCGCCCACGCGCGGCTCCGGCGGTGCCGCTCGCGCACGTGTGCGCGCAGCGGCGCCGCTTTCCTCCTTGTCTCCTCAGCCCTCTCCCCCGCAGCCGGAACACGGTGTGGAGCGGGGAGGGAGGGGGAGAGGCAGTGATCAACCAGGTTAAGCTAATGGGGCTCTTAATGCAGGAGCCCAGACAAGAGGCCTTGTGGTGACAGAGAGCAGTGGGGCGCGCGCCCGAGGTGCGCGCGCGCCCACGCTCGCCTTTGGCGCCGCCAGCCGCGCACGTGTGTGCGCAGCAGCGCCGCCGGCCCTGCTGTCTCCCCTGCTATCTCCCAGGCAGCCGGAATCCGGCGGGAGCCGGGGATAGAGGGGAGGCAGGGCAATTATGATCACTGGCAGGGCAGTGCGATACCAAGGAGAAGGGGTGCGGCAGCAAGAGGTCACGGGGTGCGTGCACAGGAGGTGCGCGAGCCCGTGTCCACTGCAAGCGGAGCGGTGCGCACGCGCTCTGCTGCGCCGCGGGGTTCCCGGTCTTTTCAGATCACTCCCCCGGGGCCGGAATCTAGCGGCCTGCGGGGGAGGAGGGGGGACAGGGAATGGGTTAGTGGCCGCGGGGCTGCTGCACGCGCCGCAGGAACTCGCAGCGGTCACCCCCCCCCCCTCTACGGCATCGGATAGTTCCGATACACGGGAAGAGGGGACAAATTCAGAGGCAAGGGCAGTGCGGGCGCCGACAGCGGTGCCTCCGCTTTCCCGCAAGGGCAGCGTGCGTCGGATGCCCGGCACACGCATGTCGGGCGGCGAGCGCGTGGTCGCACGCGGGCCCCGGCGAAGGACCCAGGACCGCGCTTTGGGGCAGTCACGACCCCTCCGGAGCGCTGGCTCGGCCCTGGCCACAGCGGTGAAGGTGTTAGGGCCGCTAGCCGCGGCTGCCTCCCCTAGAACGGCTGTTCGTTCCGGCGGGCTATGGCGGCGCAGCGGGTGGCACGCGCCTGCCGTGAGCTCGGGACGGTCGCCGCAGAATTACAACAGGGTCCAGGGCAGGACGCGGGGGAGCTCACGGCCGCAACGCCCCCAGCACGGAGGCCGCGGCATGTGCCGCGAGTACTGGAGGGGTCCTCCGCTTCTTCCTCTTTTTCAAGGGAGCTCGGGGATGAGGCGATGGCAGATTTCGAGGAGGAAGGCAACGATTTGGACGCGCCGGAAGATTCCATGTCGGGGGAGTCGGCGGCATCAGGTAAGGTGGTGCAGTCGGTATTCGGGTTCCTCCACGAGCTTTAGTTCGCGTAGTTCTTCCTCTTCCTCCTCTTCATCTTCAATGTCGTCACAGGCGTCCGAAGTCAGTAGCACAACTAGGGCAAAGAAGCGGGCAACTAAATTCGCCAAGAGGGCAGCGGAACAGGCGCAAGCGGCTTAGCGAGGAAGCGCGTAGGGCCAAGAAGCTCGCAATTTGCCCGGTGTCGTGCGATTCGTCTATACTGCTGTACTGCGGGGGCTGCGAGATAGCTGCCGCAAGAAGATTTGGAGGGGGGACTTCGTGGACGTGTTCGTATTGACGAAGGTCGCGAAGAAAGAGTATAAGGTGGCGGCGCAAAGAAGGGCCTCGGGGCTGAGGCATTCCGTACCTTCGATAATTGCCTGGCCGGGTTCTGGGTCTTCGCGGCATCTTACCTGGAGGACAGGCCAGCAGAGCACACGAATATAATAAGGTACCTGCATCTCATACATGACATGCAGCGCACGTCTTCGGGATCGGAGTGGCGCAGGTACGATCAGGAATTCAGGGAACAACAGGAAGGTTTGCAGGTCATGGACTTCGGGTTCAAGGACGTTGAGGTTGGGCTCAAGGTCACCCGGGCTTCGCTACAGGCGGAGGAGCCCCGGAAGCCGGGGGCGGACGGGCACCACGCAGGGTCGTCCTCCCAGGGGTTCGGCGCGGACGGCGGATTGGCCAAGTCAGGCAGGTCGGCAGTCCGCGCAGGGGGGCGTGCCACCACAAAAGGAAAATGTTTCGCGTTTAACAACGCGGTGTGTTCCTTCGGGGGATGACTTGGTCATCTCTCCAGTGGGGGTGGTTCCTAAGAAGGCTCCAGGCGCCTTCCGGCTCATTTGAGTTCGCTTTTAGGTGGGTACTGCCGGAAGCTGTGAAGGGCGACTGCGGGGTGTGCCAGAACGCACCATTTCGTGCGTTTGTCCTCAGAGATTAAGAGGGATTTGGCAATATGGGCCTCGTTCCTCGAGGACTTCAACGGGGTGTGTATATGGCAGGCCCCAATGGCGGACAGCGCTAGGTTGCAGCTGTTCACCGACGCAGCGGGCGCCTCTGGATTCGGTTGCCATCTGGAGGGATCTTGGTGCGCGTGGCCGGCAGAATGGCATCGCGGGGGTTTCACGAAGGACCTTTTGCTTCTGGAGTTTTTCCCATTATGGTGGCGTTGGAGGTCTGGGGCGATCGGCTGGCTAATCGCAGCATTTTGTTTAGATGCGATTATCTGGGCGTGGTGCATGCGATTAATAACCAAAGGGCAAATTCGTTGGTGGTTATGCGGGTGCTAGGGCAATTGCTTTTGACATGCTTGCGTAGGAACCTGTGGTTCCGCGCGCAACATGTGCCCGGTTTGGAGAATGGTATTGTCGACGCTTTGTCGCGAGGACAGTGGGAGAGGTGTTGGTTGTTGGCACCTGAGGCCAACGAGCAGGGTTTTCACTGTCCCGGTTAGGTTTGGCAGGTGATCGGGCCGGACTGGAGGGTATAGTGTTGCGGTCAGTCGCGCCAGCCACGCTCAAGGCTTACGGACATGCTTGGAATGAGTGGGACGAGTTTGTCCAAGGTCGTCAGCAACAAGGTAAGAGCAGGCATCGGCTGATGCTTTCTTTTATGTGGCAGCTTTACGTCTCCGGTAGGTCACGAGCAGTGGTTTCGCGGTATTTGGCAGGCATCTCATTTTTCTGCAAGCAGCGAGGCGTCCCTGACGTAACAAAAAGCGAGGTTCTGCGGAAGGCAATGAAAGGATGGGCGCGAGTCGCGCCGTCGCCACCGGATAGGAGGTGGCCCATCGATGCGGCGTTGTTGCCGGCCGTCATCGAGGCAGTAGGGCGAGTCGCGTCGTCCAGGTTTGAGACGCTTTTGTTTAGTTTGGCGTTCTCAATGGCTTACCACGGGGCCTTTCGAGTTTCTGAGTTGGTAGCGCCTTCCAAGAGAGCAGATTCGCGCATGCTGGTCGGAGACGTAGTAGTGGGTGAGAGGTCCTTGCTGTGCAGGTTGCGACGCTCCAAGACGGATCAAGGGGGGAGAGGGCGCTGGGTTACAATGGTTCCAGCGCTGGAGGAGAGCGTTTGCCCGGTGGGGCTGGCAAGGCAATACGTGGTGGTGCGACCCGTTAAGGAGGGGTCTTGGCTGTTGCATTATGATGGGCTGCCAGTCACGAAATACCAGTTTCGATGGATGCTGAGTCGCTGTTTGGCGGGCTTGGGCCTCCCACCCACTGTTTTTGGTACCCATTCCTTTCGCATAGGCGCAGCGACGTTGGCTGCTGCGGCGGGTTGCTCCAGAACTGAAATACAGGCGGTGGGGCGATGGAAGTCGTCAAGTTATAGACGATATATTCGCCCCGTCACATGAGAGGTCGGTTTGCGCTTGGGCTTTGTTTAAATTTGCAATGTATTATGTTGTTACAGTTCTGTGATTTTATGGTGTTGTGCGTCTGTTGGTGTTACCCCTTTTGTTTTTTTTTGTTTTTTATCCTACTCAGGGATTAGCTACTCGCCGTTGCTGGCATGAGTCGGCAGCGGGGGTCTGGAGTTATTTGCGATTTTTTGCCTGACTTGACGGACTGAATTCTAATCTACAATTCGGCTAATTTGGTCTAATCAGAGTCCCTCAGCAGGTCTTTACGTTTCACCTCCAGCTGAGTTATTACATGTGTTTCCCATTTTATACCCCCGCCTCCCCCCCTGTTTTTATTTCGTTTATTTTATTTGATCTTTCCCCTTTGTGTCTTTAATTGCGCTTTTAAATTGGCTACGAAACATGGTGCAGTCGGCTAGGCCGTGACTGCTGCAATAGCGAGATCTAAAGTTTTCTTTTTTGGCAGATCCTTCAGTATAAACAATTAATAAGCCTCTTAGTAATCAATTCTACCCCTCTTTTTCCCTTCAGGATGGTTCGGAGACTATTTGCCCATTTGGGTGGTTGGCCACTCTTACATTTACTGGGCGGCCAGGTTTGTGGCCTCGGAAGGGTCTCAGGCATTGCTTGGAGCACAGGGTGTCAGATGGCTTGGCTGGCGAGGAATGATGTGGGGTGAGCTGAGGAGTAGGTTAGTGAGTCAGGCCAGCAAGCATGGAGTCCCTAGGGTTTTTGGTTGTCCATCTAGGTGGCAACGACCTGGGGAAGAGGACATCCTTGGATCTGCGGTGGGCCATGATACAGGATCTGGCAAGTGTGACCGCGGCATGGACCGATTGTGTGTTGGTTTTTTCCATGATGGTGCCAAGATTGTGTTGGAGGGGTGTGGCGGATGGTCGCCAGATTGATGAGGCCCGGAAAAAGGTGAACGGAGCGGTGGCAAAGTGGGTGCTGTCCCACGGTGGGAGGGTGGTTCGCCACCCGAGGAGTCGGTTAAAAGACAGCCACCTTTTCCGGCGCGATGGAGTACATCTATCCAATGAGGGGATGATGTTTTTTCTGGAGGATCTAGGTTTCGCTTTGCAGGAGTTAGGGTAGGTTTATGGTGGCGGTGCGAAAGACTGTTGGGGATGAGTCTTTCGCTGTTGGCGGAAAAGAACGGCAGTTTCGTATGGTAGAGAAAACTGTAGTGTTTTACAGTTTGTTGTGGTTTAGGTGCACTCACCTCCATCGACTTATGGCCGCTTGACCACCCGTCCGGGAAGGCAGCGGCAGGGCACCCAGGAGCGGTGGGTAGTCACTGTGGGGGTTGAGTTGTCACCTATTACCGGTTTATGGTAAGCTTTTAGTAAATTTATAGGATTGAGTTATTTAAGTTTAATTTAGATTAAGGAGCCGTTCTTTTGGGCCGCCACCATATGCCAGCTGGAGCGGCATATTAAATTAATCTCTTTTATTACAGGTTTCCTAATGGTTAGGGACAAATAAATAGCTAGCAATTTTCTGCCAAATTCAAGTCTCTGTGTCGTTATTTCTGGTTATGGTTATGAATGCTTTACTTTCAAAGAAAGGGGTCCACCAAATATCACTAAGATGTTTAGAAGAGAGTATTGACTGCATAGGAGAGGAAAGGGTTAAACATCTGGGGAGGGGTGGACCTAGCTGTAAGGAAAGTACAGCCTTCTTTAAGGGGAGGGCTTGATATATATAGGGAAGGTGAAGCCATTTTAAGTCTCTTGGTGATTCGGTTTCCCACCCACCCGCCCTGGTAGTTGGAAATGGTGGCACGTGGTGCTTTGGCTCTAAGTTGTTGGCTGTTTTTCGTTGGCTATTTATTGGCGGAAAAGAACGGCAGTTTCGTATGGTAGAGAAAACTGTAGTGTTTTACAGTTTGTTGTGGTTTAGGTGCACTCACCTCCATCGACTTATGGCCGCTTGACCACCCGTCCGGGAAGGCAGCGGCAGGGCACCCAGGAGCGGTGGGTAGTCACTGTGGGGGTTGAGTTGTCACCTATTACCGGTTTATGGTAAGCTTTTAGTAAATTTATAGGATTGAGTTATTTAAGTTTAATTTAGATTAAGGAGCCGTTCTTTTGGGCCGCCACCATATGCCAGCTGGAGCGGCATATTAAATTAATCTCTTTTATTACAGGTTTCCTAATGGTTAGGGACAAATAAATAGCTAGCAATTTTCTGCCAAATTCAAGTCTCTGTGTCGTTATTTCTGGTTATGGTTATGAATGCTTTACTTTCAAAGAAAGGGGTCCACCAAATATCACTAAGATGTTTAATGGACTATTGGTACAGTCATTTCTAAACATGCCACCTTGGTGTATCCACTAACAAGCCGGAAAAAGAAACCTTTATAGTCACGGCACCACTCTGTTGATGTAAGCATACAAGTGAGCATCTGTGATATTGTCTGTTTGCTGTGGTCATTAATATACGTGGATTCTTGGGACAAGTATAAAGATACCTTTATGTGTATTATATAGAGATGTGCACTGGAAATTTTTCGGGTTTTGTGTTTTGGTTTTTGATTCGGTTCCGCGGCCGTGTTTTGGATTCGGATGCGTTTTGGCAAAACCTCCCTGAAAATTTTTTGTCGGATTCGGGTGTGTTTTGGATTCGGGTGTTTTTTTTCAGAAAACCCCCTCAAAAACAGCTTAAATCATAGAATTTGGGGGTAATTTTGATCCTATAGTATTATTAACCTCAATAACCACAATTTCCATTCATTTCCAGTCTATTCTGAACACCTCACACCTCACAATACTATTTTTAGTCCTAAAATTTGCACAGAGGTCGCTGGATGACTAAGCTAAGCGACCCAAGAGGGCGGCACAAACACCTGGCCCATCTAGGAGTGGCGCTGCAGGGTCAGACACGATGGCACTTAAAAAAATTGGCCCCAAACAGCACATAATGCAAAGAAAAGAGAAAAAGAGGTGCACTGTAGTCGCTGGACGGCTAAGCTAAGCGACACAAACACCTCAATATCACAGGAATTATTAATTCTAATCAATGGTATTATTGGTCCAAATCACTGAAAGAAAATGACCAAATCACTGGAATTATTCGTTCTAATCAATGGTATTATTGGTCCAAATCACTGGAAGAAAATGACAAAATCACTGGAATTATTCCTTCTAATCAATGGTATTATTGGTCCAAATCACTGGAAGAAAATGACAAAATCACTGGAATTATTTGGCAAGATCACTGGAATTAATAATTATAAATCACTGATATTAATTGGTAAAATCTCGCTATCGCCTGCCTAGTAAAGTGGAATCTAGATGGGATTTTGTACCGGGGACACAATAACTTCATCAATTGTCTAAATCCCACTGCACTAATGGCGGAAAACGGGCACACGTCTTACAGCGCACTGATTATACTGAGAACTGATTATACTGAGAACTGATGATACTACGGAGAACTGACACTGAGCAGCGAGAACAGCACTGGACTATTGTACTGTAGAAAACTGGACACCACAATGCAGCACTGACACTGAGCACAGATATTAAGCACTGATCAGGATACTAGAAGTGACACAGAGCTGCAAGATACAGCAATGGCCTACTGTACTGTACTACTATATACTGGTGGTCACCACAATTCTGCACTGTACTATTATATACTGGTCACAACAATGCAGCAGATATTGAGCACTGATCCGGATACTAGAACTGAGTCTGACACGGAGCTGCAAGATACAGCAATGACCTACTGTACTGTACTATATGTATACTGCTGGTCACCAAAATGCTGCACTGTCCTACTATATACTGCTCACAACAATGCAGCAGAGATATGGAATGGATACTTGCAGTGACACAGAGCTGCAAGATACAGCAATGGCCTACTGTACTGTACTACTATAATTATATACCAAAAAAGTAAAACAGATTCAGCGCTAATAACTAGTTAGATAGATATATTGAAACATTTATTTAAGACATATACTATCAATTTTATGTACATTAACATAAAAACTCTGTTGCAACAGATAAAAAATAATAATAAAAATACCAAGATTAAAATAGGGCAAAGATCAACACTGCTGAATTTATCATGAAAAACTTCTTGAAATGCTGGGAATAATTGAAAGAGGCCTGATTCCTAGGGAAATTTCAGTACCGTTGTTACCAGTTCCACTTAGATGAGTCCTCCAGTAGGTTAGCACTCCTGGGGTAATGGAGATCCTCTCACTGGTTGGATTGTCCCATGCTGGTACTGTTTATGGGGAATGGACCATGGCAGGGTCCTGGTTTTGTTACCTTTCCCAGAAATTGTCCCGTAAGGATCACAGTTCCCAATAATTGGATTCAGCCAATCAGGGAGCGCCACGTCGCGGCACTCTCCTGATTGGCTGTGCACGTCTGAGCTGTCAGATGGCGCATAGCACTATGCCGCTCCATTATCTTCAATGGTGGGAACTTTGCGGTCAGCGGTTGACCGCGAGTAACCTCACCGCTGACCGCAAAGTTCCCACCATTGAAGATAAGGGAGCGGCATAGTGCTATGCGCCGTCTGACAGCTCAGACGCACACAGCCAATCATGAGAGTGCCACGACGTGGCGCTCCCTGATTGGCGGAAGGGACCCTCTGTGACAGGAGTCACAGGGTGTCCCGCCTTTCGGGGAAAGGGGTCCCATGTGTAAACATGGGACCCCTTTCAGTGCGTAGATCGGGTTTTGCGTTTTATTATTTTGCCAAGTACGTGGATTACAAACAAGAAGAGGACAGATCTACACAGGATTTTTGTGAGTATAATTTTATTTTCAGGTACCCCATGGATTCTACTAGTGAAGGGGACCGAGTCGGCGTGTCAACATAGGTAAGTATATGTTGGTGTCGGCGTGCATGTATGTAATAAAGTTTTACTTTCACGGTGTGCGTGTATTGTTTTTATTTGGATTTTTTTTGCAGTAGAACTACAGGTACCAGCGGGCCCGTTTCCCCCCCGCATGCTGGTACTTGTGGTTCTCCAAGTACCAGCTTGATTTAAGGGGTCCCCACTCCTCCAGTGTATCCCGGCCAGGGGTGACTAGTTGGGGATTTAATGCCACGGCCGCAGGGACCGGTATAAAAGTGTCCCCCCGCTGTGGCATTATCTCTCCAGCTAGTGGAGCCCGGTGCTGGTGTGAAAAATACGGCGGACCCCTACGTCTTTTGTCCCTCATATTTTTTGCACCAGGACCGGACGCAGATCCTGGTGCTGGTTGTGAAAATACGGGGGATCCCCTGTCATTTACCCCCCCGTATTTTTACAACCAGTACCGGCTCAAAGAGCCCGAGGCTGGTTATGCTTAGGAGGGGGACCCCACGCATTTTTTTTCAGAATTTTTAACCCATTCCCACCCATTCCCACTGAAAAACATGCTCTGATCTCTCCATATTATTTTAGTCAGTAAAAAAAAAAAAATATATTCTTTAAAATAATATATGAATAATACTTGTGGCTCCTAATAGACAAAGCAAGTACATAATCCCTTCTAATATAAATGGATATGCTATTGGCAATAAAAAAAACACAAAAAAACATGTTTTTAAAAATTTTTATTAGATCCCGCCAGCAAAATGAGGCGGACTGAAATTGACGAAATGACTGTCGAAAAGCACTGTGGTCGAATCGACATGTCGAATTTGACTACTGTCGAATTGCAAAAAGTTGAATTTGAAACGGCCATTTTTTTGTCGAAAAGTACTGTATTGCATTGTCGAATCATTTTTTTGTGTCGAAAATGTCCCATTTTTCGACATTTGCGGCAATTCGACCGCAATTGCATATACCCCATAATGTTTTTGACTATAAATCCTAAAGCAGGTGGTGTATTAGAGCAAAAGAGTGCACGAGACCAGCCATGCAGTTTCTGAAATATTATGACAAAATGTTACTGTATTTCATATACACTCATTCCTAACTCTGCTAAGTACTGTTTGGTATACTGTATCTGGCTTCCATGAGGTAGTTGTCCATTATTTCAGCTTCCATTGACCTTTTTGATAGTGGTAGAAGTTATCGATTCTTTTTTTTTTCCCCCCCTATTTTTAATTTTCTCCTGCATAGCCCAGTAAAATGTTGCAATGTTAAGTATTGACTTGTGCCTTCTGGGGGTCCACTTCATCACCAAACCCAGACAAATCTCATCCTAACCCTCTGTTCCAAGTTCTCTATGTACCCCATCTGTGTCACCCCTGTCTGTCTACCCCTCCCCTTTAGATTGTAAACTCTCACGAGCAGGGCCCTCTTCCCTCATGTGCTTATCCTTTGTCTTACTTTAATAATCTTTAACTGTACCACATCCAGCAGTCTTCTGCCACCTGATACTTATTCCAGTGTCATCTGCTGATGTAACTATGTTTATTTACCCTGTACTTGTCCTATACTGTCATCAACTGTAAGTTGCTGTTTTGCTGTTTGATTATTTATGTACTCTGTAATTGGGCGCTGCGGAACCCTTGTGGCGCCATATAAATAAAGGATAATAATAATAATAATATAGGGTGTATAATCCCCAGGTATATCAAACACATCGCTCAGTACAGTATATAGGGTGTATAAGCCCCAGGAGTATCTCACACATCACACAGTACAGTATATAGGGTGTATAATCCCCAGGTGTATCTCACACATTGCTCAGTACAGATTACAGGATGTATAATCACCAGGTGTATAACACACGTTGCACAGTACAGTATACAGGGTGTATAATTAATTACCAGGTGTATCACACACAATGCACAGTACAGTATATAGGGTGTATAATCCCCAGGTGTATCTCACACATCACACAGTACAGTATATAGGGTGTATAATCCCAAGGTGTATCTCACACATCGCTCAGTACAGTATACAGGGTGTATAATCACCAGGTGTATCACAAACGTTGCACAGTACAGTATACAGGGTGTATAATCCCCAGGTATATCTCACACATCGCTCAGTACAGTTTACAGGATGTATAAAATCACCAGGTGTATATTATTGAGCACTGATCAGGATACTAGAAGTGACACAGAGCTGCAAGATACAGCAAAGGCCTACTGTACTGTACTATATGTATACTGCTGGTCACCAAAATGCTGCACTGTCCTACTATATACTGCTCACAATAATGCAGCACAGAGATAGTATACTTGACACAGAGCTGCAAGATACAGCAATGGCCTACTGTACTGTACTATTTGTATACTGCTGGTCACCAAAATGCTGCACTGTCCTACTATATACTGCTCACAATAATGCAGCACAGAGATAGTATACTTGACACAGAGCTGCAAGATACAGCAAATGGCCTACTGTACTGTACTATATGTATACTGCTGGTCACCAAAATGCTGCACTGTCCTACTATATACTGCTCACAATAATGCAGCACAGATATGGATAGTATACTTGACACAGAGCTGCAAGATACAGCAATGGCCTACTGTACTGTACTACTATAATTATATACTGGTGGTCCCCAGTCCCCACAATGCAGCACACTGAGAATAGATATTTGCAGCACACTGAGCACAGATATGGAGCGTTTTCAGGCACAGAATGTAGATATTTTCAGCACACTAAGCACAGATATTTGCAGCACACTGAGCACAGATATTTGCAGCACACTGAGCACAGATTACGGAGCTTTTCAGGGAGAGAACGCAGCCACGTCCTCTCCGTTCAATCTCCAATGCACGAGTGAAAATGGTGGAGACGCGCGGCTCTTTATATAGAATACGAATCTCGCGAGAATCCGACAGCGGGATGATGACGTTCGGGCGCGTTCGGGTTAACCGAGCAAGGCGAGAAGACCCGAGGCTGCCTCGGAACCGTGTAAAATAGGTGAAGTTCGGGGGGGGGGGTCGGATCTCGGTGAACCGAACCCGCTCATCTCTAGTATTATACAGTTCATTTACATGTAAGCATACATGTGAGTGTCACTAGCTCCGTTTTCACTAGCAGCTGACCCTATAAAAGAGTTAACCTCCACTTACCCCATAATTCTAAGGCTATCCTCTAGGGGATAAAAGTGTACCCATTTATGTGGAATTAATACCTTCTTTTTTGCTTCTTGTGGCTTCACTACGAAATTAACGGGGGGAGGTTTGGAGAGTCAAGGAGGACCAGAAAAGAAACCATTATATGTATATAAACATCGTTCTTCATATAAGCATACATGTGAGCATCCCTGGTGTATCATTTGGTATTGGTGATGGAATGGAAGGAATAGTATAGAAAGAAACCTTGATGAGCATATCATTAATAGGCTTCATGTAAGAATATTGTGAGCACACATTCAGTATCTACCACGAAGGTGAACCCATAGAATTGTTCCTCACGAAGTGATCACCGCCCATATGGAGAGAAGATTAGGACCCCCTCAAAATATCTACATTTGCTGCTTATCCATTGTACATTAGGAACTGAGACTTTTTTTCTGGGATTTTTCCCCCTCTTTTTTATACATTTATGACGCACGGAGACCCAAACAATACATCATCGTCAGAGGACATTAGGACCACAATCCAGATACTGTGTGAAGACTTTATTTGGTATAATAAACCTTACTGTAAATGTAAAGCGCTACTGAAAGTGTGAGCAACAAACCTGTATGTCTTTGTCATTGGTGCCAACATGCACCAAGACCGCCGGGTCTGTACCAGCCCTTCCCAACAATCTATCTACCCAGTCTGCGATGTGCCATACCCGAGCTCCCGGAAGATAACTGACTGTACGGCAATCGCGGTCCCGGTAACAGATTGCCCTGTCTGTCCTCCTGATAATAGAATCCCCTACCACCACAATCTGACTATGTATCTCACTATCTTTTTTCCCATCAGTACCGGGGGGACCGCTCCTCTGGTTGCTAGAGGGAACAGTCTCCTCCAGTTCCATCATTTCCTCCCTGCCATCCTTAGAATCTTCGTCCAATCGGGCAAATTTATTGGGGTTTGGCAGGACGGAGATGTCCTGTCTCCCCCCTCTTCTTCTTCCTTCTAACCGTGACCCAGCTGTCTACCTTATCTTCCTCATCTACCAGTGATCCCCCTTGCAACTCTTCCACCGTTCTATCTAAACTTTGCTATAGATTGTGAATGTCTCTCAGTCGCGTAACAGTCCGCTCTAGATCAGTTACCTGGGCTTCCAGGGCTGCCATTCGCTCACATCTCATACAGATGTACCCGCACTCGGACTGTTGTTCCAGGTGCGCATACATCATGCACGACATGCACTGAGTGAGATCCTCAATCATGGCCCCACCCATATTTAATACGCGCTAACTCCCTATTACCCTCCGAAAACTAAAGAGAGAGGGACAGTCTATTTATATATGGACAGTGTATAAAGGGACAATAAAAATTATACAATACATAGATAAATGACAGTATCATGAATAATACAACGTAATACAGAGTATAACTGGCAATAGAAAGAGATTACAGTTAAGGGGTATACACACATAGCGATGTGTGCTTAAATTCTAAGCAATCTGACTAGATTGCTTAAAAATTAAGCACACATCTCTCCGTGTATATACCCCTAGTGATAGCGATGCGCGGCCCAGCGCTTCGCTATCGCCGGATCTAGACAGGCCTGCATGGAGGCCAAATCTAATTTGATCGCTCATTTCACCACTGGGTGAAGTGAGCGTCCCATCCCCCCTCGCTCAGCACACATCGCGCTTTGCTGAGCGGGGGAGAGATGTGTGTTGAGCACTCTGTACTAGATCGCTCAGCACACATCTCTATACACATCGCTACGTGTGTGCCCCCTTTAGGAAACAGATCCTAATTGTCAGTTACATAGGGAAGAGCCAGGGATGAAAGATGAGATGAAAAAGGGTATAGATGTTAAGCCATCAGTGACATCTAAGGTAAAGGCTACACTTTACTCTGTTAGTTTCATGGGAATGGAAAATAACTGCTTAAATCTGAGGGCTCATGTTCCATTTTATTCTTGAATGCCCTAAAAGTGGAAGCACAACAGAATTCTAGCCATAGTTAATCCATATTATAAAAAGTAGAGTGCACTCACTTTTGTAGAAAGAGAGTCACTTTATTACTCACAAATTAAGACAATTAGTGCAGATTAACGTTTTGGTCACAAAATCTGACCTTCATCAGGACTCATCCCAGAGCATGGCAAAGAGACAGAAGCACACACTATAGTGTCCAGAGCCTCCTTAAATACCTCTAACAAGCAAACAATTTATATACGCTGAATAATTTTGGACCTGCCCACTGCACGCAGCGAATGTCAGGCATCTGGTTTATCCTTTATTGGTCCTCTTCCTGATATCACATCGAGATAATACTTACCTCAGTTTCTTTCTAGGTCGCTAAGCCACACAATAGTGGAAATGCCATTCAAAATCAATCAGTAGTTTCTCTGTGATGCCAGAATGAACAAACAGACAAAAAGGACAACTTTATACATATATATATATATATATATATATATATATATATATATATATGTAAACGCACTCAAGTTAAGCAGGATGTTTATTCCAAAAAAAAAAAATGTTCTGCCCACTAGTTACACAGTTCAGTACTGGCTTCAGAGAATTAGAAAAAATTGGCAAGAAGAACTGGCATATCCTGCAGTTAGATTCGATTCTTGGTCCAGAACTTCCCAATAAACCAGACATTATTTATAGGAAAGCTAGGACTGTCAAATCGATCATTTCTAAAAGCAAACTAACCACAGTACAGAGTGAGAAGACCAACCACTTTTTGACCCCACCTAAAGGGTTTTATCACTGTGGAAATTGTAAGATATGTACTCTGGCAGAAAGAAATGTAAAATATTTTATTGGTTGTAATAACCCACGTCCTAATATCATTCGATCCTTCATCAATTGCAATACACATTTCTGTAGGGAAGAACAACTCCTTAGAAGAGAAACTTTCTGGATACTCTCTCTTAATACACTTATGCCCCATGGGCTTAATGAAAACTATGAGATCACCCGCTTTATTAGGGAGAGATGAGTGGGGGTCTCATACTATTTGTTCTGAGCTAATGTAGAATCCCTGTGTAACTCTTACATACTTGAGGATCGTTCTTTTCTCTGTGAAGATGGTTATATAAATACATAGGGTACTGGAGGTTTTCTTATATGCAGGTCATTTTTTAATTTTATTTTTTTATATGCTCATGTCACTTTAAATAGTGCTTGTAGCATTTATGGTATGACATGGACTTTATAGTTAATGCTTTATGCATGTTATTTAGTATGTGTATTAATGCTCTGTATATCGGATGTACTACCGCTGAGAAGACACTACATTGCTGTTTTCTAAACAAACTGTCTATATCGGTGCTTTTTAAACAAAATGTTTATATCGGTGTGCATTAATTAATTTTTTATTGCATTTTTAAATAAGTCTATTTGTATTCTGTATTTATGTATTGTGTTAAATTGTGTATGCTTATTAGCTTTGAAAATTGTCGCTGACGAGCCACCAGTTTTGTAGCTCTAGCGTAGTTTTTATGAAATTAGCCGTCTATTTACTGTTTTCTTTTTTTTAGCAGATTGTATTAATGATTACTGTCTAGCACTTTTAAGTGAGGCTGCTGCTGCTGCTGAGAATTAGAGCGGCTGATGGTAATTAACAATTATTGGTATCATTATTGATATGTGACTGCTATATAATGCTCGTGCTGACGTCTGGTAAGCCAAGCTCCTGACGAAGTGATTACGAAATGCATTGAGGTGGGGCTTACCAGGCGATTCCTGTTCCACATGAGCTGTCATCCCCGACTTCACCCGGTACAGGTGTCCTGACGGATCGGTCGCTGAAGCTGGTGCGGTGCGTGGTCCCAGATCCAGGTGCAGCGGGCTGCAGCTTTTGCCTTGTGGTTTTACTTTTCATGTGATACACAGCCCACAGAGTGGGCTATCAGGGTACGAGTCCACTGCTATTCATTTGACCTATCCTGTGTATATATGTGGTATATGAATTAAATTGATTTGCACTATGAGCGCATTCTCCTTCTTTTGCTATTTCCATATATATATATATATATATATATATATATATATGTGTGTGTGTAAACGCACTCAAGTTAAGCAGGATGTTTATTCCAAAAACATCAGTTCACATTTGAAACAGTATCCATGTAGCAGCAGCAGCGCCCAACAGCCGTTTCAACCACGTTCTAGTGGTTTTCCTCAGGCTCCTGTGAACTGATGTTTTTGGAATAAACATCCTGCTTAACGTGAGTGCTGGTCTTTGTGCTTTTTCCATAAAGTGAGTGCGTTTATATACTTTGTCTGGACCTTGCACCAGTGCCTTGAAATATTTATTTTTGAGTGCTGTCTCGCTCCCTGGACATACATATATATATATATATATATATATATATATATATATATATACGTTTCAATGTCAAAGCGGCATTTTCGTGAGGATGCCGCTTTGACATTGAAACGTTGAACATCAGACTCGCTTGTCTGTCTTTATTTCAAACGCCGAGAGTGCCGCCTGCTTCTGCATTATATACCATTGGTCACAGCGCAGCTGTTACCATCAGGAGGGCACCGGCAGTACTATTTGATTTCACTTACCTTAGGGATTTGGGAGTGCCGTGGACTTTGTGTTTCAATATATATATATATATATATATATATAGCGCTATTTCTCCAATAGGACTGAGGGCACTTAACAGAATTAACATAATGCAGTACTGAAACAATCAAGAACAGAAAAGCTGAGAGCATAGAGATAATAAAGGGACAATTATGGAATTGCTTGAGTAAACAGGAAAGCCTTGAGTTTATTTGTGAGGGATACTAGAGTGGGGGCATCTCAAAATGTACGGGGAAGCAAGTTCCATAGACTTGAAACCACATGGCTAAAAGTTCGACTCCCAGATGAATTATGGGAGATTCTAGGTACTGCTAACAGTCCTTCATCTACAGTGCGGCAGTATGGAATCAGAAGCTGCCTCAGGTACCTTGGGCTGTGTTCATGTAAGACTTTAAAAGCCAGCGAGGCAATCTTGAAAACGATTCGCCATTTTACCAGCAGCCATTGGAGGTTGGTTAACAGCCTGGTAGATGCATTTTTGACCATCTATAAGTTGTGCAATTCTGTTGCTGAGAGACCAGGGTAGAGGGCATTGCAGTAGTCTAATTAAGATGATACAAATGCATGTACAACTTTTGGCAGATCTTAAGAGGAAATTAAATGCTTGATTCTGGCTATGTTCCTCAGATGAAAGAATGAGGATTTGATTGTGGCTGATATCCAGGGCCGGTGCTTCCACTAGGCAGCTTTAGGCAGCTACCTATGGGCGCAGGGACCTGATGGGGAGGCCTGCTGAGTTTGCCTGGATGAAATAAAGAAAGATGAAAGGCCAGGGTTCTGTTGGCACCGCGGCCATAATGCAGAGCAATGTGTGACCAGACAGCTGCTCACAGAGTCAGGCACACGTGACTTCCAGCCATAGAGTTCAAAACCGGGGAGAGAGGGCGCAGTGCTGACTGCCTCACAGGCACCAAAGAGCGAGGAGGACGGAGCACCAATAAACATGGCCAAACCACCCTGATCGGAGCCTCCTACTCATCGCTGGATAAGAGCAAGAGACACCTGGCGGAGAAGGAGAAAGTACTCCGAGGTGAGGGAAGAACCCTCCACCCCTCCCCACCCGGCTTGTACAGCACTGCACCACCAGTGCAGTGAGGAATACTGTATCCGCCCTTCTCTCTGATTTCCCCAGGTCCAGTGTTACCCCTCTCATGTCCCCAGATCCTGTGTCCCTCCTCCCTTTCTCTTCCACCATCATGTCCCCATGTCCCGTGACATCCCCTCCCCCTCATGTGGCCAGCTCCTGTGTCATTACTCCTCATATGCCTAGGTCCTATGTCCCAACTCCCCCTCTCCATCCCCCATGACCCATGTCACCACCTTCCCCCTCATATGCCAAGGTCCTGTGAAACTCCCCATGTCCTGTATCCCTCCTGCCCCTCTCCACTCCCCTCATGTCCCAGGTCCCGTGACACCTGTTCCCCCATCATGTGCTCAGGTATTATGTCATTCCCCCTGATGTGCCTAGTTCCTGTGTAACAACTTCCTCTCTCCACCCCCCATGTCCCATGTCACCACCTTCTCTCTCATGTGCCAAGGTCTTGTAAAAAAACCCCAACACTTCCTGTGTTACCCCCCTCATGTCCTCAGGTCCTATGTACCTTCCCCCTTCATGTGCCCAGGTCCTGTGTCAACCCCCAAGATCCTGTGTCATCCTTCCCCTCCTCATGTCCCCAGGTCTTGTCTCTCCTTCACCTGCCCCATTTATGTCCCATGTCACCCCGTTCTCCCCTCATGTGCCCAGTTCCCTTGTCACCCCTTCTCAAGTTCCCAGGTCCTGTGTCCCTTCTCCCCTCTCAAGGTTCAGGGATATCCATACCTTGGCTTTGATTATATACATTGCAATTGTTCATGGGAGTGCATCTCTTTTGTCTATCAATTTTAATTTATCATTGATATTTCATTCTGAATTCTGAATTTCATTCTTAGAAACACACAAAGTTACACACACTCTAAAGGCTATGTACGTATTTATCCATACCATGAGCCTCATGTGGTCTCAACCCTGTTATCATTATAAAGAATACTTTTATATAAGAATAGAATGGGCTGGGTAGGAGGGGGCAGTGGACCAAAGTTTTGCCTAGGGTGCTAAGAAACCTTGCACCGACCCTGCTGATATCTGATGTTTAAGTGTCAAGCCAGCATCCAGGACAATGCCAAGATTCTGCACATGATCAGTGGTTTGTAATTCTGAATCCCCGAGTGTAAATCCAGTTAGTTGGCTATGCTGCAGTCTTGTCCTTTGATGTGCTATCATAAGGACCTCTGATTTATGCGGATCCATTCGCAGCCAACTGGCACTCATCCACTCCTGGAGCTCAGCTAGGAGCCATTTAAGGTTGTTATTGGGTTATCAGTACCTGGAGCAAAGGACAGGTACAGTTATGTATCACCTGCAGAGCAGTGGTAGACCAGGCCATGGTGTCTTATTATTTCACCCAGTGGTAGCATGTATACTGAAAAATCGCACGGGGAATAGTATAGAACCTTGTGGGACACCACATGGCAGTGGCACTGCTGACAATAAGTTTACTCCAATTGAAACTCTCTGTGACCTGCCAGTGAGAAATGATTTGAACCAGCTAAGGACTGTGCCATTCAGTTCACAGAAATTTTTTAGACACTCAATCAGAATCCCATGGTCCACAGTATCAAATGCTACAGAAAGATCCAGAAGTATTAAGACGGAACTGTCTCCTCTGTCTCTTGCCATCAGAAGATCACTTAACGCACACACTAGGGCTGTGTCTGCTCCTGAATCCTGATTGGAATGGATCATAAATTTCATGGGTTGTCAGGCGGGTTTCCAGTTGATTAACAACCACTTTCTCAATCACCTTTCCTAGAAAAGGAAGGTTTGATACCAGTCTCTAGTAGGTCATGCATTCAGGATCTAAATTAGGTTTTTTAAGAAGAGGTTTAACAATTGCTCGCTTTAAGAGTTCAGGAAAAAATCCTGTCTGCAAAGAGAACTGATCTATTTTTGCAAATACAGGACCAATTACGGGCAGTACGGATGGTATATTAGTTAGCATTACTGCCTCACAGCACTGAGGTCATGTGTTCGATTCCCACCATGTTCCTAACTGTGTGGAGTTTGTATATTCTCCCCATACTTGCGTGGGTTTCCTCCGGGTACTCCGGTTTCCTCCCACAATCCAAAAATATACTGGTAGGTTAATTGGATCACAACTAAATTAACCCTAGCGTGATTGTACATGTTGTAAGGAAAATAGATTGTAAGCTTCACTGAGGCAGGGATCTGATGTGAATGGCCAAATATTCTCTGTAAAGTCATATATATTGGTAGATGCTCAATTAGCTTAGTGATATCATTCAGGTGCTCGAAAGGGAGGGGTATTTCTGAGCAAGAAAAAAAGGCATTTGGTTTCCCCCAGCACCCTGAATGATAATAGTACCCAGATATAAATCCCACATAATAATAGAATCCAGAGATCTTCGTTACATATATTTGCGCAAATGTGTGGTTAAGCCCCAAAGCCGCATCAAGGCGTCTCTGTATATTTGGGGTCCCTAGCGCTATATCTAGGTGCAGGGTGTGGTACCCAAAAACACAAGCATAAGCCAGAAAGCCCAGCGTAGCATACCAGTGAAAAAACTATAGTGTTAATAAATTAGTATTTAGGAAGCCGAAGCTATAGAGAGGGTGATACAAACATGAAATGTAATTAAAATAGAGAAATAGTGTTAAAAAATTAATAAGTGAAAAGTGTTAATAGAATGTAAAGGTATGCCACACTAAAGCCGTCCAGCTCAGCCAGTCCAGAGGCACCACACCTCACACCTCCATTACCCCAATCTGGGTCTAATATTAACCAGCAAGGAGCCACATGATAATGGCTCCTTACTACAATATGTCTAAGCTAAGAGCTACCTACCTTGGAGCAACCCCATAATGCTCCATTTGGCATGTCAGGGCCTGCACCTCCTCCTAATGCGGGAACCTCTCTGCCTCTCACAACAGACATATATATTAGTAGATGCTCAATAGGTTAGCGATATCATTCAGGTGCTCGAAAGGGAGGGGTATTTCTGAGCAAGAAAAAAAGGCATTTGGTTTCCCCCAGCACCCTGAATGATAACAGTAACCAGATATAAATCCCACATAATAATAGAATTCAGAGATCTTCGTTACACATATTTGCGCAAATGTGTGGTTAAGCCCCAAAGCCGCATCAAGGCGCCTCTGTATATTTGGGGTCCCTAGCGCTATATCTAGGTGCAAGGTGCGGCACCCCAAAACACCAGCATAAGCCAGAAAGCCCAGTGTAGCATACCAGTGAAAAAACTATAGTGTTAATAAATTAATATTTAGGAAGCCGAAGCTATAGAGAGGGTGATACAAACATGAAATGTAATTAAAATAGAGAAATAGTGTTAAAAAAATAAGATTTTACTTACCGGTAAATCTATTTCTCGTAGTCCGTAGTGGATGCTGGGGACTCCGTAAGGACCATGGGGAATAGACGGGCTCCGTAGGAGACAGGGCACTTTAAGAAAGAATTTGGATACTGGTGTGCTCTGGCTCCTCCCTCTATGTCCCTCCTCCAGACCTCAGTTAGAGAAACTGTGCCCGGAAGAGCTGACAGTACAAGGAAAGGATTTTGGAATCCAGGGCAAGACTCATACCAGTCACACCAATCACACCGTATAACTTGTGACAAACTTACCCAGTTAACAGTATGAACAACAACGGAGCATCAGATCAACCCTGATGCAACCACAACATAACCCTTATTTAAGCAATAACTATATACAAGTATTGCAGAAGAAGTCCGCACTTGGGACGGGCGCCCAGCATCCACTACGGACTACGAGAAATAGATTTACCGGTAAGTAAAATCTTATTTTCTCTAACGTCCTAGTGGATGTTGGGGACTCTGTAAGGACCATGGGGATTATACCAAAGCTCCCAAACGGGCGGGAGAGTGCGGATGACTCTGCAGCACCGAATGAGCAAACACAAGGTCCTCCTCAGCCAGGGTATCAAACTTGTAAAACATTGCAAGTGTGTTTGAACCTGACCAAGTAGCTGCTCGGCAAAGCTGTAATGCCGAGTCCCCTCGGGCAGCCGCCCAAGAAGAGCCCACCTTCCTTGTGGAGTGGGCTGTTACTGATTTTGGAAGCGGAAAACCAGCTGCAGAATGAGCCTGCTGAATCGTGTTACAGATCCAGCGAGCAATAGTTTGCTTTGAAGCAGGAGCACCCAGCTTGTTGGATGCATACAGGATAAACAGCGACTCAGTTTTCCTGACTCTAGCCGTTCTGGCTACATAAACCTTCAAAGCCCTGACCACATCCAGCAACTCGGAATCCTCCAAGTCACGAGTAGCCACAGGCACCACAATAGGTTGGTTCAAATGAAAAGATGACACCACTTTTGGCAGAAATTGTGGACGGGTCCGCAATTCTGCCCTGTCCATATGGAAAACTAGATAGGGGCTTTTATGTGACAAAGCCGCTAATTCTGACACACGCCTAGCTGAAGCCAAGGCTAATAGCATGACCACCTTCCACGTGAGAAATTTTAACTCCACGGTTTTGAGTGGCTCAAACCAGTGTGACTTCAGGAAACTCAACACCACGTTAAGATCCCACGGTGCCACTGGAGGCACAAAAGGGGGCTGAATATGCAGCACTCCCTTTACAACGTCTGAACTTCAGGAAGAGAAGCCAGTTCTTTTTGAAAGAAAATGGATAGGGCCGAAATCTGGACCTTAATGGAACACAATTTCAGGCCCAAAGTCACTCCCGACTGTAGGACGTGAAGGAAAACGGCCCAGCTGGAATTCCTCCGTTGGGGCATTCCTGGCCTCACACCAAGCAACATATTTTCGCCATATACGGTGATAATGTTGAGCCGTCACATCCTTCCTAGCCTCTATCAGCGTAGGAATGACCTCATCGGGAATGCCTTTTTCTGCTAGGACCCGGCGTTCAACCGCCATGCCGTCAAACGCAGCCGCAAGTCTAGGAACAGACAGGGCCCCTGTTGCACAAGTCCTGTCTTAGAGGCAGAGGCCACGGGTCCTCTGTGAGCATTTCTTGCAGATCTGGATATCAAGTCCTTCATGGCCAATCCGGAACAAAGAGTATTGTTCTCACTCCTCTTTTCCTTATGATTCTCAGCACCTTGGGTATGAGAGGAAGGAGGAGGAAATACATAGACCGACGGGAACACCCACTGTGTCACCAGTGCGTCCACAGCTATCGCCTGAGGGTCTCTTGACCTGGCGCAATATCTCTGCAGCTTTTTGTTGAGGCGGGATGCCATCATGTCCACCTGTGGCAGTTCCCACCAACTTGCAATCTGCATGAAGACTTCTTGATGAAGTCTCCACTCTCCCGGGTGGAGGTCGTGCCTACTGAGGAAGTCTGCTTCCCAGTTGTCCACTCCCGGAATGAACACTGCTGACAGTGCGCTTACGTGATTCTCCGCCCAGCGAAGAATTCTGGTGGCTTTTACCATCGCCACCCTGCTCCTTGTGCCACCTTGGCAGTTTAGATGAGCCACTGCGGTGATATTGTCTGACTGAATCAGAACTGGTTGGTCGCGAAGCAGGGTCTCCGCTTGACTTAGGGCGTTGTATATGGCCCTTAGTTCCAGGATATTGATGTGAAGGCAAGTCTCCTGCCTTGACCACAGCCCTTGGAAATTTCTTCCCTGTGTGACTGCCCCCCACCCTCGGAGGCTTGCATCCGTGGTCACCAGGACCCAGTCCTGAATGCCGAATCTGCGACCTTCGAGAAGGTGAGCACTCTGCAGCCACCACAGGAGAGACACCCTGGCCCTGGGGGATAGGATGATTAATCTGAAGATGTGATCCGGACCATTTGTCAAGTAAGTCCCATTGGAAGGTCCTCGCATGGAACCTGCCGAAGGGAATGGCCTCGTATGATGCCACCCTCCTTCCCAGGACTCGAGTGCAGTGATGCACTGACACCTGTTTTGGTTTTAATAGATTCCTGACCAGTGTCACGAGCTCCTGAGCTCTCTCTATCGGGAGATAAACCCTTTTCTGGTCTGTGTCTAGGATCATGCCTAGGAGAGGCAGATGAGCTGCAGGAACCAACTGCGACTTTGGAATATATAGAATCCAGCCGTGTTGCCGTTACACTTCCAGAGAAAGTGATACGCTGTTCAGCAACTGCTCTCTTGATCTCGCTTTTATGAGGAGATCGTCCAAGTACATGATAATAGTGACACCTTGCTTCCGCAGGAGCACCATCATTTCCGCCATTACCTTGGTGAATATTCTCAAGGCCGAGGAGAGACCAAACGGCAACGTCTGAAATTGGTAATGACAATCCCGTACCGCAATTCTGAGGTACGCCTGATGAGGTGGATAAATGGGGGCATGCAGGTATGCATCCTTTATGTCCCGAGTCACCATTTCAGGCTTGCAATGACCGCTCCTAGCGATTCCATCTTGAACTTGAACCTTTTCAGGTATATGTTCAGGGATTTTAAATTCAATATGGGTCTGACCAAACCGTCTGGTTTCGGGACTACAACATGGTCGAATAATAACCCCCTCCTTGTTGAAGGAGGGGAACCTTGACCACCACCTGTTGAAGATACAATTTGTGAATTGCAGTTAACACTGTTTCCCTCTCGTGGGGGGAAGCCAGCAGGGCCGTCGGTGAGAGGACATCTTCTCAAAATCCAGCTTGTATCCCTGAGACACAATATCTATTGCCCAGGGATCTAACAGGGAGTGAACCCACTTGTGGCTGAACTTACGAAGGCGTGCCCCCACCGGGCCTAGCTCCGCCTGTGGAGCCCCAGCGACATGCGGTGGATTTTTGTAGAGGCCGGGGAGGACTTCTGTTCCTGGGAACTAGCTGTGTAGTGCAGCTTCTTTCCTCTGCCCCCGCCTCTGGCAAGAAAGGACGCACCTCGGACTTTCTTGTTTCTTTATTCGAAAGGCTGCATTTGATAATGTCATGCTTTCCTAGGCTGTGCAGGAATATAAGGCAAAATATCAGAATTACCAGCTATAGCTGTGGAGACCAGGTCCGAGAACCCTTCTCCACACAATCCTCAGCCTTCCATATGCCTCTTAAGTCGGCATCATCTGTCCATTGCATATTCTACAGGACACGTCAAGCAGAAATCGACATAGCTTTGACTCTAGGACCCAGTATACTCATGTCTCTTTGGGCATGTTTTATATATACATATCTCTTAAGACAGCATCTTTAATATATATATATCTCTATATATACATATGTATATATACATACTAGGGTCTCAATGTCTGCTGATAAGGTACCTGTCCACGCTGCCACAGCGCTATAAACCCAAGCCGACACAATCGCCGGTCTAAGTAGTGTACCAGAATGTGCACGCTATCTGCAGGATCCCTGAGAATAGCTGTTACGTCAGGGCTACCTTTTGGGCAAACGTGACACCCTAGGGGAAGATTCCCATCATATCCTGGCCCTAGTGGGAAAAGGATACTGCCTGAGAATTCTTTGTGGGAAACTGCAGTCTCTTGTCTGGAGATTCCCGCTCTTTTTCATCATGAGAGGAGGGAAATTTACCTCAGCTTTCTTCCCCTTAAACATGTGTACCCTTGTGTCAGGGACAGATGAGTCATCAGTGATATGCAAATCATCTTTTATTACAATAATCATATATTGAATACTTTTCTGCCATTTTGGCTGTAACTTTGCATTATCGTAGTCGACACTGGAGTCAGACTCCGTGTCGATATCAGTGTCTATTATTTTGGATAGTGAGCATTGAGAGACTCTAAAGGTCTCTGCGACATAGGGACAGACATGGGTAGATTTCCTGTCTGTTCTCTAATCTTTTGTGCAATAAATTCACCTTAGCACTTAATTACACATATCCAAACAGGTGTCGGCGTTGTCGACGGAGACACCCTCTCACACACATATTTGCTCCATCTCCTCCTTTTACCTCAGACATGTCGACACACACGTATCGACACACCACACACTCAGGGAATGCTCATCTGAAGACAATTCCCCCATAAGGCCCTTTGGAGAGACAGAGAGAGAGTATGCCAGCACACACCCCAGCGCTATTAACCCAGGAATAACGCAGTAACTTAATGTTAACCCAGTAGCTGCTGTTTATATTGATTTTTGCGCCTAATTATGTCCCCCCCCCCCCCCCCTCTCTTTTTACCCTCTTCTACCGTGTAACTGCAGGGGAGAGACTGGGGAGCTTCCTCTCAGCGGTGCTGTGGAGAAAAAACATGGCGCTGGTGAGTGCTGAGGAAGAAGCCTCGCCCCATCGACGGCGGGCTTCTGTCCCGCTTTCATGTACAATTTTGGCTGGGGCTCATACATATATACAGTGCCCAACTGTATATTATGCAAACTTTTGCCAAAGAGGTCTCTAATTGCTGCCCAGGGCGCCCCCCCCCCTCCCCTGCGCCCTGCACCCTACAGTGACCGGAGTATGTGGGTTTAGTGTGGGAGCAATGGCGCACAGCTGCAGTGCTGTGCGCTACCTCATATGAAGACTGGAGACTTCTGCCGCCGATTTCGAAGTCTTCTTGCTTCTGTCACCGCCTTCTGGCTCTGCGAGGGGGACGGCGGTGCGGCTCCGGGATCGGACGACCAAGGGTGCGATCCTGTGTATGATCCCTCTGGAGCTAATGGTGTCCAGTAGCCTAAGAAGCAGGACCTATCTTCAGTGAGTAGGGCTGCTTCTCTCCCCTCAGTCCCACGTAGCAGAGAGCCTGTTGCCAGCAGATCTCTCTGAAAATAAAAAACCTAACAAAATACTTTCTTTTTAGCAAGCTCAGGAGAGCTCACTAAGTAGCACCCAGCTCGTCCGGCACAGATTCAAACTGAGGTCTGGAGGAGGGACCTAGAGGGAGGAGCCAGAGCACACCAGTATCCAAATTGTTTCTTAAAGTGCCCTGTCTCCTCCGGAGCCTGTCTATTCCCCATGGTCCTTACGGAGTCCCCAGCATCCACTAGGACGTTAGAGAAATTAATGAGTGAAAAGTGTTACTAGAATGTAAAAGGTATGCCACACTAAAGCCATCCAGCTCAGCCAGTCCAGAGGCACCACACCTCACACCTCCATTACCCCAATCTGGGTCTAATATTAACCAGCAAGGAGCCGCATGATAATGGCTCCTTACTACAATATGTCTAAGCTAAGAGCTACCTACCTTGGAGCAACCCCATAATGCTCCATGTGGCATGTCAGGGCCTGCACCTCCTCCTAATGCAGGAACCTCTCTGCCTCTCACAACAGACATATATATTGGTAGATGCTCAATTAGCTTAGTGATATCATTCAGGTGCTCGAAAGGGAGGGGTATTTCTAAGCAAGAAAAAGACATATTGTAGTAAGGAGCCATTATCATGTGGCTCCTTGCTGGTTAATATTAGACCCAGATTGAGGTAATGGAGGTGTGAGGTGTGGTGCCTCTGGACTGGCTGAGCTGGATGGCTTTAGTGTGGCATACCTTTACATTCTAGTAACACTTTTCACTCATTAATTTTTTAACACTATTTCTCTATTTTAATTGCATTTCATGTTTGTATCACCCTCTCTATAGCTTCGGCTTCCTAAATACTAATTTATTAACACTATAGTTTTTTCACTGGTATGCTATGCTGGGCTTTCTGGCTTATGCTGGTGTTTTGGGGTGCGACACCCTGCACCTAGATATAGCGCTAGAGACCCCAAATATACAGAGACGCCTTGATGCGGCTTTGGGGCTTAACCACACATTTGCGCAAATATGTGTAACGAAGATCTCTGAATTCTATTATTATGTGGGATTTATATCTGGTTACTGTTATCATTCAGGGTGCTGGGGGAAACCAAATGCCTTTTTTTCATTCTCTGTAAAGTGCTGCGGAATATGTGTGCGCTATATAAATAACTGGTAATAAATAATAAATAAATAATTATGTCCATACACCCTATTAGGAGCTTGGTTGAGGCGGGGTCCAGTACACAGGTAGTGGGACACAACATTTGGGCAATTTCAGCAATATCTTTTACATCCATTTCGTCAAAGTTGGTCCAGGATAACAGGTGGCTTTATATTGGCAGGCTTGGTAGTTTGGCCCTCTTTTGATAGCACTGTGGAGATACCAGCATGGATGGTGGATACTTTATCTACAAAGAAATTTACAAATTCATTGCATCTTGCCTCGGAGAGGGTTTCATCGGACTGCAGTCATGCTGGTTTGCAAAGCATCTCCACTGTATGGAAAAGCTGAGATGACCTATTGTTTGCTGCTGGGATCTCATGTAACAGGAACTCTGATTTCTTCCGGGTGATTGTGGATTGATAGTCTTCATAATGCGTTATTAGTTTTATCTTATCCTCTATCAGGTTGGTCTTCCTCCGTCATCTTTCAAGTCTACACCCCCTTTCCATGAGCTCATTAACACTGGTGTCAAACCAACGAGCTTGACAGTGTGGTTTGCATGGTCATATACACACAGGCACGATAATGTCCATTGCAGCCATCACATCCCTATTATAGTACTAGACTAGGGAACAGGGATCTTCACAGGCACTCAATATTGCAGAGAGATTCAGATTTGCTGCAACAGCCTGGGGAGTCATTCCCCTTCTTGGACGATGCCTTGTCAACTCTGTGGTCAAACATCTAATTTGAGGGGTTGCAACTTTGAACCAAAATTGAAACAACAGAATACTTTTATCTTGCGCTAATTCAACCTATAAGCAACACCTCTTGATGAAGCCCCTGTTAGTAAGGGTCCTATGGAAATAGACAAAATGCATTATCAGAGGCGCTCATTAAATCATTAATTGTCTAAGACTACAATTGCCCTTATAATCAAAATATTACCACCAAGAAAAATTTACCTTTTTAGGCTACAATTAAATCCCTTATAAAATTAACAATACAATCTCATAAAATTTGAAAGTATATAAATCCGCACTCAACTATACACCATGAAGGGAATATTAACAATTTTTTTTACTTTTCTTTAGATTCGTACTCTTAAGAGGTATTTTTTCCGCAGACAGGTACTTTTTCTGTTAAGATGTGGATGTTGTGTTCGCAACCCTATGTGTTTCGTCCCATGGACTTCATCAGGGGTTGAATCGATAGGATAATAAACATACACATTAATAGTTTTACAGAATGCTGAAAAGACCTTCACAAGGTGATGGATATACGGTGACTGCCAAAATCAATACAGAGACAGCAATTCAAATCCTAATCATGAATCTAGTGGATTAATCCACACCAGCTGTAGATAAATAAAGAATCAAACAAACAACTTGCTCTCACATGTGTTCCTTCCAGAGGCAATTGATCATTGCCTCTAGAGGGAACACATGTGAGAACAAGTTTTTCTGTTAAATAATATTTAAGATAGGGTTTATGCAATTTAGTGTGCATAATATATTGTTTCTGTTAGATATAGATATTTGTGAATGGATAGGGAGGTTAGGAGACCTCCAACTTCTCAAACTAATTACAGTGTTAAAAATGTATTATGTTATAATGTAGCAATTTACCAAGCAGTAAAAACTAATCTGCATCTTGGATTTGTACTGAATAAATATACTGTAAATACATGTACATACATAAAATTCCAAATGCAATGCAATTCTACCATACATAAATCTGAGTGTCTCTTTCCATATGACTGTCCAGTTTAGTTCTACAAAAGAACAGTAAACATACATACTGCAGCAGCAGTGGCATAACTCCCAAAGGCATTGGAGACGCCTGCTTCCGAGCTCCAAGCCCCAAGCCCTGAAGGGGCACCTACATGTACAGCAGCAGCTGTGTGGTTCACAGCGGGATCCAAGTGTGACCGCTGCTCTTCCAACGGAGCTCTGCGCTTAATCTGTCCCAGGGGGATGTAGTTATGTCACGAGACCGCCGGTCACAATACCGACGCCTGCATCCCACCCCCTCAGAATCCGGACAGTAGGCATGCTAACAGGGACTATTCTCACTCGTGGGTGTCAACACAGAGTGGGAATAGAGCCTGTGGCGAGCACAGCTTGCCACTAAGCCTGCAGCATGGTAAGCTCAGGGAGCCCACAAGGGGCTTAGTTGTGCTCGCCCCCCACCCCCCCCCCCACCAGCATTCTAAACCCCGGGATCCCAGTGTCAGTAAGGTGACCGGCGAGATCCCAAACGCCAGTCACCTATGCTCAACCCATCCCAGGAGGCATGCTAATACCTGAGGACAGGACGACTCCTGCCTGGTACTGCTCAGCCTGCACCTATCGCTGCTGCTGGACTGTGAGGTGGGACCTGTCGGTGAATGCTGACTCTGCATGTTGCAGATGGCTGAGTCACAGCGTAGCTGGAACCCTGCAATGCACTTTGGGCTCCGGTCCTTGTAGACTGGCTAAGAGTGATATCTATATAATTCTGTAAGTTGTTTGTGTTTATAAACACATACACACACACCATATTAGTTTTCTATTTTTAAGGGGTGGGGGCACCAAACTCCAGCTTACCTCCGTATAACTGGGATAAACTTATGCCCCTATGCTGAAGACAATGGCATATATCCCAATGACATAATAATTTGGAATTAATTTCAAAAGCTGTTGCATTTTATGAGCAAAGTTGGATAAAGCATGAGATGCTTATAGCAGTAAAATCATCACATCACAATCCAATTACTGAGTAACTATACAGTAGCTCCGCCTATAACACTGATTCTAACACATTATATACTTACTTTCATTATATTATTATATTATACTTTCCTTCCATGAGGTTGGACACAATTAGCGCCTTATTTTAAAGATATGTTATACAGTATTGCTATTCTGATTTACACTCTGGGAACATAATATATAATAATATAATATAATTTTGGAGAAAAGCAAAATGTAAATAAACATTTTTATCATATTAATGAAAGCCCTAAGCCCTCATTTTGTTTCTTTATAACCTTAGCATTAGCAAACTGAAAAGTAAAACTGTCAGAGGATATAAAAGTACTGAAAGGGTCACCATCCAGCAGGACTGTAAGTAGGAGTGTGCAAGCAGTGTTCTGCTCACGACATAGAGTCTTGCATCCAGTACCATCATGGCCCCAAGACACCTGCATTTAGCTTGCATGGTGCCTGAAAGACTAAACACTACAGCTGCTGCAGATATGACTAGAATGTCCGAAGTGCTTCTCTTCCCGGTGCCAACGGTTTGCACCATGATGCCATCTACTGAAAATGGTTAAATAAATGTTTGAAGATGTTGACACTAGAACCAATGTTTTAACCAAATACAGGTAGATGTTGTGCTTTAACTATTTGCCGGGCATGGTCGCATCAGATGTGACCATGCCTGCAAGTGCTCTATCTGACCTGGTCGCACAGGATGCGACCAGTCAGATAAACTGTGTTAGCAGCAGCAGAGAAGGGAAACTTCCCTCCGCTGCTGCTGTTAGAGGGAGCGGAAGGTCCCTCTGCTTCCCTGCACTCTCCCCTACTGATTGCCGTGCTGCTGATTATTGCTGATCAGTCAGCATGGCAGGATCCCCCCCTCCAGCGGCTGCAGACAATAGCAGCCGCTGGTAAGTGTAAACTATCACCCCCAAGCCCCCCTGTGTACCCGGCAGCTCTCCGGGCTCTAAAAACTAAAGATGTGATGGTCACGATGTTACCGATGTTCTAATGGTCGCGATATTCTGATGTTTGGGGGGGGGAATTAAAAAAAAACATTTTTTTTACCTAAAATCATTTTAGATAGGGTTAAATTCATGTTCTTCACCTAATTCACTCAGAAAAAAACCCTGACAATTTCGGAGCATATTTTTGGGGAGAAAATTGTCAGTTAAGTGGTTAAATGTCATTACAGATAAACAGTGATTTTATAATCTATTGACCCAGATTGCCTTGAGGCTTTATGTGTTTAAATGAAGTCACTGTAGCCAATTTAGACTTCAATGACCAATTACCATATGTGCCTTTCTACTTATTATCTTTTCTTTATAAAGTGCTAACAAACGGCATTACACAGAGCTGTACACGGAAGTTCCTACTATTCTGTTCCAGTGGTGCCTGACCAAAGCACCTGGGCGAGGAGGTCAGCATTTGGGGAGGTATGTCTGCTAACTGTATTTAATGAAGGGAAACAGGCAAATCAGCAGGAGAGCGTAGGCTTGGTCTGTCATTATAGATCACCATGGGGGTCATTCCGAGTTGTTCGCTCGCAAGTGGATTTTAGCAGATTTGCTCATGCTAAGCCGCCGCCTACTGGGAGTGAATCTTAGCATCTTAAAATTGCGAACGATGTATTCGCAATATTGCGATTACACACCTCGTAGCAGTCTCTGAGTAGCTCCAGACTTACTCGGCATCTGCGATCATTTCACTGCTTGTCGTTCCTGGTTTGACGTCACAAACACACCCAGCGTTCGCCCAGACACTCCCCCGTTTCTCCAGCCACTCCTGCGTTTTTTCCGGAAACGGTAGCGTTTTTTCCCACACGCCCATAAAACGGCCTGTTTCCGCCCAGTAACACCCATTTCCTGTCAATCACATTACGATCGCCAGAACAATGAAAATGCCGTGAGTAAAATTCCTAAGTGCATAGCAAATTTACTTGGCGCAGTCGCAGTGCGGACATTGCGCATGCGCATTAAGCGGAAAATCGCTGCGATGCGAAGATTTTTACCGAGCGAACAACTCGGAATGACCCCCCATGAGCAAGTTTGCAGCTTTTCTCTCATGTATTACTTTGCTGGAGGGTCTGCAATTATTAAGCTTGATAGACATATGCCTCAGAATTCGGGTATGGGGGGGTCATTCCGACCTGATCGCACGCTGCTGTATTTCGCAGCGCAGTGATCAGGTCACTACTGCACATGCACTACAATGCGCAGGCGCGTTGTACGGGTACAAAGCGGATCGTTGCTGGGCGATGGATTTAACAAAGAATCCATTCGCACAGCTGATCGCAAAAAGACTTGACAGGAAGAAGGCGTTTATGGGTGTCAACCGTTTTATGGGAGTGGTTGGAAAAACGCAGGCGTGTCCAAGCGTTTGCAGGGCGGGTGTCTGACGTCAATTCCGGGACCAGACAGGCTGAAGTGATCGCAGCGGCTGAGTAAGTTCAGACCTACTCAGAAACTGCACAAACTGTTTTTGTACCGCTCGGCTGCACAGGCGTTCGCACACTTGCAAAGTTAAAATACACTCCCCAGTGGGTGGCAACAATGCGTTTGCACGGCTGCAAAAGTAGCTAGTGAGCGATCAACTCGGAATGACCCCCATAGTACGTGTCCCTTGGAGCCAGCTGCATTTATATACTGTATTTTCTGCTTTGAACTGATGAAGACAGAACATCACATCTCTGTGCTCCCACCTATAGATTTCAAAGCTCTGTGTGCCAAATAAAAATTGAATTTCAGAAGGTGTCTCTGAGCAAGCAATCTTGGAAAACTAGTTTGTAAAGTGTTTTGCTGATCACCAGGACCCATAGTCTCTGGAGACCTTGTAACCTTAGACTGTTGCAACTTCTATTATTTCCAGATCATTTAGCTGAATTTGCAGCTGTGTGCAACATACAGTATTAACTTTTACCTGTGCTGTTCTGTATAGGTCAGACACAGCATCAATGAGTGTAGCTGTTCTGTCAGGCAGCTGAGAGTATGCTCTGGGTGCCTGCATTTACATTGCACCCTTCTCCCATCAGTGAGATTCCAGGGGGTAATCTTGTTTTTGTTTTTAATTATTGCCACATTATTACTGCATTTTATTCATTTTGCACATAAAACACAAGTATTCGTCAAATAGAGGAAAACAAGTCGTAATTACTGTTAGTTAAGTTGCAGCTTGAACTGTTTACTTACTAGATACTAGAAGTAGTGCAGATTTTTTTCTATCCCATTGTTCCCATAAATATGTATAAAAAGGAAACAGCAAAATTGTTTCCAAATTGTGAAAGATTTACCACTGTAACTAATGACAACCGTAGCTATCCTGGAAATCAGACAGCATGTTATAAAGATGGTTCTATTTACTGCTCATATTGACGTAGATATTATAATAGCACAAAACATAACCTGTCATTGAATTAGGTGTCCTTACCAGTGGAAGGCAAGATTGTTTGGGATAAACTGGTATCTTAGCTGGGGTATGTTCCAGGGGACCCCGTCTGAAGGTCGACACTGTCTAGGTCGACAATGTTTAGGTCGACCACTATAGGTCGACAGTCACTAGGTTGACAGGGATGGAAGGTCGACAGGGTTTCTAGATCGACATGTGCTAGGTCGACAGGTGAAAAGGTCGACATGAGTTTTTTTTTACTTTTTCATACTTAACAATCCACGTGGACTACGATTGGAACGGTAATCTGCCCGAAGCATGGCGAGCTAAGCGAGCCATGCGAGGGGACACTGTGCACTAATTGGGGTTCCCGGTCGCTGTACGAAGAAAATGACACCAAAAAAATTAAATAAAATCATGTCGCCCTTTTGACCTGTCGACCTACCACATGTCAACCTAGAAACCCTGTCGACCTTCCATCCCTGTCGACCTAGTGACTGTCGACCAATAGTGGTCGACCTAAACATTGTCGACCTAAATACTGTGAATTTGATGATCCACATCCATATTCCAGAACACACATCGTGGAAGTTTGAATAGAATGGCTGGGAGTCTGGGGCTGCCCCAAGCCCCCAGCGGCTTTAAGGATTTTAATAATATGAGATTGATTTTAGATTTCGTTTTTTTTATTGCATAAAGAACACTGGGGGTCATTCCGAGTTGTTCGCTCGTTGCCGATTTTCGCTATACTGCGCATGCGCAAGGTTCGCAGAGCGCATGCGCTTAGTTATTTTACACAAAAGTTAGGTATTTTACTCACGGCCTAACAAGTATTTTTTATCGTTCTGGTGATCGTAGTGTGATTGACAGGAAATGGGTGTTTCTGGGCGGAAACTGGCCGTTTTCTGGGAGTGTGCGAAAAAACGCTGGCGTTTCTGGGAAAAACGCGGGAGTGTCTGAAGAAACGGGGGAGTGTCTGGCCGAACGCAGGGCATGTTTGTGACATCAAACCAGGAACGAAACTGACTGAACTGATCGCAATGTAGGAGTAAGTCTCGAGCTACTCAGAAACTGCGAAAAAAATTCTATTCGCAATTCTGCTAATCTTTCGTTCGCAATTCTGCTAAGCTAAGATACACTCCCAGAGGGCGGCGGCTTAGCGTGTGCAATGCTGCTAACAGCAGCTAGCGAGCGACTCGGAATGAGGGCCACTGTTGACAAATTTGCAAGACATAACTATATGAGCCAAGCATGATGATCATTACACACATGTATAAGCAATTTACATCGAACATATCCTAGTGCACTGCCATAAGCGCCCGTTATATAGATAAGGACTTAGATCAGATCATGAGTACAAAAAAACAAAACAAAAGTTAAAGAGCATTCGTGTATAGGCATGAACAATATATATGCATTCATATATTTAGATTCTTTTTAGTACTATGTAGTAAGATATACAGTAAAGCATATCTCTGCTTTCCTCTCTCCCCCCTGTACCAGTCACTCCCTCTTCCCTTTCTCATCACCTGAACACATACTTGCCTCCTCTCCCGGAATGGCTGGGAGGCTCCCGAAAATCGGGTGACCCTCCCGGCCCCACGGAAGAGCAGGCAAGTCTCCCGGTTTTTCAAATTCCTCCCTGCCCGGCCACCCACTTTGAGAGTAAAGTGGGCGGTCCGGACAGTAGATGACGCGATTCTTGTTGAATCACGTCATCATAGTCACGCCCCCTGCTGTAACACCGCCCTCATTCCGCCTCCTCCTCCCCACCCCGTTCCGCCTTCTCCCCGCCCCGTTGCGCCTCCTCCCCGCCCCCTCCTCTCGACATTGTCCAGCCCAGCCCCTCCACTGAGCCGTCCTGGCAGCTCTCTCCCGGAGAGAGCTGCCAGAAAGTAGGTAAGTATGCCTGAACAACTTCCTGCTCACACCTCCTGTCTGAGCTTGGGGATACAGCTACCACATCAGGCCTACGTATGCCTCTCCAACCTCATAGTGGGCCTAATTCAGACCTGATCGTAGATGTGCTAAATTTATCATATCTACGATCAGTCACACAGACATGCGGGGGGGACAACGTCAGGCACCGCCCCTCCCCCCCCCCCCCCTCCCACACACACACACACACACGTACAAAAGCACTTTTGTACTTTAGGAGTAGCTCCCTACCTGCGCAGCTCCTGCGCGTTGGCAGGGAGCTACTCGTCGCTGTGAGGGTCACAGCGGCTGTGTGTGATGTCATGCAGGAACCGTGGCCTGCCCCCCGCACGGTCCAGGCATGCCTGCGTTGCCCGGACTGCACCCCCTAAACGGCGGACAATTCCAGACCGCCCCCTCCCAGTAACCTGTCAATCAGTCAGAGGCAATCACAGGGCTGAGACCGCCGTCGGCTGTCTGGGATGCGCCGGCACACTGCGGCGCCAGGGCATGCGCAGTTCAGACCTGATCGGCTGCAGTGTGAAAACGCACAGCACCGATCAGGTCTGAATTGGGCCCCATATCTCTCCAGCTACTGGACCCTTCTGTCTCACCAGCACCCCATTATTTTAAGAACTTCCTTGGCCACACTGCAGCCCAGCACACAGCAGCAGCTGGGCTGAAAAGAAAAGCTGCAGCTGCTGCTTCCAGGTAAGCGGGGGGGGGGGGGGGGGGCGACCTGGGCCCCTCCATCAGACCTGGGCCCAAGTAATTTGTACCCTTCCCCCCCTCTGTTGGCGCCACTGTCTCACCAGCACTTCTCTCTAGTGTCTCTCTTTGTGCAGAATACTGCTTTTTGCGGTTTTAAAAATGTAGATTATTGCTGAAGCAAAAACCACACAATATTTGTTTGTGGTTTTAGTAAAACCATAGTTCACTTGCTTTTAATTTCAACTAAAACCCCCCACTTTTTTGGTCATTTTTTTTCTTGAAGATTTTAATCTTATGGTTATTACGAAGTATTAATAATACTCCTTTCACACCAGAATTGCAGTGACTCACCCAGGAATTCTGTCCCGGTATCATGCAGGGGCATTCCTGGGTTGGCCACTGCTTATACCAGCCTTTCGTCCCGAGTCGGCCCGGGTCGGCACCTTTCATACTGATCCCGGGATGGCCCTGCATTTATATGAGAATGTCATTAGAAATGGCCTTATTAGATCCACAAAGATGAGGTCATTAGAGAGAGGGTGGGGCTACTCACCTCATTGCAGCAATCGTGGCCGACGGAGTACCACTGTGTATGCCTGTGTTCATGTTTTTGTGGGCTTTACTGCTGTCTGACCCAGCAAGTGAGAGCCTGATGCAGCTTCTGACTCTGTGCTCTATAGTACAGAGTTATCTCTGGAGGAGGAGAGCGCTTCTTGTGGCAGAGAGCCAGGACTCAACGCCAGCATTTGCGCGGAAGGAGAACCCTGATTTTGCAAACCCTGGCCTCCGTTACACAAATGATTACCATGACCGAGTGATGAATGTGGGTCAGAGCCCGCCCTCTTGAAGATGTTTTCATGGAGACTGTGGAGGCTTTTCAAGATGACCAGTGGATGGCCCACTTTCGCATGTTGCGTGCTACGTTCCAATACCTGCTGGACCTACTCACCCCTGCACTTACTATGCAGACCACCCACTACCGGACACCCATCCATCCAAGGAGGAGACTGGTGATTGCGCTGTGGTGGTATGCTATGCCAAGAGAGTACCGCACAATCTCCTGCTTGTTCAGTGATGTTATCTCCACTGTCTGCAGAGTTATACACCAGGTGACAAAGTCTGGATACCCTATACCAACAGTTCATCTGCTTACCGCAAGGGCAGCGCTTAGATGACACCATCCAAGGCTTCCTGCTGCGTGGGTATCCCCAGTGTGCCGGTGCCATCAATAGGACCCATATCCCCATCACTGCCCCCCGTGACAACCCGGCTGATTATTATAATCGGAAAGGATGTGGTCGACCATAAATACCATAAATACTGGTAAGCATATTTTTCACAGTGTGTTTTTAAATGCAGTGTTCCTTTCATTGTTCTAAAAACTTTTCAAACCTTTCTTTTAGCTTCACTGATGTATTTATTGGCTGGCCTGGGCGAGCACATGACGCTCGCGTTCTTGCAAACTCTGATTTGTAGAAGATTGCGGAGGACAAGCAGGACGGATGGCTTTTTCCCAGAGAGGTAAAAATGTATATATTTTTTGTTTCACAAAGGTGTTTTAAATGGTTTTCCTGATTTCAGTTTTGGGTGTAAATTGTGGCGTAATATGTGTGGACTATAGTGTTTCTCTTTTTAAAAGGTTTATTTAAGTACGCTATGTCAGTGTAGATTGCTGCCATCTGCTTCACCCCGATACCTGTTTCAGCAATGAAATATAGTGATACTCTTGTATTTCCTTTCAGAAATCCAAGACTGAGGACGGGGTGGACATCCCAGTCCACATTATCGGGGATACAGCCTACCCTTTGATGTGCTGGCTAATAAAGGGATACACCCAGCATGTGCAGCTGTCTACCATCCAAGTGGCATACACCCACACTCTCAGTCCAGTAAGGATGGTGGTGGAAAATGCCTTTGGCCGCCTGAAAGGACGTTGGCGCTCCCTCATGAAGAGAAATGATGTTGACCTCCAATTTATGCCTCATGTAGTAGCGGCCTGCTGTATCCTTCACAACATATGTGAGATACAGAAGGAACAGTTTCTACAGGAGTGAACTGTGCTGGCCCCTGAAGTGGCACACTCTACTCTTGATTTGGAGTTCTTTGAGGGGCAACATTCCTCAAGTACAGAAATCATAAAGGAAACCATTGCTACCCACCCTACAGAAACGTTACCTGATAAATAATGCTCCCCATTTTAAGTCATTTATTACAAATAAAACACTGCCTATTGAAATTGGCTATATACTGGGTATTCAGAAGACTGTGGATTAGGGTTAGGGTGTCATAGTAGGGACCTCTGGAATACTGTGGGTAACTGTGCTCGGGGACAGGAGGGGCCTGGATAGCTGGGTGCATGTGGCTACCCTGAAAGCGGGGCAAGATGTGTTCCAGAAACTGGAATTGCCTGGCTTGGTACTCGCGTAAGATGCGCTCTTGGTGGCCCATTATCTGTGTTATAAAGGATTGCTGCAGCTCTCTTTCCGCCTCTATGAACTGTAGTTGGCGGGCATCCTCCTGGTGCTGCGTGTTGGTGTCCATCGTGTGCAGTTCTTCAACCAGCACCCTGGTCATTGCCAGTGCACCTTGCTCCACTTTGGTTACTTTGCGATTCTTCTTGGGAACTAAATATACTGCAAGGGGAGTAAGAAGGAAAAAAGGGCGTAAGAAAAGTATTAGTGTGATCGTACATGTTTGTGGCCTCCTCCCACCTGCACTTGATTCACTCTGCGAGACTGCGACTGTAAACGTTATGGCGGGGTGGTACTGGTGGCGTATAGGGCAGAATGGATGTAGAGCAATAGATTTTGGGGCTAGTGAACTTGTCATTATGGTGGTACACCTGAGCATACTAGCAGGGGTGTGATCATATGTGTTTATGACCTCCTACCACCTGCACTTGATTCACTCTGCGACTGTAAACATTATGGCGGGGTGGTATTGGTGGCGTATAGGGCAGAATGGATGCAGAGCAATAGATTTTGGGGCTAGTGAACTTGTCATTATGGTGGTACACCTGAGCATACTAGCAGGGGTGTGATCATATGTGTTTGTGACCTCCTACCTCCTGCACTTGATTCACTCTGCGACTGTAAACATTATGGCGGGGTGGTATTGGTGGCGTATAGGGCAGAATGGATGCAGAGCAATAGATTTTGGGGCTAGTGAACTTGTCATTATGGTGGTACACCTGAGCATACTAGCAGGGGTGTGATCATATGTGTTTGTGACCTCCTACCACCTGCACTTGATTCACTCTGCGACTGTAAACATTATGGCGGGGTGGTATTGGTGGCGTATAGGGCAGAATGGACGCAGAGCAATAGATTTTGGGGATAGGGAACTTGTCATTATTGTGGTACATCTCAGTGTACAAGCAGGGGTGTGATCATATGTGTTTGTGGCCTCCTCCCACCTGCACTTGATACACTCTGCGACAGGCAACAATTCATGTGTATTGGAATGTGGGTGCTTTGGGCAGAAATTATGCAAAGCAAGGACAAATACTTACCTTTGGTGCACATGACTGGGGGATCAGACTGGAGTGCCGTGCTCACATCTGTGTTCTGGTCAGACACAGCATCCGTACTGGTGTCGGCTATGCTGTCATCAATCGGGTTGTTGGAAGAGTCCAGATCGGGGTCGATGGGGTCATCTGGGATTGGAGATGTTGGCCCACATAGGCTACTGTCCATGCTGGACTGAATCTCAGAAGCAACCACAATGGGGGATGGATTGGCAGAGCTGGAGGATGAGAGGCTGATGAGGTCACTGAGCGTAGTGTTGCCAAAGACTTGTGGCCCTTAATATATATAGGGGCTGGGAGAGCTGGCATTTCACCATGGGAAGATTGATGTGTCAATGTATTTATTATTGTAATATGTCAGTATTTATTATTGTACTATGTTATGGTTATAATAATATAGCCCTTTATAGTGGTCTTAGAGTGGTTCGTGGTATCCGGGACATGTGGTGCGGGAGAGCGTGAACCTTAGAGAAACTTCGAGTGTGAGCACGAGAGACAGGAGGGGGACGGTTAGTCAGCGCGTGAGGAGAGAGGGGACGGAGCTACGCAGTAGGAAGAGGAGAGAGGCAGAATAGCCTGTGGTACTACACGGACCGGAGTGGTTGATATAGAGACTCCACCGCCGGTACTGCGAGGGATATAACCGCACATATGTGGGAGGTGAGGGAGTGAAGTGCCGGAGCGGTGACGGCATAGCTGCAGTGGAGAACCCGAAACAGGGAGAGAGAGAGCTAACCTGATTGGGCACATTACGGCTGAGAGCCCAAGGGGTGAGTGACGGCAGGCTGTTCCCCGGGTGTCCGTACAGACTCCGACTCCACTCTCCGCATTGACGTCCAATGTACCTCCGGCTGAACCCTGGTGCAGACAGATATACCGGCTGTAATTGAGCTGCAGAGACCCGGCCAGCGGATGCATAGGAGATGGGGAGAAGTCAGGACAGCTGTCAGAGTCTGCATGCCGGGCTGTTCCTGTGAGTGACCCTGGGGAAAGGTGAACCGGGGGAGTGACGCTCTTTAGGAAAACCCCTCAGTAAACCCCTCCCTGCTGATCATTAATTACATTACAGAGGGGTGGGACACATCAGGGACAGTGGAGCCATAAGAAACTGCTATAGAGTGACGGCAGGAGATGATTAGGCAGCTGGTTTAAAGAAGTGAGCAGCTCTGATACCTCTATACTAACATACCATACATGTACTGTAAACGGGTTCACTACGGCTGGGCGGCGGTCGGGCTCCCGGCGACCAGCATCCCGGCGCCGGGAGCCCGACCGCCGGCTTACCGACAGCTTGGCGAGCGCAAATGAGCCCCTTGCGGGCTCGCTGCGCTCGCCACGCTACGGGCACGGTGGCGCGCTACGCGCGCCACACTATTTTATTCTCCCTCTATGGGGGTCGTGGACCCCCACGAGGGAAAATAATTGTCGGTATTCCGGCTGTCGGGCTCCCGGCGCCGGTATACTGAGCGCCGGGAGCCCGACCGCCGGCAAACAGAAGACCACCCCTGTAAACCCCATGTCACCAGAAGGCAGAGAATCAGCCTAGAGACTACAGGACCCCTTATATTAACAAAAAGGGGGTATATATATATATATATATATATATATATATAATAATCTTATTCCCCCTGAGGAGAGGAAGTGCATGATGAACCAACATATCCACTTTGTTAGGATCAAACCTCCCACATATCTCAGCACCAGAGTTGGGGGAGTATTGCAGGAGCAATAGAGACGGCGATCCAGGAACCTGGGTATTTGCAAGCACTTACCAGAGATTTCAGCGAGACCTGAGTCAGGAGACCTATCTTGCCGGGGCTATCTCAAGCCGTAGTGATACTCCTGGAAGGAGAGGGGTACATGGACCACTAATCCCCTATAGGTCAAGAAAGGAGGTAGCTGGACAGTGATTTAATACCCTAATTGCTCCGCTACGGGTAGATACTGACAGACGGACATCCGTCAAACAAGCGGTAAACTGTAGTAGTTTTCGATATCCTCAATATCATAATAGATATCTAAGAGAGGGACCAGGAGGCACAAGTCCTGAATTAGTGGCACCTATAACTAATACCAGCTAATTTCTTAAATGGTAAAGGTCCTGAAACAGCGACTACAACTCCAGTTTATCCAGTTGCCCGGCGGGGCTAATATCTTTGGCTGATATTACTTCAGGATAGAAGAGAACTAACATAGTTAATAGCCACCCTTGAAAGGTAATTTTACTTCGGTGAATAGTAGCTGTGAGATCAACTATATTGGAGGGTATACCTCTACATCAAGGGCCCCAACAGTGCACCAACGTATCCTTCATCATTCTAACCGGCAGCAAAGACGTGATATACCACTCGAAGCTTTATTGAAAGTCATTAATTTATAATTTATGATCAGCAAAGGGTTGGTAGTGTTTATACTTTTTTACGGAACCGGTTCTCTAATATTTTTTTTTGTAGTGGCATGCAATTAACTTTGTATAGAGGGAAATATAGGGATTGTATACCTTTGTCCTTACCTGTTACAGCTAAGCTAATTTATTACAATTTAATGTTCCTGGGATCTACTTCAGTATGACACTATGAAAATGGTATTGGAGATTTAATAAAATACTTACCAGTATATTGACGTCCAGCCTAGAAGTCTCTGATAGATCTGAAAGACAAAAGGTGGGTATAAAATTTATAACTTACTAAAGGGTAACACCTATTGCCCTTTAGGGCTTTCCCAAGTGAGCCCGGGAATATTACCACTGCTTGGGTGGAGGCACTCCTGATTCATAATATAGTAACCCTTACACTTCAATTAGACGAAAGGAAGGAAGGGTTACAGACTGATGAGCACTGGTCGTAAAAGATCTAGTCGCGCCTTGCAGCACCACTCTTGTTATGGTTGTGGTTGTGGCAGTAGCGGATCTTGCTATGGGCACACGGGATTTTTGCCCGGGGCGCCGGCGCCATCCGGAGGGCGCCGCGCCATGGCAAGATCCACTACTTTTGGGCAGTGCCCCCCGGTGCTGTGCGGCGCTGTGAAGGAAACTAGATGCTACCCGTCTAGTTTCCCTTCGTGGAGAGGACCTTTGCTGTGTGGTGTGCGATGACATCATCGCGCTCCACACAGCATTGTGGGACTGGCACATAGACGCTAGGGGTCATAATTGACCTCTAGTGTCTATGCTGTGCTATGGGAGGGACGTCTTGACGTCTCTCCCATAGATCCGAGGAGCAGCGCCGGCGGAGGTCAGCAGCGGTCGGGAATCAGGAGCAGGGATAGTAAGTATTAATTAATTAATTTATTTTTTGTATTTTTTTTGTAAGCGGCGCTACTCTACAGGGGGCACAAATGGGGGCACAACTCTACAGGGGGCACAAATGGGGGCACAACTCTACAAAGGGCGTAACTTACCACGCCCCTGTATGAAGCCACGCCCCTATTATCACCTGTGGCGCCACAAGGGCTAGAACCGGCCCTGGGTCGTGGACCCTGTTAAATTGCTTTTTGAGCCCTTTCAGCTTATTGACCACATGCTGCTGGCTCCGAATTATGCCCCGCGTGGCCAGGATCTCTGCTATGTTGTGGTAGACCTGGGAATCCTTGACAGTGGCAGTGATCTGGCGCCGGATCTCCTCTTCTCCTCTAATACTTAACAGCTCCATCACCTGCTCATTGGACAAAGACATTGCAGGGGTTAATAATGCTGCTGGGGTTTGTTGTCCCACAGAGCTGTAATGTGTATCTGTCTCTGCGCTGTGTGGTAGCTCTGCGGGGCTCTGCAAAATGATATCAGGAAGCTGCTGGGGTTTGTTGTGCCACAGAGCTGCAATGTGTATCTGCCTCTGTGCTGTGTGATGGCTCTGCATGGCTCTGCAAAATTACATACCCAGGAAGCTCCTTAGCATATCCAATCAGCATGAGCAGAAGCAACCCAGGAAGTAGAGATATGTCCCTGCACCGATGATACCAGGACCAACCCTGCTACTTTGCAGGGTTGAAATGCCTAGACAGAAATCCCAGGATTTGGGCCCAGGACCCTTTTACACCTGCGCTAGACCCAGGAATAATCCCAGGATTTTAGGTTGGTGTGAAAGGGGTATAAGTGAAGGATATATTTTTTTATTTTGATTCGATGGTGATACTGATAATTTTCTGCCGTGTGTCATTTGAGTCACATTGCCTCTTTTCCAATAGACTTTGCTGACAAATAGAAGTATGAATCCACTGACAGGGGTGTAGTATGTAATGCCGGCGGTCGGGCTCCCGCCGGAATCCCAACCGCCGGCATACCAACAGCTGGGTGAGCGCAAATGAGCCCCTTGCTGGATCACTACGCGCGCGCCACGCTGCGGGCACGGTAGCGTGCCACGCTATCTATTCTCCCTCCAGGGAGAAAAGCTGTCTGTATGCCGGCGGTTGGGATTCTGGCGCCGGTATGATGGTCGTCGGGAGCCCAGCCGCCAGCAACCTGAAGACCACCCCACAGACAGTATGAAGCCCGATCCATTGATTGGTGAGTATGGTTTATTTTTTAATAGAAATACACCACATTTAGTGTCTGAGTACTGGTTTTTTTGTTGTTAATATTTGTTTTACAGGTGGACTACAGGTGACAGCAGACCCTTAATGTCTGGGCATGATGGCACTTGTAATGCCACTGTAAAGAGCAATATTAGAATCTTAAATTACACATTAATACATCCCTGGTGGTGGTGGTGGTGGTGGATGCGGGGAATATCCCCTTCCTTTAGCCTAGGGGTTGCTTGGTATAGGGGACCCCTTTGTTTGTTTTGGAGAGGGGCATTCCTTACTTTCCAAGGACTTCCAGGCCTGAGAAGACCAGTTTTGGGCTGGTTTATGTAATGGCAAGGGGACCCCGCAATGTTTATCTCCCTGCCAGTGGCGGAACTAGCGAGCGGTGGGCCCATGTGCGACAAAATGCTTTGGGCCCCACCCCCCATCTAAGTCCACCGCCTCACCCCTGGAGAGGATCTGGTGAGGGGGACCTGCTCAGGGCCAGAGAAATGGATACCTAGCAACAGTGCCGTAATTAGTCATTTTAGTGCTGTGTGCAAGAAATGGCATCGGAGCCCCGCCCCTCTATGTAAAACAGGGCAGTGTGCGCCAGAGGCGTGCGCAAAAAATAGGGGCGTGGCTTCGTGGGGAAGGGGGTGTGGCCACAAAATAATACCAATTCATATAACGGTGCACAGTAGTCTCCATTATTCAAATTACGCCGCACGGTAGTACCACTACACCAGGTAGAGACCCTTTTACACATTACGGCAGACAGCGTCCCTTTTTTACACATTACGGCAGAGCGTCCCTTTTTTACACATTACGGCAGACAGTGTCCCCTTTTTACACATTACGGCAGACAGCGTCCCCTTTTTACACATTACGACAGACAGCATCCCCTTTTTTACACATTACGACAGACAGCGTCCCCTTTTTTACACATTACGACAGACAGAGTCCCCTTTTTTTACACATTACAGCAGACAGCGTCCCCTTTTTACACATTACGGCAGACAGCGTCCCATTTTTTGCACATTACGGCAGACAGCGTCCCATTTATTACACATTACGGCAGACAGCGTCCCATTTTTTGCATATTACGGCAGACAGCGTCCCATTTATTACACATTACGGCAGACAGCGTCCCATTTTTTGCACATTACGGCAGACAGCGTCCCCTTTTTACACATTTTAAAAATTTTAAAATACATCCACTCACTACTCGTGAAAAACAGCTTAGCCGTGTTTTGCATGTTGTGCAAAATAGCAAATATGTAAGTGGACACATCATGTAAGTGGACACATCTGTACATGCCGGACTTAAGCGGGGGTTAACTGGCTGATAGTACAGAGTGGCAACTCTGTGTAGCCAATAGGAGATCAGAGAGCGGGGATGGATTGGAGCAGGAGGACAGAGGCGGGGCCTAGCACCCATGACCAGGTGTCTATAGGCCCCATGGTATATAGGGTGTGCAGCATGGATTTGCCATCATCCTGTATCCTCTGTATGTGGCTGCTCTGCATGTGCATAGCACAGAGAATGTATGTATGTATGCACTGCTCGTTATTATTACTACTTCCTGTGTGTGTGTGTGTGTGTATGTATATATATATATATATATATATACATATATATATATAATGTGTATGTGGTGTTTGAGGGGGGTCATTGGCGGTGGAGTAGGAGGGGGTCGGTTGATGGGGCGCCCCAGAAATATCGGTGTACCGGGCCCCAAGATTTCTGTTGCCAGCCCTGACCATACTTACCTACTTTTGAGTTATTATCTCTGGGAGAATCCTGGAGAGGAGACGCTGCAGGGACCTTTGGGGGGTGGGGCTGGGATTTGACATCATTAAGCTCTGCCCCCACCTCGTGAAAACCGCTGCGATTCGTGGGTGCTATATTTTGTGATTCTGGTCATTTTAGCCCCTCCCCCTACATCCGACTGCTGTAGATTCTCTCCCTCCTGCCCGCTTCACTAGGGTGCGGGCAGAGCCGGCCTTAGCTATATGCAGGCTGGGCATTTGCCTAGGGCATCCAAGCATGTCTAGGGGCATCCAAGCACGTCCCTGCAGTATTTCATGCTGGGAGGGACAGTCTGCAAATTGTCTGTTACTTTCTAAATGTATTCAATCTGTACTTGTATACACTGCTGTTTACATTTGTCAAATAGAATGCCCACAGCACACTGTCCCTTGAACTCCCTCCGACATGCTTGAATGCCCCCGACTTGTGTGACCTTAGACAGCAGAAGCTCAGTAACTGCAATTCCTGGACCTGTGACATTTTCACTGACTATATAAGGTTATTAGTGGATGGCTCCTTATGATACCACATGTGTATTGTGGAAGACTGCTCCACATAAATCTGAAATCACCTATACTGCTTGTGCACATGGGGGAGGGGGACCCTGCCATCCTGTGTGTTTCCCTTATCCCTGCGCAAACCCCAGGTGTCTGCAGGGATATAACATGGGCAGTGTTCTCCCCACATTTTATTTCTCAGCCAGTCTATGCCGTAAAATTCCCTTGCCATCCAGCACTGTAACGTGGTCAGTAAGGTGCGTTGTGCTATTTCTATATGAAATGTCAGTGCAGCGTGACTTTCAGACACATCAGACTGGAGAGTAGAGCATATTGCCCCCACGGTATAAAATAAAGGGCATGCAGTTGGCGGGAGTAACAGACACCAGCAGACACACTGAACAGTGAAGAGAATGGACAGTTGCTACATGTTTGATACTGGTCTTTTATTTTGTATAACCACCAAGTATGGCAGTATCAGGACTTTGCTGCCATCTGTGTCCAACCAGCAAGCTAAAATAAAGGATGAGGCTTGCAAAGGATGGCAAAGCCTGTGAGGTCACATCCCTTGTACTGGTTCTCCTTTAACGTGTTTCAGTGCAATCACTTACCTTTCCTGCTCAGAGGCAGAACTCGGGGAGGCAACGGAGTCATCTGCCGCCGGGCTCCTGCTCTGAAGGGGGGCTCTTCTCCCCCCATTCTGTGACACCATTGAAGTAAATTAATTGATGGCTGCCGCTATCTTTTCACTATATGAAGTTACTTCTCTGACAATTACACATAACTTCATCTAGTTACAATTCTCATGCTTCCTGTACTGGAGCAAATAGCTCCATCAGTAAAGTGTCTGCTGTCAGTGGGTTCTAATCCTGGGTATGACTGCTAAGAAATGTGTGATTTAAAATAAAAGACAATGAAATATATATATACAGTATATAAAAAAAATTCAGAACACTCCACACACACACACACACACACACACACACACACACACACACACACACACACACACACACACACACACACACACACACACACACACACACACACACACACACACTAACACACACACACTCTCTCTCTCTCTCTCTCTCTCTCTCTCTCTCTCTCTCTCTCTCATATCTAAATATAAGGGGGGGGGGGAGGGTTGGCAAATGGTATGAACTTGCCTCCGGGCAACTGTGACGAACTTACGCCACTGTTCCTGCTACCTTCATCTCAAACAGTACAGTCACGGATCCTGTGAGCTTCATGTGTGCACACACTTACTGCAATCACACAATCAAGTTTTAAGTAAGTTTTATTATAGTAAATGCTACTATCATTACTAATGTGGTGCATATGTGTCAGTTGAATTGCTGTGTTGAATTATGTGTATTATGGTCATTACTACTGTGGGGCATATGTGTAAGGTGAATTGCTGTGTGGAATTATGGGCATTACCAGAGCCGGCCCTAACCAATATGATGCCCTAGGCAAGATTTTGGCTGGTGCCCCCTAGCACCGCCGCTAGTTCTGCAGGAGATGCCTGCCATGAGTCAGCTGGTAGCTCTGCTAATGTCTGGAGCCTTTTGTTTATAAAAATGCATCTTATTTGCATTACTATGTGGCTAGGATGCACATGCAGCTTCTGCTGATTAAAATGATATGCAGCATGCCTATATTCTGTGTGTGACTGCGGCTGAATCTGCATATGAAATGCTACATTATAGTGGTTTCCAGGACTACACTGCAACGTAGCATTTTGTATGCAGATACAGCCGCAGTCACACACAGAATATAGGCATGCCGCATATCATTTTAATCAGCAGAAGCTGTTGGTGCCCCTAAGCATACCAAATGCCCTAGGCAACTGCCTAGTTTGCCTATGCCTAAGGCCGGCTCTGGGCATTACTAATGTAGGGCATATGTGTAAGGTGCATTATTGTGTGGAATTATGTGTATTATGGGCATTACTGTGGGGCATTATGCAGGGTTGAACTGGCCAACAGGGGCACAGGGTAGCCTCCCCCCCCCCCTTCCCCCCCAGTGGGCTCCACCTGAGTAATGCTGGGTCAGATGCAAAACTAGCGGCGGTGCTATGGTGCACCAGCTAAAATTTTGCCTAGGGCATCAAATTGGCTAGGGCTGGCTCTGGGGCATGATGTGGGAGATCTGCCTGTTCTTCTGGGGGTGCGGGGGGCTACCCCCAAAATCGTGAGCCTCCGCAACTTCCGGGAGAGTAGGTAAGAATGAATTCTGTACCCATATGGAGCAGGTTCACCAGATGAACATCTGGGCTTAAAGGTTGATCAGGTGTGGCAGTAGTATAAATGGCATTGCCCCCTACCTGTAGTTAGCCAATAAGGCATCATCTTTGAAGCAAGGAAGGTTAACTTCTCCAAGAGACAAGAGTTGTTGTAGCTTAAAAAAGTAAATATGCAGGCGTTTATAGGACCACGTAAATTTGTTCAATGCCACATTTAGTAAATGTACTGTGTCACTTTTATCCAATAATAAAGGCAGCATTTGGAGCGTTTACAGAATACTGGAACAAGGCATGAAAACTGACATAGTAAAGTTGAGAAAGATGGAATGGGAAATACTTCAGGATATTAGATACCCAGCGGAAGGGGAAGGTATGTCTCCATCTCTCACGAACGTCATGGAAAAGGCTTCAGTTTTGCTAGAGTTAATTTGAAAGTTGGAAAAGGAATTGAAATCCTCAAAAAGCTTTTTTTATGTTTGCATTAGGTTAAGAACAGTTATTTAAAACTTATCAAACATGATTTTATTTAAAAAAAAAACATTAGTGCCCAATATCTCAGATAATCGATGATTAGACCATTATGACATAGCGACTTTACATTTTCACGATGGCTGCTCCTCTCTGCAGCCGCCAGCTGTACCGACACTGACAGGAGAAGGACTGCTTCCTTTACATTTTCCCAGCGAGGAGCAGCCATCGTATATATAGAGACAAAGCTGGTCATTTTATAACACTTCCCCGGTGGCTGCAAAGAGGAGTACACAGGGATAGAGCGGCTTGTTACATTTCCCCAGTGGCTGTTCCTCTCTCTAGCCGCCGGGTGGGGGGTGATGCTGGGCGGCCCAATCGCAGGCCTCTATTTACACAAGACGCCTCCAGTGGCAGCTGCTACAGTATAGCGTACATCTCTGAACCAGGCCTTTTGTTCGAACAAAATCAGTATTTATACCCAATGTAACACAGGAGAATTCATAAAAGTGCATTGAAAATGTGGTAGTCATTCCTGGGCGGTGACATGGTGGAGTCTTAGTGCACACATGTAGATGGTCCATCCTTTGAGCATGTTATGGGAATGTTGCGTACACAGATGCTCAACCGCTCACATAGAGGCCATACTCGGATGGAGAAACTGCACCTGCCATATGCGCACTATTGGTATTATGGCGCGTATGGACGCTGAAAGTGGGCGCCTTACACCTTGCACATTCCGATGTACACAAAGGAAGGACTTTTTAGCATAGTCTGTATAAATTCACAGATTGTAGACTGCCAATAGATTTAGCCATGGGCACTTCTGCACCTACCTCTGAGTCAGGCCGAAAGTGTAGCTTAGCAGGTGGAGAATTATTTTCATCATATTATTTTATAATCAGTTTCTCCTGCTCTGGTTATTTGTACAGAAGATGGAAGGTGTGGAATAGACTTGCAGCTCGCAGATAGGTTTCAGTCTTGCATGGTTACAAATAGTGATGAGCGGGTTCGGATCCTCGGAATCCGACCCGCCCGAACTTCACCTTTTTTTTACACGGGTCCGAGCGACTCGGATCCTCCCGCCTTGCTCGGTTAACCCGAGCGCGCCCGAACGTCATCATCCCGCTGTCGGATTCTCGCGAGACTCGGATTCTATATAAGGAGCCGCGCGTCGCCGCCATTTTCACACGTGCATTGAGATTGATAGGGAGAGGACGTGGCTGGCGTCCTCTCCGAGTCCGTTGTATTATATTAGAACTTAGTTAGTTATAATTGTGGGGAGGATTGGGGACGGGGAGCAGCTGTTAGGGAGTACAGTGCAGGGTTTTGAGTTTAATCCGTTGTTTCTCTGCCTGAAAAAAAACGCTCCACCATATCTGTGCTCACTCAGTGTGCTGCACTGCTGCATGATATATCTGTGCTGAGTGCACTGCTCACACTGCCTAATTGTGGGGACTGGGGAGCAGTTATAGCAGGAGTACAGTGCACAGTTTTGCTGACAGTGACCACCAGTCCAGTATACGTTTGTCTGCCTGAAAAACACTGTGGTGTTTTTTTTTTCTTTCTTCATGCTAGTTTGTTTAGCAGTCTGCTGACACTGCAGTGTCCACCAGGTCCGTTATACAGTATATTATATATATAATTAAGCACTAAGCAGCAGTACGGTAGGCCACGGCTGTACCTACCTCTGTGTCGACTCGTCACTCGTCGTCCATAAGTATAAGTAATACTATCCATCCATCTACATTGTATACCTGTGGTGTTTTTTTTTTCTTTCTTCATACTAGTTTAGCAGTCTGCTGCTGACACTGTCCACCAGGTCCGTTATACAGTATATTATATTTATATATAAGCACTAAGCAGCAGTACGGTAGGCCACGGCTGTACCTACCTCTGTGTCGTCACTCGTCGTCCATAAGTATAAGTAATACTATACTATCCTTCCATCTACATTGTATACCTGTGGTGTTTTTTTTTTCTTTCTTCATACTAGTTTAGCAGTCTGCTGCTGACACTGTCCACCAGGTCCGTTATACAGTATATTATATTTATATATAAGCACTAAGCAGCAGTACGGTAGGCCACGGCTGTACCTGCCTCTGTGTCGTCGCTCGTCGTCCATAAGTATAAGTAATACTATACTATCCATCCATCTACATTGTATACCTGTGGTGTTTTTTTTTTCTTTCTTCATACTAGTTTAGCAGTCTGCTGCTGACACTGTCCACCAGGTCCGTTATACAGTATATTTATATATAAGCACTAAGCAGCAGTACGGTAGGCCACGGCTGTACCTACCTCTGTGTCGTCACTCGTCGTCCATAAGTATAAGTAATACTATACTATCCATCCATCTACATTGTATACCTGTGGTGGCTTTTAGTTGTGCGCAAAATATGGAGAACAAAAATGTGGAGGTTAAAAAAATAGGGAAAGATCAAGATCCACTTCCACCTCGTGCTGAAGCTGCTGCCACTAGTCATGGCCGAGACGATGAAATGCCATCAACGTCGTCTGCCAAGGCCGATGCCCAATGTCATAGTACAGAGCATGTAAAATCCAAAACACAAAAGATCAGTAAAAAAATGACCCAAAAATCAAAATTAAAAGCGTCTGAGGAGAAGCGTAAACTTGCCAATATGCCATTTTCGACACGGAGTGGCAAGGAACGGCTGAGGCCCTGGCCTATGTTCATGGCTAGTGGTTCAGCTTCACATGAGGATGGAAGCACTCATCCTCTCGCTAGAAAAAAGAAAAGACTTGCGGCAAAAGTACAGCAAAGAACTGTGCGTTCTTCGAAATCACAAATCCCAAAGGAGAGTCCAATTGTGTCGGTTGCGATGCCTGACCTTCCAAACACTGGACGGGAAGAGCTTGCGCCTTCCACCATTTGCACGCCCCCTGCAAGTGTTGAAAGGAGCACCCGCAGTCCAGTTCCTGATAGTGAAATTGAAGATGTCAGTGTTGAAGTACACCAGGATGAGGATATGGGTGTTGCTGGTGCTGGGGAGGAAATTGACAAGGAGGATTCTGATGGTGAGGTGGTTTGTTTAAGTCAGGCACCCGGGGAGACACCTGTTGTCCGTGGGAGGAATATGGCCATTGACATGCCTGGTGAAACTACCAAAAAAATCAGCTCTTCAGTGTGGAAGTATTTCAACAGAAATGCGGACAACAGGTGTCAAGCCGTGTGTTGCCTTTGTCAAGCTGTAATAAGTAGGGGTAAGGACGTTAACCACCTCGGAACATCCTCCCTTATACGTCACCTGCAGCGCATTCATAATAAGTCAGTGACAAGTTCAAAAACTTTGGGCGACAGCGGAAGCAGTCCACTGACCAGTAAATCCCTTCCTCTTGTAACCAAGCTCGCGCAAACCACCCCACCAACTCCCTCAGTGTCAATTTCCTCCTTACCCAGGAAAGCCAATAGTCCTGCAGGCCAAGTCACTGGCAAGTCTGACGAGTCCTCTCCTGCCTGGGATTCCTCCGATGCATCCTTGAGTGTAACGCCTACTGCTGCTGGCGCTGCTGTTGTTGCTGCTGGGAGTCGATCGTCATCCCAGAGGGGAAGTCGGAAGACCACTTGTACTACTTCCAGTAAGCAATTGACTGTCCAACAGTCCTTTGCGAGGAAGATGAAATATCACAGCAGTCATCCTGTTGCAAAGCGGATAACTGAGGCCTTGACAACTATGTTGGTGTTAGACGTGCGTCCGGTATCCGCCGTTAGTTCACAGGGAACTAGACAATTTCTTGAGGTAGTGTGCCCCCGTTACCAAATACCATCTAGGCTCCACTTCTCTAGGCAGGCGATACCGAGAATGTACACGGACGTCAGAAAAAGACTCACCAGTGTCCTAAAAAATGCAGTTGTACCCAATGTCCACTTAACCACGGACATGTGGACAAGTGGAGCAGGGCAGACTCAGGACTACATGACTGTGACAGCCCACTGGGTAGATGTATTGCCTCCCGCTGCAAGAACAGCAGCGGCGGCACCAGTAGCAGCATCTCGCAAACGCCAACTCGTTCCTAGGCAGGCTACGCTTTGTATCACCGCTTTCCAGAATAGGCGCACAGCTGAAAACCTCTTACGGCAACTGAGGAAGATCATCGCAGAATGGCTTACCCCAATTGGACTCTCCTGGGGATTTGTGACATCGGACAATGCCAGCAATATTGTGAGTGCATTACATCTGGGCAAATTCCAGCACGTCCCATATTTTGCACATACCTTGAATTTGGTGGTGCAGAATTATTTAAAAAACGACAGGGGCGTGCAAGAGATGCTGTCGGTGGCCAGAAGAATTGCGGGCCACTTTCGGCGTACAGGCACCGCGTACAGAAGACTGGAGCACCACCAAAAACACCTGAACCTGCCCTGCCATCATCTGAAGCAAGAGGTGGTAACGAGGTGGAATTCAACCCTCTATATGCTTCAGAGGATGGAGGAGCAGCAAAAGGCCATTCAAGCCTATACATCTGGCCATGATATAGGCAAAGGAGGTGGAATGCACCTGTCTCAAGCGCAGTGGAGAATGATTTCAACGTTGTGCAAGGTTCTGCAACCTTTTGAACTTGCCACACGTGAAGTCAGTTCAGACACTGCCAGCCTGAGTCAGGTCATTCCCCTCATCAGGCTTTTGCAGAAGAAGCTGGAGGCATTGAAGGAGGAGCTAAAACAGAGCGATTCCGCTAGGCATGTGGGACTTGTGGATGGAGCCCTTCATTCGCTTAACCAGGATTCACGTGTGGTCAATCTGTTGAAATCAGAGCACTACATTTTGGCCACCGTGCTCGATCCTAGATTTAAAACCTACCTTGGATCTCTCTTTACGGCAGACACAAGTCTGCAGAGGTTCAAAGACCTGCTGGTGACAAAATTGTCAAGTCAAGCGGAACGCGACCCGTCAACATCTCCTCCTTCACATTCTCCCGCAACTGGGGGTGCGAGGAAAAGGCTACGAATTCCGAGCCCACCCGCTGGCGGTGATGCAGGGCAGTCTGGAGCGACTGCTGATGCTGACATCTGGTCCGGACTGAAGGACCTGCCAACGATTACTGACAAGTCGTCTATTGTCACTGCATATGATTCTCTCACCATTGAAAGAATGGTGGAGGATTATATGAGTGACCGCATCCAAGTAGGCACGTCAGACAGTCCGTACGTATACTGGCAGGAAAAAGAGGCAATTTGGAGGCCATTGCACAAACTGGCTTTATTCTACCTAAGTTGCCCTCCCTCCAGTGTGTACTCCGAAAGAGTGTTTAGTGCCGCCGCTCACCTTGTCAGCAATCGGCGTACGAGGTTACTTCCAGAAAATGTGGAGAAGATGATGTTCATTAAAATGAATTATAATCAATTCCTCCATGGAGACATTCACCAGCAGCAATTGCCTCCAGAAAGTACACGAGGACCTGAGATGGTGGATTCCAGTGGGGAAGAATTAATAATCTGTGAGGAGGGGGATGTACACAGTGAAAGGGGTGATGAATCGGACGATGATGATGAGGTGGACATCTTGCCTCCGTAGAGCCAGTTTGTGCAAGGAGAGATTGATTGCTTCTTTTTTGGTGGGGGCCCAAACCAACCAGTCATTTCAGTCACAGTCGTGTGGCAGACCCTGTCGCTGAAATGATGGGTTCGTTAAAGTGTGCATGTCCTGTTTTTACAACATAAGGGTGGGTGGGAGGGCCCAAGGACAATTCCATCTTGCACCTCTTTTTTCTTTCATTTTTCTTTGCGTCATGTGCTGTTTGTGGAGTATTTTTTTGAAGGGCCATCCTGCCTGACACTGCAGTGCCACTCCTAGATGGGCCAGGTGTTTGTGTCGGCCACTAGGGTCGCTTAGCTTAGTCACACAGCTACCTCATTGTGCCTCTTTTTTTCTTTGTGTCATGTGCTGTTTGGGGATTATTATTTTGAAGGGCCATCCTGCGTGACACTGCAGTGCCACTCCTAGATGGGCCAGGTGTTTGTGTCGGCCACTAGGGTCGCTTAGCTTAGCCATCCAGCGACCTCGGTGCAAATTTTAGGACTAAAAATAATATTGTGAGGTGTGAGGTGTTCAGAATAGACTGAAAATTAGTGGAAATTATGGTTATTGAGGTTAATAATACTATGGGATCAAAATGACCCCCAAATTCTATGATTTAAGCTGTTTTTTAGGGTCTTTTGAAAAAAACACCCGAATCCAAAACACACCCGAATCCGACAAAAAAAATTCGGTGAGGTTTTGCCAAAACGCGTCAGAACCCAAAACACGGCCGCGGAACCGAACCCAAAACCAAAACACAAAACCCGAAAAATTTCAGGTGCACATCACTAGTTACAAGTCCCAAGTTCAAGATAAAAGGATAGAAGGTTTCAAACCAAAGTTTAAATGGGTTAGCACACACAAGGTCTATTGCAATGCAATTATTTGTATTAGCAAGCAGCACAGATGAAGCATCTGCTGGCAGATGGCAGCCTTAAAAATTGGGCAGATGTTGCTACCAATGTGTCACAAAATGGCACAATGGTAGCAACAGGGTCGACAGGGTCTCCAGCCTACTCTCATGCTCAGCCACAGCCTGATTGTCAGTCTGGAGGTTTGGCCAAACTACATATTGATGGATCCGCTCGAAGATAATGAGGCATAATAAGAAGCCACACCACTGTGACTTGTGTCACGCCCCTACAACTGATGACCACGCCCCTTTTACCAAGCACCATGGGGGGTGATTCCGAGTTGATCGCAGCAGGAACTTTGTTAACAGTTGGGCAAAACCATGTGCACTGCAGGGGAGGCAGATATAACATGTGCAGAGAGAGTTAGATTTGGGTGGGTTATTTTGTCTCTGTGCAGGGTAAATACTGGCTGCTTTATTTTTACACTGCAATTTAGATTGCAGATTGAACACACCCCACCCAAATCTAACTCTCTCTGCACATGTTATATCTGCCTCCCCTGCAGTGCACATGGTTTTGCCCAACTGCTAACAAAGTTCCTGCTGCGATCAATTCAGAATTACCCCCTATGTTCCCAGTGATACCTGCTGCACCAATGTAGAGATAAATTATGCACAATATACAGTGAGTTCAAAAAGTCCCTCAGCAGTGTCTGCGTGCTAAGCAAGTCTTCCTGCAGAGAAGTTGTGCTAAGTAATATGACAACATAATTGTTTTTAAACACTTCATTCACATGAAATAAGCTGGTGTTGGAGGGTCTCTGGCAGCTCTGTGATTCCCCCCCCCCCCATAGGCATTGTCCCTCTATGGTCTCTCAAGGCTGCAAGTAGTTCTGCACACACAGACAGCGCTCACTGTGGAGGGACTTTCTGAGCTCCCTGTACTATTTTCCATTTCACAGGCTTTGTGGTACCTAAACTCCCACATTTATTGTTGCAATTCAGATGGAACTTATTTGTGTCTAAATTCTGCATAGATATTAGCAAAATACCTATTTCATACCTATGCTTTACTGTGTATTATTATGAGATACCTATAATCAGATTTTGCAAGTTTTTTTATTTAACAATATTGGAACAAAAACTTGTGCAGTAAAATCATGGCAATGATTTTAATAAAAACAGAATGTTAAAAAAACATTTTCACTACTTGAATTGAATCCAAATTCCCATAGCAACATACTGAACTGATGAACAGTGGGCAACATAAAGCCAATGGCTGATAGGCTACCACCAGGAGAAAAATACATACAGTCCCCAGCAATTATTAGTATGTATATTGTATGTGTAGACTTTTAATAGCATACATGCAATTCTGCTATTCCTTTCCTATAACATTACTGAAATTATTTGCATATTCATTAACATTACACTCACATTGTTTGCCAAAATTTCTACCACAGTAAGAGCATGCATGAAGCCTCTACTACAGTTACTACAGAAACAGAAGATATGAGAATTCTGCATTGACAGTGAACACTGCACAACAATGTAGACTGATTGAATAAAGTACAGTTTAATTAAAGTCAGTTTAGAAACAGCAAGGGAGGAAAGGGTATGTACAGAGGTGAAAAAGAAGCGAGGAGTAGAGGGAAAGGGCAAGAGCAGAAAGGGGACAAGCCAGACTGTAAGGGAGGTGGGGCAGTTCAACAGGGCACTTAAAATGATGAATGGTCCCTACAGAAGGTTAAGCCACTAGGAAGGACCAATGTCAGAGCTAGCCTTTATAATCACAGCCAGCCAGAAAAGGGACCTTATATGCTAGTCCAGCACCCCTTGTATGCCTCTTGTCAACCTCAATGGTTTTTATTTATATTCCAACCCCAGAGCCCCTTCAGCTTTGCCATATATACCAATCTCAGAATTCCCTCAGTCATGCCTCTTGATATGCCAGGACCAGAGCTCCCTCAGCCATGCCTTTATTAGTTAGCCTCAGATCTTGTTAGCCATACTGCTTTATGGTGGCCACAGAAGCCTCATAGTCAAGGCCTCTTTATATGTCAGCCTCAAAGCTCCCCTCAGCCATGCCATGTGCCTTTATATGCCAGCATCAGTCCTCAGAGCCAACTCATGCCTTCCCAAAGCCATCATCCTGTAGCTGTCACGATCCAGGTTACAGGACACCATTATTTACCTTTCAGGTGTCTCCTGAGGCTGGCTCAGCGTTCCAGGGTCGGGTCTCAATCATGCTGCAAAACATCCTTACTTCATTTCTCCTCTCTGCCAGTCCGCAGATGCTGTCACAAGGAACTCTTATAAGTGGAATGGCGTTTCTAGCCCATCGCGGCCTCCACCGTCATTACTGCACTCTCAGCACTTGGACGGCTCTGCGTGGCGTCTCCTGTCAGTCGCGGCCTCTGCCGCCATTGCTGCGCTCTCAGCGTCTGGATGGATCTGTATAGTGTCAGGAGCGGATCTTGGTGCGGGCAAGCAGTGCCTTCGCCTGGGGGAGCGGCCGAAGTCACCCCGCAGGCTCCGCCGCCTGCCCGCACCCCGCTCCACGGCTGCAGCAGACGCCGTGGGCTGTGTGGGCGTCCGCTACAGCCGGCTCCAGGGACAGACACTAGAGGTCAGTATTGACCTCTAGTGTCTGTGCGGCGCTGCTATGGGAGAGACGTCATGACGTCTCTCCCATAGAGAGGAGCCGGCGGCCAGACGGAGCAGCAGCAGCGATCGGGAAGCAGGAGCGGGGCAGTGGTAAGTATTGTTTTTTTTTATTTTTGTGTGTGTGTGTGTTGTGTGTGCACAACTACTGGGGGCAAAAAACTGGGCACAGCTACTGGGGCAAAGAAAGAGGGGACACAGCTGCTGGGGGCAAAGAAACAGGGCACAATTACTGGGGCAAAGAAAGAGGGGGCACAACTACTGGGGGCAAAGAAACGGGGCACAACTACTGGGGGCAAAGAAAGAGGGGGCACAACTACTGGGGGCAAAGAAACGGGGCACAACTACTGGGTGCAAAGCAACAGGGGGCACAACTACTGGGAGCGAAGCAACAGGGGGCACAACTACTGGGAGCAAATCTGGGGGCACAGCTACTGGGAGCATAACTGTGGCCACGCCCCTCCCCTATGAGGCCCCTCCCCTATTTTTTGGCGCGCACAAACTGTTTTGCCGCGGGTGGGGCGACGACTATTTTATTTTCCCTCCAGGGGGGTCGTGGACCCCCACAAGGGAGGATAAGTGTCGGTATGCCGGCTGTCGGGATTCCGGCGCCGGGATCCCGACAGCCGGCATACTGAAGACCACCCGCACTAACAGGTCTGTGTGGTGCCTCTCACCCGCTGTGGTCTCTGCCCCCAGCTCCGTGGGTTTGCGGTGCAGCTTGGCGTCCACTGTCCCCTGCGGCCGTAGCCGCAATTACTGCAAAATCTCCATATGGGATTACAAACCAGGATTCCCTCCAAAGACCAGTTTGGGCGCAGCCATGTTGGTTCTGATCATAACGCTAGTTCCTCCAATATACAGCATCGCTGAGTTCTGCCTGATTGCTGATCAAATCCCTGCACTGCTGAGGGTATGAAAGGACTGATCCTGAACCAGGAAGTTGTCAGTGCTTTGGTTGTCATTACCAGTGTATCCTGTCTCTGCTCTCTGTGATTACTATCTGTGTTCCAGGTATTCTAGCTCCTGTGTCTTCAATTCTTCAGAGACCCGCACCAATCACCACCCTGCGGTGCTTGCCTGACTCCATAGTGTCCTCATTGCCTTCTGCTATTGGCAAGTGTTCTGAAACACCGGCTTCCAGCATCTGGCTCCCAGCGGTGTTCAGCTTCCTGATGTCATCGGTTTCCCTAGTATCTTCCGTGCTCAAGCTATCTGTTCTTCAAATTCATCGATCTCTAGCATCACCGGTGTCATTCAACTCCTCTGCTAACACTGGTTCATCTGCACTTCATCCACAGTTCTTTGTTACCGGTTCCATCCGGTAAAATCGGCAGTCTACGTGTATTATTCACTCTACAGCACGTTCAGCCTCTGTACAACATCTGCTAACCAGTTCTAGCTTTCATCTACCATACAGCACCTAGGTGATGGTAAAAGGACTCTCCATCTCCTAATCTCCCAAGCTAGCCCTGTGCGGATACCACACCTAAGGTAATACCAGCTTTTATTATTTCCTGTGGAACTGTGTACTGTTTCTAATCATTTCTCATACCATATCATACCATATCTTTGCAACTGCCAATGTACCATCAGAACTATGTTCAATAAACAAACATTCATTTTATCTTTTATCATTTTATCTTTGTTGTCATGGTCACACCTTCGGGCACTGGTGGTACAAGTCATCTGTATGTCTAGGAGTCCTATTCTACCGCCCAGATTTACATTTACACCAGCCCCTACAACTGAGGCTGTTTCAGGTCAACACCAGCCCTCAGTTGTGACAGTAAGCACTGACCTAATGAATTCGGCCGGAGACCAAGACCAAGCAAGAACTGGCAGCCTGACTTGAACATCAGGAGGCTGCCCAAGGCCATGTTATCCGCTGTCTTCAGGATCTTTCCTCTCAGTTGGATGGAATCCAAACGACCCTCCGTGGTTCTGGGGCATCTGGTGTACCAACGGCAGTACCTACAGTCGTAAACCCACCCACCATACCCAATTCTGTTCCACGTCTTCATTTACCGACTCCAGCAAAATTTGACGGGTCCCCAAAAGCCTGCAGGGGATTCCTCAACCAGTGCAAAATTCATTTTGAGCTGCAGCCTGGCAGTTTTCCAACTGATCGCACAAAGGTTGCCTACATTATTTCCCTCCTCAGTGGCTCCGCCCTGGATTGGGCATCACCATTATGGGAGAGATCTGATATCTTGCTGTCTTCTTATACAGACTTTGTGGCAACATTCAGGCGTATCTTCGACGAGCCAGGTCGTGTATCTTCAGCCTCTTCTGAGATTCTCCGTTTACGCCAGGGGACACGAACTGTATCTTATACAGTTCCAGATTCTAGCATCAGAACTGGCATGGAACGATGATGCTTTGTATGCAGCCTTTTGGCATGACCTATCTGAGCGTATCAAGGACGAATTGGCTACCAGGGACTTGCCTCTAAAGTTGAATGAACTTATATCTCTGTGTGCCAAAGTCGATCTACCGTTTCGAGAAAGGGCAATCGAGCTAGGGAGGTCATAATTTCCCAAGTCTACTCCTCCTCCTCGTCAACCATCTCCGCCCAAGGATGAACCCATGCAGATAGATCATTCTCGTCTATCTCCGGCAGAGCGTAGAAGACGTCTCCCTGAGCATCTCTGTCTCTATTGTGCTGCACCACCTCATGTTATTAATGCCTGTCCCAAGCGTCCGGGAAACTCCAAGTCCTAGCCCACCAAGGAGAGGGTCGGCTAGGAGCAATGCATTCTCCTCCATCTCCAAGTGATTGTAATCTCCCAGTTTCGCTTCAAGTAGCTCAGCGCACTAAGAACATTATTGCTTTGTTAGACTCAGCAGCGGCTGGGAATTTTTTTGACTGAGGAATACGTCAAGCGGTGGTCTATACCCACCGAGAGACTTTCGTCTTCCATATCTTTGACTGCCGTGGATGGCAGCAAGATTTCTGATGCAGTCATTTCTTTCAAGACTCTACCTGTTCGTCTGAAAGTAGGAGTTCTTCATTCAGAATTAATTTCTTTTTTGGTGATTCCAAAGGCCACTCATCCGGTGGTTCTGGGCCTCCCATGGCATTGTTTACATAATCCTCTGATTGATTGGAGGACGACCCAAATCCTGGCGTGGGGTCCGTCCTGCTCCAAGATATGCCTTTCCAAACTGCTTCCTGTATGTTCCTCATCCTCAAAGTCTTCTGATGTTCCACCTCTTCAGTATCAAGACTATACTGATATCTTCAGTAAAGCTTCTGCTGATGTCCTTCCCCCACATAGGGAGTGGGATTGTCCTATCGACCTCATCCCAGGGAAGGTTCCACCTCGAAGCCGAACGTATCCATTGTCTGTACCAGAGACTCATTCTATGGAGGAATATATTAAAGAGAACCTGGCAAAGGGTTTCATCCGACCTTCTTCTTCTCCAGCTGGCGCAGGTTTCTTCTTCGTTAAGAAGAAACCTGCGGCCATGCATCGACTATAGAGGTTTTAATGACATCACTGTAAAAATACGGTATCCTCTGCCTTTGATTACCGAACTCTTTGATCGGGTTAGTGGAGCAACCATCTTCACGAAATTAGATTTGAGGGGTGCCTATAACTTCATTCGGATCCGGAAGGGTGACGAGTGTAAGACCACATTTAACACCCGTGTCGGACATTATGAGTACCTCGTCATGCCTTTCGGACTCAGTAACGCTCCAGCTGTTTTCCGACATTTCGTGAACGAGATCTTTAGAGATATCCTCTATCGTCATGTCGTGGTGTACCTCGAGGACATCCTCATTTTTGCCAATGATTTGAAGGAACATCGCTTTTGGGTGAAGGAGTTCTTGTCTTGTCTTCGTGCCAATCATCTTTATTGTAAGTTGGAAAAATGCATCTTTGAAGTCAAGTCCATTCCGTTTCTAGGCTACATTGTGTCTGGTTCCGGACTAGAGATGGACCCTGAGAAACTACAAGCTATCCAGGATTGGCCAATACCTACAACCCTCAAGGGTGTTCAGAGATTTCTAGGATTCGCCAATTATTACAGAAAATGTATTCGATACTTTTCCACCATTGTGGCGCCTATCACTGCCTTTACCAAAAAGATTTCTAATCCCTCTATGTGGTCCAAAGAAGCTGTTAAAGCCATCCATCTACTAAAGCAAAGGTTCAGTTCAGCTCCAGTGTTGAAACAGCCAGATACCAACTCGCCGTTCACCCTTGAGGTGGATGCCTCCTCCGTTGGAGTAGGCACGGTCCTGTCTCAAAGAGCCAAAGATGGTCATCTGCATCCTTGCGGCTTCTTCTCCCGGAAGTTTTCACCTGCTGAGCGCAATTACGCCATTGGCGATCAGGAATTGTTGGCTATCAAGCTCGCTCTGAATGGAGGTATTTGCTAGAAGGAGCTTCCCATACCATCACAATTCTTACAGATCACAAAAATCTCCTGTATTTGAACGGTGCACAATGTCACAATCGCCGTCAGGCCAGATGGGCACTTTTTTTTTTCTAGGTTCAACTTTAAACTCCAGTTCTGTCCGGGGTCACAGAATCGCAAGGCTGATGCCCTTTCCCGCTCCTGGGAGCAAGAAAATGAGTCTGAGTCTACGGATAAGCATCCTATCATCAATCCAGTGGCATTCTCCATGGTAAGGATGGACTCTATGCCCCCATCAGGGAAAAGTTTTGTAAAGCAGGCTCTAAGGAAGAAGTTCATGCATTGGGCACACGCTTCCCGTTTTACCAGACATGCGGGCATCCAGAAAACCCTTGAATTCATCTCCAGGTCCTACTGGTGGCCGACCCTGAAGAAAGACGTTACTGAGTTTATTTCTTCCTGCCCAAAATGTGGTCAACATAAAGTGCCTCGCCAGTCACCCGCTGGGCAACTGGTTCCGTTATCTGTTCCTCATCGTCCATGGACCCATTTGTCAATGGACTTTATTACGGACCTTCCTATATGTAACAAGTTTAATACCATCTGGGTGGTAGCTGACCGGTTCACCAAGATGGCTCATTTCATTCCTTTTACCGGTCTTCCGTCAGCTTCCAAATTGGCTCAAGTGTTCATTCAGTAGATCTTTAGACTGCATGGCCTCCCCGAGGAGATAATTTCTGACAGAGGAGTACAGTTCGTAGCCAAGTTTTGGCGAAGCTTGTGTTTGGCCCTCCAAGCCAAATTAAAATTCTCCACAGCGTATCACCCCCACACTAATGGTCAAACTGAGAGAGTGAATCAGGACTTGGAGGCCTTCCTCCGAATGTATGTATCCTACTCCCAAGATGACTGGGTTCAACTTCTTCCCTGGGCAGAGTTCTGCCATAACAACCAATACCACTCGTCATCCTCTTCTACGCCATTCTTCACCAACTATGGATTTCACCCTAAAGTTCCAGAATTTCAACCGCTTCCAGCAACTTCAGTGGCAGCAGCTGATATCACTCTTCGTCAGTTTTCAAATAACTGGAAGAATGTCCGAGCGGCTCTACTCAAGGCATCTTTTAGATACAAGAAGTTTGCAGATAAGAAGCATAGGGCAATTCTTGCCCTTAAAGTGGGAGATCGTGTTTGGCTATCTACGAATAATTTGAGGTTAAGAGTTCCAAGCATGAAATTTGCTCCTCGATATATCGTCCCTTTTCGAATTGAACAAGTCATCAACCCAGTGGCTTACAAACTTCAGCTACCTCCATTCTTGAAAACTCCCAGGACGTTTCACGTTTCCCTTCTGAAACCGCTGATCCTGAATTGGTTCCATTCAGCACTTCCTTCGGCTCCTAAAGTCCAGACTCAACATGGTGTTAAGTATGAAGTCGCCAAGATTCTGGATTCACGCTTCGGTTATGGTCAACTTCAATACCTGATTTATTGGAAGGGCTATGACCCTGAGGAATGCTCCTGGACCAATGCCTCAGATGTCCATGCTCCTACATTGGTTTGGAACTTCCATTCCAAGTTCCCTCAGAAGCCAAAGAAGTGTCCTGGGGCCACTCCTAAAGGGAGGTGTGGGGGGGGGGTGCTGTCACAGGACACCATTATTTACCTTTCAGGTGTCTCCTGAGGCTGGCTCAGCGTTCCAGGGTCGGGTCTCATTCATGCTGCTAAACATCCTTACCTCATTTCTCCTCTCTGCCAGTCCACAGATGCTGTCACATGGAACTCTTATAAGTGGAATGGCGTTTCTAGCTCATCGCGGCCTCCGCCACCATTACTGCACTCTCAGCACTTGGACGGCTCTGCGTGGCGTCTCCTGACAGCCGCGGCCTCCGCCGCCATTGCTGTGCTCTCAGCGTCTGGTTGAATCTGCATAGCGTCCCCTGTTAGCTGCGGTCTTTGCCGCTATTACTACAGTTTAAAGCACTAACAGGTCTGTGCGGTGCCTCTCGCCTGCTGTGGTCTCTGCCGCCAGCTCTGTGAGTTTGCTGTGCAGCTTGGCGTCCACTGTCCCCTGTGACCGTAGCCGCCATTACTACAAAATCTCCATATGGGATTACAAACCAGGATTCCCTCCAAAGACCAGTATGGGCGCAGCCATGTTGGTTCTGATCACATGACGCTAGTTCCTCCAATCTACAGCATCGCTGAGTTCTGCCTGATTGCTGATCCAATCCCTGCACTGCTGAGGGTAGAAAAGGACTGATCCTGAACCAGGAAGTTGTCAGTGCTTTGGTTGTCCTTACCAGTGTATCCTGTCTCTGCTCTCTGTGATTACTGTGTTCCAGGTATTCCAGCTCCTGTGTCTTCAGTTCTTCAGAGACCCGCACCAATCACCACCCTGCGGTGCCTGCCTGACTCCATAGTGTCCTCATTGCCTTCTGCTATTGGCAAGTGTTCTGAAACACCGGCTTCCAGCATCTGGCTCCCAGCGGTGTTCAGCTTCCTGATGTCATCGGTGATCCGTCATCGGTTTCCCTAGTATCTTCCGTGCTCAAGTCATCTGTTCTTCAAATTCATCGATCTCTAGTATCACCAGTGTCATTCAACTCCTCTGCTAACACTGGTTCATCTACACTTCATCCACAGTTCTTTGTTACCGGTTCCATCCGGTAAAACCGGCAGTCTACGTGTATTACTCATTCTACAGCACGTTCAGCCTCTGTACAACATCTGCTGACCAGTTCCAGCTTTCATCTACCATACAGCACCTAGGTGATGGTAAAAGGACTCTCCATCTCCTAATCTCCCAAGCTAGCCTCGTGCTGATACCACACCTAAGGTAATACCAGCTTTTATTATCTCCTGTGGAACTGTGTACTGTTTCTAATAATTTCTTATACCATATGTTTGCAACTGCCGATGTACCATCAGAACTGTGTTCAATTAACAAACATTCATTTTATCTTTGTTGTCGTGGTCACACCTTCGGGCACTGGTGGTACAAGTCATCTGTATGTCTAGGAGTCCTATTTTACCGCCCAGATTTACATTTACACCAGCCCCTACAACTGAGGCTTTTTCAGGTCAACACCAGCCCTCATTTGTGACAGTATCTTACTTTGGGGCTAGTCAACTCACCTCCTGAGTATGTGTGTACATATGCAACACTTATAGGAGCTCCGGATTTCCTGATTTTTGTTCACAGTCCCACAGGACTGCATACAAAAGTCTGTAAGTCTGGGATGAGATTGGAAAAAAAGTATTTTAAGTAGGTATGGATGCTACAGTAGCAGCAGTGGTGTGCAGTGAGGTCAGCGGCTGGGGAGGCACTGGCTACTAAGTAACCAACCCCCCCTCCTCGGGAAAAAAATAAGATTTTAAACCTACCGGTAAATCTTTTTCTCCTAGTCCGTAGAGGATGCTGGGGACTCCGTAAGGACCATGGGATATAGACGGGCTCCGCTGGAGACATGGGCACTCTAAGACTTTAGATGGGTGTGAACTGGCTCCTCCCTCTATGCCCCTCCTCCAGACCTTAGTTATAGAACTGTGCCCAGAGGAGACGGACAGTACGAGGAAAGGATTTTTGTTAATCTAAGGGCAAGATTCATACCAGCCCACACCATACACACCGTACAACATGGCACATACTAAACCAGTAAACAGCATGAACAAAACAGCATCAGCCCGAGACTGATCTCAACTGTAACATAACCCTTATGTAAGCAACGACTATATACAAGCCTTGCAGAAATAGTCCGCACTGGGGCGGGCGCCCAGCATCCTCTACTGACTAGGAAAAAAAGATTTACCGGTAGGTTTAAAATCTTAGTTTCTCTTACGTCCTAGAGGATGCTGGGGACTCCGTAAGGGCCATGGGGATTATACCAAAGCTCCAGACCGGGCAGGAGAGTGCGGATGACTCTGCAGCACCGATTGAGCAAACATGAGGTCCTCCTTAGCCAGGGTATCAAACTTGTAGAAATTTGCAAAAGTGTTTGAACCCGACCAAGTAGCTGCTCGGCAAAGCTGTAATGCCGAGATTCCTCGGGCAGCCGCCCAAGAAGAGCCCACCTTCCTAGTGGAATGGGCCTTTACCGAATTTGGTAACGGCAATCCAGACATAGAATGAGCCTGCTGAATTGTGTTACAGATCCAGCGAGCAATAGTTTGCTTAGAAGCAGGAGCGCCAACCTTGTTGGCTGCATACAGGACAAACAGTGCCTCTGTTTTCCTAACCCGAGCCGTCCTGGCTACATAAATTTTTAAGGCCCTGACTACATCAAGGGACTTGGAATCCTCCAAGTCACCCGTAGCCACAGGCACCACAATAGGTTGGTTCATATGAAACGACTAAACCACTTTAGGCGGAAATTGAGGACGAGTCCTCAACTCTGATCGATCCACATGGAAAATCAGATAAGGGCTCTTGTGAGACAAAGCCGCCAATTCGGACACCCGCCTCGCAGATGCCAAGGCCAACAACATGACCACTTTCCAAGTGAGAAATTTTAATTCAACTGTTTGAAGAGGTTCAAAACCAGTGTGATTTAAGGAACTGTAACACCACGTTAAGGTCCCACGGCACCACTGGGGGCACAAAAGGAGGTTGGATGTGCAGAACTCCCTGTTCAAAAGTCTGGACTTCTGGGAGAGAAGCCAATTCCTTCTGAAAAAATATAGATAAGGTCGAAATCTGCACCTTAATGGAGCCTAACTTCAGGCCCATATCCACTCCTGTCTGTAGAAAATGGAGAAAACGACCCAGCTGAAAATCTTCCGTAGGAGCATTCTTGGCTTCACACCAAGACACATATTTCCTCCAGATATGGTGATAATGCTTCGCTGTTACCTCCTTCCTAGCTTTGATTAGAGTAGGGATGACTTCCCCCGGAATACCCTTCCTAGCTAGGATTTGGTGTTCAACCGCCATGCCGTCAAACGTAACCGCGGTAAGTCTTGGAACACACAGGGCCCCTGTTGTAACAGGTCCTCCTGAGGGTCCCTCGACCTGGAACAATACGTCCGAAGCTTTCTGTTGAGGCATGACGCCATCATGTCTATTTGAGGAAGTCCCCAACGACATGTTACTTCTGCAAAGACCTCTAGATGAAGTCCCCACTCTCCTGGATGGAGATCGTGTCTGCTGAGAAAGTCTGCCTCCCAGTTGCCTACTCCCGGAATGAAGACCGCTGACAGAGCGCTTACATGATTTTCCGCCCAGCGAAGAATCCTGGTGGCTTCTGCCATTGCTGCTCTGCTCCTTGTCCCGCCCTGGCAGTTTACATGCGCCACGCTGTGACGTTGTCTGATTGGATCAGAACGGGTAGGTTGCGAAGAAGACTCTCCGCCTGTTGTAGGCCGTTGTATATGGCCCTTAATACCAGCACGTTGATGTGTAGACAAGCCTCCTGGCTTGACCATATTCCCTGAAAATTTCTTCCTTGTTTGACTGCTCCCCATCCTCGGAGGCTCGCGTCCGAGTCACAAGAACCCAATCTTGAATGGCGAACCTGCGACCCTCTAGAACAGGGGTGTCCAACCTTTCACCTTCCATGGGCCACATTAGAAGATGAAAATTTGGTTTGGGCCGCACATAAAATAAAATAACAGTAACGATACCTGATCATCCAAAAAAACCATAGAAAACGTAGTTAACATATTAAACTTACTTCTAGCTGTGCCCCTGTAGTTGTGCCCCTGTAGCTGTGCCCCTTGTAGCTGTTCCCCTGTAGCTGCGCCCCTTGTAGCTGTTCCCCTGTAGCTGCGCCCCTTGTAGCTGCGCCCCTTGTAGCTGTGCCCCTGTAGTTGCGCCCCTTGTAGTTGTGCCTCTGTAGCTGCGCCCCTTGTACTGTGCCCCTTGTAGTTGTGCCTCTGTAGCTGCCCCCTTGTAGTTGTGCCCCTGTAGCTGCCCCCTTGTAGTTGTGCCCCTGTAGCTGCGCCCCTTGTACTGTGCCCCTTGTAGCTGTGCCCCTGTAGCTGCGCCCCTTGTAGCTGTGCCCCTGTAGCTGCGCCCCTTGTACTGTGCCCCTTGTAGCTGTGCCCCTTGTAGCTGTGCCCCTTGTAGCTGTGCCCCTGTAGCTGCACCCCTTGTACTGTGCCCCTTGTAGCTGCCCCCTTGTACTGTGCCCCTTGTAGTTGTGCCCCTGCAGCTGTGCCCCTTGTACTGTGCCCCTTCTAGTTGTGCCCCTTGTAGTTGTGGCCCTGTAGCTGCCCCCTTGTACTGTGCCCCTTGTAGTTGTGGCCCTGTAGCTGCCCCCTTGTACTGTGCCCCTTGTAGCTGCCCCCTTGTACTGTGCCCCTTGTAGTTGTGGCCCTGTAGCTGCCCCCTTGTACTGTGCCCCTTGTAGCTGCCCCCTTGTACTGTGCCCCTTGTAGTTGTGGCCCTGTAGCTGCCCCCTTGTACTGTGCCCCTTGTAGCGGCCCCTTGTACTGTGCCCCTTGTAGTTGTGGCCCTGTAGCTGCCCCCTTGTACTGTGCCCCTTGTAGCGGCCCCTTGTACTGTGCCCCTTGTAGTTGTGGCCCTGTAGCTGCCCCCTTGTACTGTGCCCCTTGTAGCTGCGCCCTTGTACTGTGCCCCTTGTAGTTGTGGCCCTGTAGCTGCCCCCTTGTACTGTGCCCCTTGTAGCGGCCCCTTGTACTGTGCCCCTTGTAGTTGTGGCCCTGTAGCTGCCCCCTTGTACTGTGCCCCTTGTAGCGGCCCCTTGTACTGTGCCCCTTGTAGTTGTGGCCCTGTAGCTGCCCCCTTGTACTGTGCCCCTTGTAGCTGCGCCCTTGTACTGTGCCCCTTGTAGTTGTGGCCCTGTAGCTGCCCCCTTGTACTGTGCCCCTTGTAGCTGCCCCCTTGTACTGTGCCCCTTGTAGCTGCCCCCTTGTACTGTGCCCCTTGTAGCTGCGCCCTTGTACTGTGCCCCTTGTAGTTGTGGCCCTGTAGCTGCCCCCTTGTACTGTGCCCCTTGTAGCTGCCCCCTTGTACTGTGCCCCTTGTAGCTGCCCCCTTGTACTGTGCCCCTTGTAGCTGCCCCCTTGTACTGTGCCCCTTGTAGCTGCGCCCTTGTACTGTGCCCCTTGTAGCTGCGCCCTTGTACTGTGCCCCTTGTAGCTGTAAAAAAAAACACGCACAGACACATACTTACCGCTCCTGCAGCGCTGCCTCCGTCTCCGTCCGCCGCTCCACGTGTTCTTGTACAACCAACTTCTCCGCTGGGGTCCTCTACTCTCGCGCTGCTCAGTCACGTGTGCCGCTATGCAGCGGAGGAGGGCTACACTGTGACTGACAGCGGAGAGGGCGTGAGCTGGTGGTGGTCCCAGCAGCAGCAATCCAATCAGGATGTGCTGACAGCCTGCTGGGGCCGGCTCAGCCTCACATGTGGCGTCCGTACTCGGGGGAAAAAAAAAACCCTCTGCTGCAGCGCTGCTCCTGGGCCGCATTACTAGCCGACTTGGGCCGCATGCGGCCCGCGGGCCGCGGGTTGGACAAGCCTGCTCTAGAAGGTGAGCACTCTGGAGCCACCACAGGAGAGAGACCCTGGCCCTGGGGGACAGGCTTATCCACCGATGCATCTGCAATGTGTTTTTTTAAACTGTGTTATTTTGAGAGCGAACGTGTATGTAATGTGTTTCATAGGGCAGTTGCCTTAATTGTTAATCACTGACATCTGCATGTCATCAGTAGCTCAGGCTTTAAATACTGGTAAATGTGGAGGCAGGATCATACCTTTGAAAAAGTCACGTGATCGTGACGAAACGCGTCAGGACTCCGCCTCCAAACTAGCACACCTGGTCCAAGGTGTTACACTGCCGTGCAAACCCTCCTTGGTTTCCAATTTCAGCCTATTACCGGCTCGTCACCGTACAGGCTGCCGTCCATCTCACCACTGCAACTGGTGAGCATTACCGGACTTTGCTTCCATCCAGCCGCAAGCTTATACCATCTCCTCACCGCGACGAGTGACTACTGACAGGCTGTCTACTAGATATCGTCCCTCCGCTGTGCAACAATTTGGGCAAAGCAGGATTGTTTTGGCCGGGGACGCTCGGCCGAAATTTATACCAGCCCAATCGGAGAGGTACTATACACACACATCACCATCTGCCGGGTGACATATACGAGGTAACCATTTCTCTGGGACTGCACCGCATTGAGTTTCTTTTTTCTGAACTTTATATTGGACCTTCATTGCCATATACCATATACCAGTTATCACTACTCCATATACCTTTGAGACAGATACAGGTGTGCTTTTATTTTAAGTTTGTTTTATTAACCACATGTCATTTTTAATAAATTTAATACCTTTATAGTACACGTTTGCTCTTTTTGTACTTAACTACTGACACACAGCGCAGCCTCTCTTGTTGTTTCAGTCTACTCTCTCCATTCTTCACATAGTGGTCAAGGCAAGCGCAGTGTCTCAGCAGTTTATTATTTTATCTATACTATCGTTAGGCGCTGCACTAAGAGTGTTTTTTTTTTTTTTTATCTGTAGATGGGACCCTGACCACTTGTCCAGAAGGTCCCACTGAAAAGTCCTCGCATGGAACCTGCCGAACGGAATGGCCTTGTAGGTCGCCACCATCTTTCCCAATACTTTTTTCCCAATACTTTCCCAATATTTTTGGTTTCAGCAGGTCCTTGACCATGCTCTGGAGTTCCTGGATTTTTTCCATTGGGAGAAAAACCCTCTTTTTTTCCGTGTCCAGAACCATGCCCAAAAATGACAGCCGAGTTGTCGGAACCAACTGCGACTTTGGTAGATTTAGAATCCAGCCGTGTTGTAGTACTCTCAGGGAGAGAGACACACTTTTTTGTAACTGATCCCTTTATCTTGCCTTTATCAGGAGATCGTCCAAGTATGGGATAATTGTGACTCCCTGCTTGCGCAGGAGCACCATCATTTCCGCCATTACCTTGGTGAAAATTCTCGGGGCCGTGGAAAGCCGAAACGGCAACGTCTGAAACTGGTAATGACAATCCTGTACAGCGAATCTCAGGTAAGCCTGATGAGGAGGATATATGGGGACATGAAGGTATGCATCCTTTATGTCTAGTGACACCATAAAATCCCCCCCTTCCAGGCTGCAGATCACTGCCCGGAGAGATTCCATCTTGAATTTGAACCTTTTCAAATATAGGTTTAGGGATTTTAGATTCAGAATTGGTCTGACCGAGCCATCCGGCTTCGGGACCACAAATAGGGTTGAATAAAACCCTTTCCCCTGTTGTCCTAGGGGAACCTTGATAATCACCTGCTGTTGACACAGCTTTTGTATGGCAGCTGAAACTACTTCCCTCTCTGGGGGAGAAGCTGGCAAGGTCGATTTGAAAAATCGGTGTGGAGGCACATCTTCGAACTCCAGTTTGTAGCCTTGGGAAACAATTTCGACCACCCAAGGGTCCAAACCCGACTGAACCCAGACCTGGCTGAAGAGACGAAGACGTGCCCCCACCGGTGCGGACTCCCGCAGCGGAGCCCCAGCGTCATGCGGTGGATTTTGTAGAGGCCGGGGAGGATTTTTGTTCCTGGGAACTAGCTGTAGCTGGTGTTCTTTTCCCTCTACCTCTACCTCTGGCAAGGAAGGAAGAGCCCCGACTCTTTCTGAACTTATGCGACCGAAAGGACTGCATCTGGTATTGAGGTGTTTTCTTTTGCTGTGGGGGAACATAAGGCAAAAAAGAAGACTTACCCACGGTAGCTGTGGAAACCAGGTCCGCGAGGCCCTCCCCAAATAAAACTTCACCCTTGTAAGGCAAAGCCTCCATATGTCTCTTTGAATCAGCATCACCTGTCCATTGACAGGTCCACAGGGACCTTCTAGCAGAAACTGCCATGGCATTGGCTCTTGAACCCAACAGCCCAATATCTCTCGCAGCCTCTCTCATATATAATGCTGCGTCCTTAAGGTGACCCAAGGTCAACAAAATACTATCTTTATCTAAGGTGTCAATGTCAGATGACAAGTTATCTACCCACGCTGCAATTGTGATACCCATCCATGCTGACGCTACTGCAGGTCTCAGCAGGGTTCCCATATGTGCATAAATTGATTTTAAGGTAGTTTCCTGTCTGCGATCCGCAGGATCCTTTAAGGCCGCCGTGTCCGGGGACGGTAGCGCCACCTTTTTGGACAAGCGCGTCAAGGCCTTGTCCACCGTGGGCGAGGATTCCCACCATAAACTGTCCTTTGAGGGGAAAGGATACGCCATAATAATTTTCTTAGGAACCTGCAATCTCTTGTCTGGAGTTTCCCAAGCCTTTTCAAATAAAGCGTTCAGCTCATGAGATGGGGGAAACGTTACCTCCGGTTTCTCTTCCTTAAACATGCAGACCCTCGTGTCAGGGACAGAGGGGTCCTCTGTGATATGTAATACATCTTTTATTGCAATAATCATATTAGCATTTAAAACATTCCACATGTCCAACCAATCAGGTGTCGGCTGTGCCGACGGAGACACCACCACCATCTGCCCTGCTTCCTCCCTAGACGAGCCTTTCCGCTTCAGACATGTCGACACACACGTACTGCCACCCCCACACACACTGGGATATCTGAATATGGGGACAGACCCACAATAAGGCCCTTTGGAGAGACAGAGAGAGAGTATGCCAGCACACACCCAGCGCCACCAGATACTGAAACAAAGTCCCAGCCTGTAAAGCGCTATATCTACACAATTTAGCACCAAATAAATGTGCCCCCCCCCCCTCGTCTTTGCCCCCTGTTACTTGTTCAGCAGGGGAGAGTCCGGGAGCAGCTTCTCTGCAGCTTGCTGTGGAGAAAATGGCGCTGGTTAGTGCTGGAGGATCAAGCTCCGCCCCCTCAACGGCGGGCTTCGGTCCCGCTCTTTTCCTTTAAACTGGCTGGGGATTTTTTATATACTACCTCTGCAGTATCTATATAACTGTGCCAGACTTATTTGAGGTGAAAATTGCTGCCCAGGGTGCCCCCCCTGCGCCCTGCACTCGTGCTGTGCCTGTGTGTGTTGTGGGAGCAATGGCGCGCAGCGCGACCGCTGCGCGGTACCTCATGAAGATCTGAAGTCTTCTGCCACCTTTGAAGTCTTCTTTCTTCTTACACTTACCCGGCTTCTATCTTCCGGCTCTGTGAGGAGGACGGCGGCGCGGCTCTGGGACGAACAGCAAGGACGACACCTGTGTTCCGACCCTCTGGAGCTAATGGTGTCCAGTAGCCTAAGAAACAGAGCCCATCAGTCCAGGAAAGTGGGTCTGCTTCTCTCCCCTCAGTCCCACGAAGCAGGGAGCCTGTTGCCAGCAGTGCTCCCTGAAAATAAAAAAACCTAACAAAAGTCTTTTCAGAGAAACTCAGTAGAGCTCCCCTGCAGTGCATCCAGTCTCCTCTGGGCACAGGATCTAACTGAGGTCTGGAGGAGAGGCATAGAGGGAGGAGCCACTTCACACCCATCTAAAGTCTTAGAGTGCCCATGTCTCCTGCGGAGCCCGTCTATACCCCATGGTCCTTACGGAGTCCCCAGCATCCTCTAGGATGTAAGAGAAAAAAAGCATAGAGTCCCCCTTACATCACTAAAACCGGCACCAGGCTGAACCAGCCAGGGGGTATAATGCCATAGCAGGGGAGACACTCAGTATGGGGTCAGCCCAGGGTTGGCATTCCTCAAAGTGGGGACCCCAAAAATTTAAATGGGGTCCCCCCTCCTGAGCAGCAACCAGCACTGTGCTGAAAGCCCAGTGCTATGCCCCTCACCCCTGGTGGCGGTGGGTACAGGGTTCATGGTATGATAATATTGTTCTTTACAGGCAGCCTACAGGCAGTGTCGGACTGGGGCATGTAGGGCCCACCGGTGAAATGCAGTGGTAGGGGCCCATGTTAGGGGTGTGGCCAGTCTGCAGAGGTGGTGTGGCCTGCTACCTCATTGGTTTGACTAACCATTAGAGAGTGCAACGTCTGGGCCCCTTCATAAATATATACAGTAAATTCAGCTGCTGCATGCGTGATAATGTACCAGATTAATAACAGATTAATAACAGCAATGCACTGTAGTAAATACACCATAGTCCAGTATAAGGTAACATATAGGGAGGCCAATCCCGGGGCATTTTTTCAATCCCGGGATTCGGGATTGAAAAATGCTCAATCCCGGGATTCCCGGGATCCCTGGATTGCAGTAGGGATCAGTGTAGGGAGCAGGGAGAGTATATGTGGAGGGCAGCAAGGGGTGGAGGGTGGGTGTAGGGAGCATGTAAGGAGCAGGAAGGGAGGGTGGGTGTAGGGAGCAGCGGCAGAGTGAGTGTAGGGAGCATGTAAGGGAGGGTGGGTGTAGGGAGCAGTGGGAAAGTGGGTGTGTAGGGAGCATGTAAGAAGAAGGAAGGGAGGGTGGGTGTAGGGAGCAGGAAGGGAGAGTGGTTGTAGGGAGCAGCGGGAGGGTGGCTGTGTAGGGAGCAGGAAGGGAAGGTGGGTGTAGTGAGCAAGGAGGATTTCAGGCTCAGAGAGGGAGGGAGGATGTCTGGAGCAGAGAGGGAGTGTGGGTGTAGGTAGAGAACACTTACTAATTAATGCGCCGTGGGCACCAGCCATGGACACACACACACTGACCTCCCTGGCGGCATTTCAAATGTAGTGCCGGCCGCCAGCCAGTCAGAACTGGCATTCTGGCAGCCAATCAGGAGCCGCGGCTGCTGCCGCTTCCCTGATTGGCTGCCGGTCTGCCAGCTCTGATTGGCTGGCGGCCGGCGCTACATTTGAAATGCCGCCAGCGAGGTCAGTGTTATATCGCTGACAGCCGGGCAGCGCTGTGCTGTAGTGCTCAGCGCTGTCCGGCAAAAATGCGCCTGCGCACTCTAATCCCGCGAATCCCGGGATTGGAGGCTCGAATCCCGGGATTGGAGGCTCCAATCCCAGGATTCAAATCCCGGCATTTTTGGGGCCAAATCCCGGGATCCCGCCGATCCCGATCCCGGGATTGGCCTCCCTAGTAACAAATGTATAATGTATCATTCAAGTGCACAGTCTGGAACCTGATCCTTAGAGCAGAAGGTAGGGCCCCAGGCAGTAGGGCCCACCGGTGGTATCCCCTGTACCCCTGTGGGCCAGTCCAAGCCTGCCTACAGGTCTCAGCAAGCCTGCCCCAGCATGCCAGCACTTGGAGAACCACAAGTGCCAGCATGCCCGGACATTAAGGGGCCCGCTGGCACCTGTAGTCCTCCAGTAAAGAAAATATTAAAATAAATACAAGACATAGTTTTTAATTTTGTTTTATTATTCAGGGACTTCACATGGGAGGCAGCGGCCTTTAAGCTCTTTTTCATGGCCACTGCCCATCCAGGACTTCCATTGGCTCTTCTATCTTCAGGAGCTCTTCAGTGCTCCTCCTTTGCCGTCGGACTGACAGCTGCTTCCTCGCGCTGACTTATATAAGTCAGCCTGAGGGGGTGGGACGATGACGCGGCGAGCCGTGATTGGCTTGCGGCGGCCGTCTTTAATTTAAAAAATGACGCCGAGTCGCCATTTTTGAAATGGGTACAGCTCCGCTAACAAACTCTGCAGAATGGCAGGCAAGGATCTTGGATCCATGCCTGCCGCCACTGACGCCAGCACCTCCGCCGTGTCCCGCCGCCACTGATGCCCGCATCTCTACCGCATTCGCCCACACCCACACAGGGATGACGGATCCGCAGGCCAATCACATCTGGCCTCACTGACAGAGGCGTGCTTTCATGGTATGAAAGCACATCCCTGTATCAAAGCGGCACTTTAGTAGGTGCTGCTTTCCAATATATTTTCAATGGGCTTTTACTGCCAATGGCTTGGCCCCGCCCCTCGCTCCTGCACCTTTCCCATTGACAACGTGACTCCCAAACCCATTCTAACAGTAAAAATGATTAGATTAATATAAAGGAGATACTTATTATGACACATATTCTGTGTCATAAGTATCTTCTTTGTATTATTTTAATCATTAAGGACAGGTAGTGCCTCCCCTGACTGCACGTCCCTGAGTAGCAGACGCAGTGTAATATCTTTTTATATCAATTTCATGCTATTAAGCTCACCCACAACACACCAGTGCACCAAGTAAATATTCCAGAGTGGCTCTGCTGCACTTTGAAGAGCAGTCCACAAGAAAAAGTTATTTTTTTCTACACACTATTATTATTATTATTATTATTATTATTATTATTATTAAACATTATACAGCCATTAGGTGGTACACTACAGATGGTAAGGTAGTGGTATCGTACCAGCAACCAGTTTAATATCTCTTATTGTTTATATCCTTATTTTAGCTGTTAATAAGCAGTAGAAAACAGTCCACCAAGTCTGCCAATCAGGCCCGGCGCATCCCGCTTAGCAAAAGGATGCAAAGCAGGGAGATGCCAGAATGGAGAGGCATTCTCCCTACTCGGCATCCCTGTCCTCCCTGCTGCTACCGGCCGCACCTGTAACACTGTATGTCAGGCAGCGGCGCTGGCAGCAGTGCGGATAGAGAGAGGACCAGACTTCAGCAACCCCTCTAGTGAAAATGAATACAGCAAGCTTTACCCCAACCCGTTTCGCTCTGCCTCATATTGCTGCGGCCGCTAGCCCTCCCGCCCCCTTCTCCCGCGTGGCCGCCGGAAAGACTCCTTACATCGGAGTCCTTACATCGGCGGGTGTCACTGCACAGTCCGTGGGCACAGACTGCGGGCAGCGCCGGAGCCACAAACCCTACATCACCAGCAGGTGTGAGTTATTGTCAATGGGCAGGGGGAGGGAACGTGGGGGCAGCGGCCGGGTTAAAATACAGTATATTAAATGTGAAAAGGAGTGCTGACTGTAAAATGAGTTAGTAGAACAATGTTTAGCAGCACTTTTAAGTGCAGATTTGTGAGTCCATGGGGTATATAAACTAGAGATGAGCGGGTTCGGTTTCTCTGAATCCGAACCCGCCAGAACTTCATGTTTTTTTTCACGGGTCCGAGCGACTCGGATCTTCCCGCCTTGCTCGGTTAACCCGAGCGCGCCCGAACGTCATCATGACGCTGTCGGATTCTCGCGAGGCTCGGATTCTATCGCAAGACTCGGATTCTATATAAGGAGCCGCGCGTCGCCGCCATTTTCACACGTGCATTGAGATTGATAGGGAGAGGACGTGGCTGGCGTCCTCTCCGTTTAGAATAGATTAGAGAGACACTTGATTTACTAATTTTGGGGAGCATTAGGAGTACTCAGTACAGTGCAGAGTTTTGCTGATAGTGACCAGTGACCACCAGTTTTATTTATAATCCGTTCTCTGCCTGAAAAAAGCGATACACAGCACACAGTGACTCAGTCACATACCATATCTGTGTGCACTGCTCAGGCTCAGGCCAGTGTGCTGCATCATCTATTATCTATATATAAATAATATTATATATATCTGTCTGACTGCTCAGCTCACACAGCTTATAATTGTGGGGGAGACTGGGGAGCACTACTGCAGTGCCAGTTATAGGTTATAGCAGGAGCCAGGAGTACATAATATATTATATAGTGAGTGACCACCAGACACACAGTGCAGTTTATTTAATATATCCGTTCTCTGCCTGAAAAAAGCGATACACACAGTGACTCAGTCAGTCACATACCATATCTGTGTGCACTGCTCAGGCTCAGGCCAGTGTGCTGCATCATCTATATATATTATATATCTGTCTGACTGCTCAGCTCACACAGCTTATAATTGTGGGGGAGACTGGGGAGCACTACTGCAGTGCCAGTTATAGGTTATAGCAGGAGCCAGGAGTACATAATATTATATTAAAATTAAACAGTGCACACTTTTGCTGCAGGAGTGCCACTGCCAGTGTGACTAGTGACCAGTGACCTGACCACCAGTATATATAAATAATATTAGTAGTATACTATCTCTTTATCAACCAGTCTATATTAGCAGCAGACACAGTACAGTGCGGTAGTTCACGGCTGTGGCTACCTCTGTGTCGGCACTCGGCAGCCCGTCCATAATTGTATATACCACCTAACCGTGGTTTTTTTTTCTTTCTTTATACATACATACTAGTTACGAGTATACTATCTCTTTATCAACCAGTCTATATATTAGCAGCAGACACAGTACAGTGCGGTAGTTCACGGCTGTGGCTACCTCTGTGTCGGCACTCGGCAGCCCGTCCATAATTGTATATACCACCTAACCGTGGTTTTTTTTTCTTTCTTTATACATACATACTAGTTACGAGTATACTATCTCTTTATCAACCAGTCTATATATTAGCAGCAGACACAGTACAGTGCGGTAGTTCACGGCTGTGGCTACCTCTGTGTCGGCACTCGGCAGCCCGTCCATAATTGTATATACCACCTAACCGTGGTTTTTTTTTCTTTCTTTATACATACATACTAGTTACGAGTATACTATCTCTTTATCAACCAGTCTATATATTAGCAGCAGACACAGTACAGTGCGGTAGTTCACGGCTGTGGCTACCTCTGTGTCGGCACTCGGCAGCCCGTCCATAATTGTATATACCACCTAACCGTGGTTTTTTTTTCTTTCTTTATACATACATACTAGTTACGAGTATACTATCTCTTTATCAACCAGTCTATATATTAGCAGCAGACACAGTACAGTGCGGTAGTTCACGGCTGTGGCTACCTCTGTGTCGGCACTCGGCAGCCCGTCCATAATTGTATATACCACCTAACCGTGGTTTTTTTTTCTTTCTTTATACATACATACTAGTTACGAGTATACTATCTCTTTATCAACCAGTCTATATTAGCAGCAGACACAGTACAGTGCGGTAGTTCACGGCTGTGGCTACCTCTGTGTCGGCACTCGGCAGCCCGTCCATAATTGTATACTAGTATCCAATCCATCCATCTCCATTGTTTACCTGAGGTGCCTTTTAGTTGTGCCTATTAAAATATGGAGAACAAAAATGTTGAGGTTCCAAAATTAGGGAAAGATCAAGATCCACTTCCACCTCGTGCTGAAGCTGCTGCCACTAGTCATGGCCGAGACGATGAAATGCCAGCAACGTCGTCTGCCAAGGCCGATGCCCAATGTCATAGTACAGAGCATGTCAAATCCAAAACACCAAATATCAGTAAAAAAAGGACTCCAAAACCTAAAATAAAATTGTCGGAGGAGAAGCGTAAACTTGCCAATATGCCATTTACCACACGGAGTGGCAAGGAACGGCTGAGGCCCTGGCCTATGTTCATGGCTAGTGGTTCAGCTTCACATGAGGATGGAAGCACTCAGCCTCTCGCTAGAAAAATGAAAAGACTCAAGCTGGCAAAAGCAGCACAGCAAAGAACTGTGCATTCTTCGAAATCCCAAATCCACAAGGAGAGTCCAATTGTGTCGGTTGCGATGCCTGACCTTCCCAACACTGGACGTGAAGAGCATGCGCCTTCCACCATTTGCACGCCCCCTGCAAGTGCTGGAAGGAGCACCCGCAGTCCAGTTCCTGATAGTCAGATTGAAGATGTCAGTGTTGAAGTACACCAGGATGAGGAGGATATGGGTGTTGCTGGCGCTGGGGAGGAAATTGACCAGGAGGATTCTGATGGTGAGGTGGTTTGTTTAAGTCAGGCACCCGGGGAGACACCTGTTGTCCGTGGGAGGAATATGGCCGTTGACATGCCAGGTGAAAATACCAAAAAAATCAGCTCTTCGGTGTGGAGGTATTTCACCAGAAATGCGGACAACAGGTGTCAAGCCGTGTGTTCCCTTTGTCAAGCTGTAATAAGTAGGGGTAAGGACGTTAACCACCTCGGAACATCCTCCCTTATACGTCACCTGCAGCGCATTCATAATAAGTCAGTGACAAGTTCAAAAACTTTGGGTGACAGCGGAAGCAGTCCACTGACCAGTAAATCCCTTCCTCTTGTAACCAAGCTCACGCAAACCACCCCACCAACTCCCTCAGTGTCAATTTCCTCCTTCCCCAGGAATGCCAATAGTCCTGCAGGCCATGTCACTGGCAATTCTGACGAGTCCTCTCCTGCCTGGGATTCCTCCGATGCATCCTTGCGTGTAACGCCTACTGCTGCTGGCGCTGCTGTTGTTGCCGCTGGGAGTCGATGGTCATCCCAGAGGGGAAGTCGTAAGCCCACTTGTACTACTTCCAGTAAGCAATTGACTGTTCAACAGTCCTTTGCGAGGAAGATGAAATATCACAGCAGTCATCCTACTGCAAAGCGGATAACTGAGTCCTTGACAACTATGTTGGTGTTAGACGTGCGTCCGGTATCCGCCGTTAGTTCACAGGGAACTAGACAATTTATTGAGGCAGTGTGCCCCCGTTACCAAATACCATCTAGGTTCCACTTCTCTAGGCAGGCGATACCGAGAATGTACACGGACGTCAGAAAAAGACTCACCAGTGTCCTAAAAAATGCAGTTGTACCCAATGTCCACTTAACCACGGACATGTGGACAAGTGGAGCAGGGCAGGGTCAGGACTATATGACTGTGACAGCCCACTGGGTAGATGTATGGACTCCCGCCGCAAGAACAGCAGCGGCGGCACCAGTAGCAGCATCTCGCAAACGCCAACTCTTTCCTAGGCAGGCTACGCTTTGTATCACCGCTTTCCAGAATACGCACACAGCTGAAAACCTCTTACGGCAACTGAGGAAGATCATCGCGGAATGGCTTACCCCAATTGGACTCTCCTGTGGATTTGTGGCATCGGACAACGCCAGCAATATTGTGTGTGCATTAAATATGGGCAAATTCCAGCACGTCCCATGTTTTGCACATACCTTGAATTTGGTGGTGCAGAATTTTTTAAAAAACGACAGGGGCGTGCAAGAGATGCTGTCGGTGGCCAGAAAAATTGCGGGACACTTTCGGCGTACAGGCACCACGTACAGAAGACTGGAGCACCACCAAAAACTACTGAACCTGCCCTGCCATCATCTGAAGCAAGAAGTGGTAACGAGGTGGAATTCAACCCTCTATATGCTTCAGAGGTTGGAGGAGCAGCAAAAGGCCATTCAAGCCTATACAATTGAGCACGATATAGTAGGTGGAATGCACCTGTCTCAAGTGCAGTGGAGAATGATTTCAACGTTGTGCAAGGTTCTGATGCCCTTTGAACTTGCCACACGTGAAGTCAGTTCAGACACTGCCAGCCTGAGTCAGGTCATTCCCCTCATCAGGCTTTTGCAGAAGAAGCTGGAGGCATTGAAGAAGGAGCTAAAAGGGAGCGATTCCGCTAGGCATGTGGGACTTGTGGATGCAGCCCTTAATTCGCTTAACAAGGATTCACGGGTGGTCAATCTGTTGAAATCAGAGCACTACATTTTGGCCACCGTGCTCGATCCTAGATTTAAAGCCTACCTTGGATCTCTCTTTCCGGCAGACACAGGTCTGCTGGGGTTGAAAGACCTGCTGGTGACAAAATTGTCAAGTCAAGCGGAACGCGACCTGTCAACATCTCCTCCTTCACATTCTCCCGCAACTGGGGGTGCGAGGAAAAGGCTCAGAATTCCGAGCCCACCCGCTGGCGGTGATGCAGGGCAGTCTGGAGCGACTGCTGATGCTGACATCTGGTCCGGACTGAAGGACCTGACAACGATTACGGACATGTCGTCTACTGTCACTGCATATGATTCTCTCAACATTGATAGAATGGTGGAGGATTATATGAGTGACCGCATCCAAGTAGGCACGTCACACAGTCCGTACTTATACTGGCAGGAAAAAGAGGCAATTTGGAGGCCCTTGCACAAACTGGCTTTATTCTACCTAAGTTGCCCTCCCACAAGTGTGTACTCCGAAAGAGTGTTTAGTGCCGCCGCTCACCTTGTCAGCAATCGGCGTACGAGGTTACATCCAGAAAATGTGGAGAAGATGATGTTCATTAAAATGAATTATAATCAATTCCTCCGCGGAGACATTGACCAGCAGCAATTGCCTCCACAAAGTACACAGGGAGCTGAGATGGTGGATTCCAGTGGGGACGAATTGATAATCTGTGAGGAGGGGGATGTACACGGTGATATATCGGAGGGTGAAGATGAGGTGGACATCTTGCCTCTGTAGAGCCAGTTTGTGCAAGGAGAGATTAATTGCTTCTTTTTTGGGGGGGGTCCAAACCAACCCGTCATATCAGTCACAGTCGTGTGGCAGACCCTGTCACTGAAATGATGGGTTGGTTAAAGTGTGCATGTCCTGTTTTGTTTATACAACATAAGGGTGGGTGGGAGGGCCCAAGGACAATTCCATCTTGCACCTCTTTTTTCTTTTTCTTTGCATCATGTGCTGATTGGGGAGGGTTTTTTGGAAGGGACATCCTGCGTGACACTGCAGTGCCACTCCTAGATGGGCCCGGTGTTTGTGTCGGCCACTAGGGTCGCTAATCTTACTCACACAGTCAGCTACCTCATTGCGCCTCTTTTTTTCTTTGCGTCATGTGCTGTTTGGGGAGGGTTTTTTGGAAGGGACATCCTGCGTGACACTGCAGTGCCACTCCTAGATGGGCCCGGTGTTTGTGTCGGCCACTAGGGTCGCTAATCTTACTCACACAGCTACCTCATTGCGCCTCTTTTTTTCTTTGCGTCATGTGCTGTTTGGGGAGGGTTTTTTGGAAGGGACATCCTGCGTGACACTGCAGTGCCACTCCTAGATGGGCCCGGTGTTTGTGTCGGCCACTAGGGTCGCTAATCTTACTCACACAGCTACCTCATTGCGCCTCTTTTTTTCTTTGCGTCATGTGCTGTTTGGGGAGGGTTTTTTGGAAGGGCCATCCTGCGTGACACTGCAGTGCCACTCCTAGATGGGCCCGGTGTTTGTGTCGGCCACTAGGGTCGCTAATCTTACTCACACAGCTACCTCATTGCGCCTCTTTTTTTCTTTGCGTCATGTGCTGTTTGGGGAGGGTTTTTTGGAAGGGACATCCTGCGTGACACTGCAGTGCCACTCCTAGATGGGCCCGGTGTTTGTGTCGGCCACTAGGGTCGCTTATCTTACTCACACAGCGACCTCGGTGCAAATTTTAGGACTAAAAATAATATTGTGAGGTGTGAGGTATTCAGAATAGACTGAAAATGAGTGTAAATTATGGTTTTTGAGGTTAATAATACTTTGGGATCAAAATGACCCCCAAATTCTATGATTTAAGCTGTTTTTTAGTGTTTTTTGAAAAAAACACCCGAATCCAAAACACACCCGAATCCGACAAAAAAAATTCGGTGAGGTTTTGCCAAAACGCGTTCGAACCCAAAACACGGCCGCGGAACCGAACCCAAAACCAAAACACAAAACCCGAAAAATTTCAGGCGCTCATCTCTATAAACTAAGCTCCCGATTTTGACCGAGATGGTGTTTTTTCTTCAAAGTGTCATCTCGGGAATTCACTAAACTCAAATCACGTCAGTGATGAGGGCATTCGTATTTTTGTTGAAGTCAAAGAAAAAATTACGAATGAATACACCATCGGTCAAATGCGCCTGTTATTTGGTAGAACTCAGTAATTTACTAAAATTTGTATTTCACAAACACTGCCGGCAATAGCCAAACACTGCCGTGAATAAATACAAATCGCAAAAAAAAGCAGTTTTCAAATAGACCTGCTTTTTTTTACCGTGTTCTGATAGGCATGCACGGATCCGTGAGATCCGTGCATGTTTATCAGTGGGAAGGGGTGGGAAAGTGTTAAATGTAAGAAAAAAAATGCGTGGGGTCCCCCCTCCTAAGCAAAACCAGCCGGGGAGTGCCACGACGTGGCGCTCCCTGATTGGCTGAAGGGACACTCTTTGACAGGAGTCAGGGGGGGGGGGGGGGGGTCCTGGCAGTCGGGGAAAGGGGTCCCATGTGTAAACATGGGACCCCTTTCAGTGCGTGGTCGGGTTTCCGGTTTGTTTTTTTGCCAAGTACGTGGATTATACAAAGAACAGAAGATACACTGGATTATGTGAGTCTAATTTTTTCAACAGGTACCCCGAGGATTCTACATGGAGAAGAGGACCGAGCCTCGTGTGAACATAGGTAAGTATGTATGTATGTATGTAGGTGTGCATGTATGTAATAAACTTTTACTGTCACGGTGTGTGTGTCCTGTTTTTTGTTGGGTATTTTTTTAGTAGTAGTACTACAGGTACCAGCGGGCCCGGTTTTCCACTGCATGCTGGTACTTGTGGTTCTCCAAGTACCAGCTTGCGGAGGAGGCTTGCTGGGACTTGTAGTACTGCTACTAAAAACAATATTCTGATTTTGTACACTTGGCTATCAGCCCCCCATCTGCCGCCCTTGGATGGGGGGGGGGACAGCCTCGGGCTTCACCCCTGGCCCTTGGGTGGCTGGAGGGGGGGGGACCCCTTGATTTAAGGGGTTCCCACTCCTCCAGGGTACCCCGGCCAGGGGTGACTAGTTGGGGATGTAATGCCAGGGCCGCCAGGACCACAATAAAAGTGTCCCCCTTCTCTGGCATTATGTACCTGGCTAGTGGAGCCTGGTGCTGGTTCAAAAAAATACGGGGGACCCCTACGCTTTTTGTCCCCCGTATTTTTTGCACCAGGACCAGGCGCAGAGCCCGGTGCTGGTTGATGAAATATGGGGGAACCCCTGTCATTTTTTTCCCATATTTTGACAACCAGGACCGGATCAAAGAGCCCGAGGCTGGTTTTGCTTAGGAGGGGGGACCCCACACATTTTTTATTTTTATTTTTATTTTTAACACTTTATTTTTTTTTACGAAAGGTGCACAATGAAGCCCTGCACGGATCTCACAGATCCGGCCGAGATTCATTGTGTTAATGTCGGCAGTGTTTTACTATTCACTCCCGTAAAACACTGCCAAAAAATACGAATGACATCGACATCGGAAAACACGAAAATGCAGAATACGACAGCATAGTAAATTAGTCGTAATAAATTCAAAAAGTTGCAATTTCACACATTCGATGTCATTTGTGTTTAAACTTTAACCTCATTCTGAAAATTACGAATTTTAGTAAATATACCCCCATGAGTGATCCGTTTTATTATGGGTTCCGGATATTTGCCTGGTGGTCAGTACCGCATTCAGGTAGAGGTGCACAGAAAAGCTATCTAACTTTCCCTACTGCTGCCTACCTGTATGATGTCTCTCTCGGTGCTTCTCCGTCCGGTTGGTTCCCGTTGGTATCTTCCTGCTCTCTCGCCCGTTGTCGCAATGCAGATGGCGTAATGGATTCCCTAATCTGGTCTCTGGCGCTTATCCATTACGGGAATCCATTACGTCATCTGCATTGCACCAACAGGCGAGAGAGCAGGAAGACACCAATGGGAACCAGCCGCTAGCTTTTTTTGCAGTGGTGCGATCGGGTCTGAACTGTGCGTGCGTGCAGGCGCATCGGCTGCCGGCGACGGGGATCGCCAGACAGCGACAGATCGATCGAAGAAAGCGATCGCCCCGGCGATCGCATGAAGATTGACAGGAAGAGGCCATCTGTGGGTGTCAACTGACCGTTTTTAAGGAGTGTTCGGGCGAACGCAGGCATGTCCAGCCGATTCAAGGGAGGGTTACTGACGTCAGCTCCAGGCCGGATCGTCGCAGCGGCTGAGCAAGTCCTGAGCTGTGCAGAGACTGCACAAACTTCTGTTTGTGCAGTTCTCAGCAAAAGCGATCGCACCCCTGCACAGCGACTACCCCCTCCCCCTGTAGGCGGCAACTACCTGATCGCAGCACTGCAAAAAAAAAACGCCTGTGTGCGATCAGGTCTGAATCACCACCCCATGGGGGTAATTCCAAGTTGATCGCAGCAGGACATTTTTTAGCAGTTGGGCAAAACCATGTGCACTGCAGGGGAGGCAGATTTAACATGTGCAGAAAGAGTGATTTGGGTGGGTTATTTTGTTTCTGTGCAGGGTAATACTGGCTGCTTTATTTTTACACTGCAATCTAGATTTCAGTTTGAACACACCACACCCAAATCTAACTCTCTCTGCACATGTTATATCTGCCCCACCCCCCCTCCTGCAGTGCACAAGGGGGGGTCATTCCGAGTTGATCGCTCGCTAGCTACTTTTTGCAGCCGTGCAAATGCATAGTCGCCGCCCACAGGAAAGTGTATTTTAGCTGTGCAAGTGTGCGAACGCTTGTGCAGCCGAGCGGTACAAAAACAGTTTGTGCAGTTTCTGAGTAGGTCTGAACTTACTCAGCCGCTGCGATCACTTCAGCCTGTCCAGTCCCAGAATTGACGTCAGACACCCGCCCTGCAAACGCTTGGACATGCCTGCGTTTTTCTAACCACTCCCTGAAAACGGTCAGTAGACACCCATAAACGCCTTCTTCCTGACAATCTTCTTGCGATCGGCTGTGCGAATGGATTCTTCATTAAATCCATCGCCCAGCAACGATCCGCTTTGTACAAGTACGACGTGCCTGCGCATTGCGGTGCATGCGCAGTAGTGACCTGATCTCTGCGCTGTGAAAAACGGCAGCATGCAATCAGGTCGGAATCACCCCCAAGGTTTTGGCCAACTGCTAACAAATTTGCTGCTGTGATCAACTCTGAATCACCCCCATGGACTCTCATATCTGCACTTAAAAGTTCTGCTAAACATTGTTCTACTAATCTCATTTTATTTTCACAGGTATTAGCGCTATTTACATATTCAGCACTCCTTTTTACATTTAATATAACTGTCCCTTATTTGAACGGAGCTGCTTTAACAATCCAAGCGTGGTGACTATACAATTTTACATTTAACATACAGTATACATGCATTATTGCAGATACCTGGAAGTCTCTTGGTAGCTGGCAGTCACCACGGTCACACTATGAGACAACAGTGGGGAGTAGGACGCAGGGGAGAGACACATTGGATTCTGGGAGGTGAGGTCACAAGGAGCTCATAGGTAATCATGGGGGAAGGGGGGGTGCAGATCGCCAGCCCTCTGTCCCAGCCATAATGTCACACCCCCTCTGTGTTCTGTCCCAGTCACTATGTCACCCCCCTGTGTTCTGTCCCAGTCACTATGTCACCCCCCCATGCTCTGTCCCGGCCATTGTCACCTTGCTGTGTTCTGTTCCAGTCACTGTGTCGCCACACCTGTGTCCTGTCCCGGTCACTGTCACCCCCCCCCCCCCCCCCCGTGTTCTGTCAGTGTCACAGCCCCCCTGTGTTCTATCCCAGCAATTTTCACCTCCCCTTCCCCGTGTTCTGTCCCAGCCATTGTCACCCATTCTGTGTTCTATCACTGTCACTCCCTTGTGTTCTGTTCCAGTCACTGTGTTACCCCCGTGTTCTGTCCCTGCCATTGTCACCCCCCAAATTGTAATCCTCCCACGTTCTGTCCCAGCCATTGTCACCACTCCTGTGTGTTGTCACTGTGTCACCCTCCCCTGTGTTCTGTCTCACTCATTGTGTCACCCCCCCACACACTTTTTCTGTTCCAGTCATTGTGTCATCACCCCTGAGTTCTGTCTCAGTCACTGTATAACACCCCTGTCACAGTGTCACCCCATGTGTGTTATGTCCCAGTCACTGTGTCACCCCCATGTGTGTTCTGTACAAGTGACTGGGCGGAATGTACTAAGCGGAAAATGCTGTAAACTCCCTGTTCCTGATGTACTAACCCCCGGCCTGCAGGTCAGCGCCGCGGCGGGGTATGCCGGCGTACGTCCATAGAAGCCTATGGGCTTCTCTCCGCGGCGCTGTGTGATCGGATCCCTCCCAGCATGCCCTGCGGCCGCCCCCGTCACCCTGTGCATGCGCAGACTGACTCCTGGGGCCGAATCCCGGAAGTCAGGCTGCCGCTGCGCATCGCGGAGGACAGCTCTTATCGGAAGAGCTGTCCTCCGCAATGCTGATCGCATATGTTAGTACATATGCGATCAGCATCGTGGCGCAGGGCGGCGATGGGCGGCGATGTACATTAGTACATCCCGCCCACTGTGTCACACACACAACCTTTTTGTTTTGTCCCAGTCACTGTGTCACCTCCCCCCAGCCATCTTGAAGCTTGCGCACCAGCAGCTAATCAGGAATGGCTGCAGTAGCTCACAACCGGCGCCATGTGTGGCATAATCTGAAAAAAGGCATTACTGTGTGTGGCATAATGTATAAAGGGCATTCCAAAATGTGTAAGGGGCATTACTGTGTGTGGCATAATGTGTAAAGAGCATCCATAATGTGTAAGGGGCATTACTGAGTTAGGCATAATGTGTAAGGGGCATTACTGCCTGTGACATAAGGGGGGTCATTCCGAGTTGTTCGCTCGCAAGCGGATTTTAGCAGATTTGCTCATGCTAAGCCACCGCCTACTGGGAGTGAATCTTAGCATCTTAAAATTGCGAACGATGTATTCGCAATATTGCGATTACACACCTCGTAGCAGTTTCTGAGTAGCACCAGACTTACTCGGCATCTGCGATCATTTCACTGCTTGTCGTTCCTGGTTTGACGTCACAAACACACCCAGCGTTCGCCCAGACACTCCTCCGTTTCTCCGGCCACTCCTGCGTTTTTTACGGAAACGGTAGCGTTTTTTCCCACACGCCCATAAAACGGCCTGTTTCCGCCCAGTAACACCCATTTCCTGTCAATCACATTACGATCGCCAGAACGATGAAAAAGCCGTGAGTAAAAATCCTAACTGCATAGCAAATTTACTTGGCGCAGTCGCAGTGCGGACATTGCGCATGCGCATTAAGCAGAAAATCGCTGCGATGCGAAGATTTTTACCGAGCGAACAACTCGGAATGACCCCCAAGGTGTAAGGGAGATGTGCACCGGAAATTTTTCGGGTTTTGTGTTTTGGTTTTGGGTTCGGTTCCGTGGCCGTGTTTTGGGTTCGAACGCGTTTTGGCAAAACCTCACCGAATTTTTTTTGTCGGATTCGGGTGTGTTTTGGATTCGGGTGTTTTTTTCAAAAAACCCTAAAAAACAGCTTAAATCATAGAATTTGGGGGTCATTTTGATCCCAAAGTATTATTAACCTCAATAACCATAATTTCCACTCATTTTCAGTCTATTCTGAACACCTCACAATATTATTTTTAGTCCTAAAATTTGCACCGAGGTCGCTGGATGACTAAGCTCAGCGACCCAAGTGGCCGACACAAACACCTGGCCCATCTAGGAGTGGCACTGCAGTGTCAGGCAGGATGGCCCTTCCAAAAAACACTCCCCAAACAGCACATGACGCAAAGAAAAAAAGAGGCGCAGTGAGGTAGCTGTGTGACTAAGCTCAGCGACCCAAGTGGCCGACACAAACACCTGGCCCATCTAGGAGTGGCACTGCAGTGTCACGCAGGATGGCCCTTCCAAAAAACACTCCCCAAACAGCACATGACGCAAAGAAAAAAAGAGGAGCAATGAGGTAGCTGTGTGAGTAAGCTTAGCGACCCTAGTGGCCGACACAAACACCTGGCCCATCTAGGAGTGGCACTGCAGTGTCAGGCCGGATGGCCCTTCCAAAAAATACTCCCCAAACAGCACATGACGCAAAGAAGAAAAAAAAGAGGCGCAATGAGGTAGCTGTGTGACTAAGATAAGTGACCCTAGTGGCCGACACAAACACCTGGCCCATCTAGGAGTGGCACTGCAGTGTCACGCAGGATGGCCCTTCCAAAAAATACTCCCCAAACAGCACATGACGCAAAGAAGAAAAAAAAGAGGCGCAATGAGGTAGCTGTGTGACTAAGATAAGCGACCCTAGTGGCCGACACAAACACCTGGCCCATCTAGGAGTGGCACTGCAGTGTCACGCAGGATGGCCCTTCCAAAAAACACTCCCCAAACAGCACATGACACAAAGAAAAATGAAAGAAAAAAGAGGTGCAAGATGGAATTGTCCTTGGGCCCTCCCACCCACCCTTATGTTGTATAAACAGGACATGCACACTTTAACCAACCCATCATTTCAGTGACAGGGTCTGCCACACGACTGTGACTGAAATGACGGGTTGGTTTGGACCCCCACCAAAAAAGAAGCAATTAATCTCTCCTTGCACAAACTGGCTCTACAGAGGCAAGATGTCCACCTCATCATCATCCTCCGATTCGTCACCGTGTACATCCCCCTCCTCACAGATTATCAATTCGTCCCCACTGGAATCCACCATCACAGCTCCCTGTGTACTTTGTGGAGGCAATTGCTGCTGGTGAATGTCTCCATGGAGGAATTGATTATAATTCATTTTAATGAACATCATCTTCTCCACATTTTCTGGAAGTAACCTCGTACGCCGATTGCTGACAAGGTGAGCGGCGGCACTAAACACTCTTTCGGAGTACACACTTGTGGGAGGGCAACTTAGGTAGAATAAAGCCAGTTTGTGCAAGGGCCTCCAAATTGCCTCTTTTTCCTGCCAGTATACGTACGGACTGTCTGACGTGCCTACTTGGATGCGGTCACTCATATAATCCTCCACCATTCTTTCAATGGTGAGAGAATCATATGCAGTGACAGTAGACGACATGTCCGTAATCGTTGGCAGGTCCTTCAGTCCGGACCAGATGTCAGCATCAGCAGTCGCTCCAGACTGCCCTGCATCACCGCCAGCGGGTGGGCTCGGAATTCTGAGCCTTTTCCTCGCACCCCCAGTTGCGGGAGAATGTGAAGGAGGAGATGTTGACAGGTCGCGTTCCGCTTGACTTGACAATTTTCTCACCAGCAGTTCTTTGAACCCCTGCAGACTTGTGTCTGCCGGAAAGAGAGATACAACGTAAGTTTTAAATCTAGGATCGAGCACGGTGGCCAAAATGTAGTGCTCTGATTTCAACAGATTGACCACCCGTGAATCCTTGTTAAGCGAATTAAGGGCTCCATCCACAAGTCCCACATGCCTAGCGGAATCGCTCAGTGTTAGCTCCTCCTTCAATGTCTCCAGTTTCTTCTGCAAAAGCCTGATGAGGGGAATGACCTGACTCAGGCTGGCAGTGTCTGAACTGACTTCACGTGTGGCAAGTTCAAAAGGTTGCAGAACCTTGCACAACGTTGAAATCATTCTCCACTGCGCTTGAGACAGGTGCATTCCACCTCCTATATCGTGGTCAGTTGTATAGGCTTGAATGGCCTTTTGCTGCTCCTCCAACCTCTGAAGCATATAGAGGGTTGAATTCCACCTCGTTACCACTTCTTGCTTCAGATGATGGCAGGGCAGGTTCAGGCGTTTTTGGTGTTGCTCCAGTCTTCTGTACGTGGTGCCTGTACGCCAAAAGTGTCCCGCAATTCTTCTGGCCACCGACAGCATCTCTTGCACGCCCCTGTCGTTTTTTAAATAATTCTGCACCACCAATTTCAAGGTATGTGCAAAACATGGGACGTGCTGGAATTTGCCCAGATTTAATGCACACACAATATTGCTGGCGTTGTCCGATGCCACAAATCCACAGGAGAGTCCAATTGGGGTAAGCCATTCTGCGATGATCTTCCTCAGTTGCCGTAAGAGGTTTTCAGCTGTGTGCGTATTCTGGAAAGCGGTGATACAAAGCGTAGCCTGCCTAGGAAAGAGTTGGCGTTTGCGAGATGCTGCTACTGGTGCCGCCGCTGCTGTTCTTGCGGTGGGAGTCAATACATCTACCCAGTGGGCTGTCACAGTCATATAGTCCTGAGTCTGCCCTGCTCCACTTGTCCACATGTCCGTGGTTAAGTGGACATTGGGTACAACTGCATTTTTTAGGACACTGGTGAGTCTTTTTCTGAGGTCTGTGTACATTTTCGGTATCGCCTGCCTAGAGAAATGGAACCTAGATGGTATTTGGTACCGGGGACACAGTACCTCAAACAAGTCTATAGTTGGCTCTGCAGTAATGATGGATACCGGAACCACGTTTCTCACCGCCCAGGATGCCAAGGCCTCAGTTATCCGCTTTGCAGCAGGATGACTGCTGTGAAATTTCATCTTCCTCGCAAAGGACTGTTGGACAGTCAATTGCTTGGTGGAAGTAGTAAAAGTGGTCTTACGACTTCCCCTCTGGGATGACCATCGACTCCCAGCAGCAACAACAGCAGCGCCAGCAGCAGTAGGCGTTACACTCAAGGATGCATCGGAGGAATCCCAGGCAGGAGAGGACTCGTCAGAATTGCCAGTGACATGGCCTGCAGGACTATTGGCATTCCTGGGGAAGGAGGAAATTGACACTGAGGGAGTTGGTGGGGTGGTTTGCGTGAGCTTGGTTACAAGAGGAAGGGATTTACTGGTCAGTGGACTGCTTCCGCTGTCGCCCAAAGTTTTTGAACTTGTCACTGACTTATGATGAATGCACTGCAGGTGACGTATAAGGGAGGATGTTCCGAGGTGGTTAACGTCCTTACCCCTACTTATTACAGCTTGACAAAGGCAACACACGGCTTGACACCTGTTGTCCGCATTTCTGTTGAAATACTTCCACACCGAAGAGCTGATTTTTTTGGTATTTTCACCAGGCATGTCAATGGCCATATTCCTCCCACGGACAACAGGTGTCTCCCCGGGTGCCTGACTTAAACAAACCACCTCACCATCAGAATCCTCCTTGTCAATTTTCTCCCCAGCGCCAGCAACACCCATATCCTCCTCATCCTGGTGTACTTCAACACTGACATCTTCAATCTGACTATCAGGAACTGGACTGCGGGTGCTCCTTCCAGCACTTGCAGGGGGCGTGCAAATGGTGGAAGGCGCATGCTCTTCACGTCCAGTGTTGGGAAGGTCAGGCATCGCAACCGACACAATAGGACTCTCCTTGTGGATTTGTGATTTCGAAGAACGCACAGTTCTTTGCTGTGCTTTTGCCAGCTTAAGTCTTTTCATTTTTCTAGCGAGAGGCTGAATGCTTCCATCCTCATGTGAAGCTGAACCACTAGCCATGAACATAGGCCAGGGCCTCAGCCGTTCCTTGCCACTCCGTGTGGTAAATGGCATATTGGCAAGTTTACGCTTCTCCTCCGACGATTTTATTTTAGATTTTTGAGTCCTTTTTTTACTGATATTTTGTGTTTTGGATTTTACATGCTCTGTACTATGACATTGGGCATCGGCCTTGGCAGACGACGTTGATGGAATTTCATCGTCTCGGCCATGACTAGTGGCAGCAGCTTCAGCACGAGGTGGAAGTGGATCTTGATCTTTCCCTATTTTTGGAACCTCAACATTTTTGTTCTCCATATTTTAATAGGCACAACTAAAAGGCACCTCAGGTAAACAATGGAGATGGATGGATACTAGTATACTTATGGATGACGAGTGACTGACGACACAGAGGTAGCTACAGCCGTGGCCTACCGTACTGCGTCTGCTAGTATAGAGATGATAATGATATAAAAAATATATATATATCACTACTGCAGGTATATATAATATAATGACGGACCTGCTGGACACTGTCAGCAGACTCCTAAACTACTAGTATGAAGAAGATAGAAAAAAAACCCCCACCACAGGTAGGTATACAATTATGGACGAGCACTGACGACACAGAGGTAGCTACAGCCGTGGACTACCGTACTGCGTCTGCTAGTATAGAGATGATAATGATATAAAAAATATATATATATCACTACTGCAGGTATATATAATATAATGACGGACCTGCTGGACACTGTCAGCAGACTCCTAAACTACTAGTATGAAGAAGATAGAAAAAAAAAACCACCACAGGTAGGTATACAATTATGGACGAGCACTGACGACACAGAGGTAGCTACAGCCGTGGACTACCGTACTGCGTCTGCTAGTATAGAGATGATAATGATATAAAAAATATATATATATCACTACTGCAGGTATATATAATATAATGACGGACCTGCTGGACACTGTTAGCAGACTCCTAAACTACTAGTATGAAGAAGATAGAAAAAAAAACCCCACCACAGGTAGGTATACAATTATGGACGAGCACTGACGACACAGAGGTAGCTACAGCAGTGGACTACCGTACTGCGTCTGCTAGTATAGAGATGATAATGATATAAAAAATATATATATATCACTACTGCAGGTATATATAATATAATGACGGACCTGCTGGACACTGTCAGCAGACTCCTAAACTACTAGTATGAAGAAGATAGAAAAAAAAAACCCACCACAGGTAGGTATACAATTATGGACGAGCACTGACGACACAGAGGTAGCTACAGCCGTGGACTACCGTACTGCGTCTGCTAGTATAGAGATGATAATGATATAAAAAATATATATATATCACTGCTGCAGGTATATATAATATAATGACGGACCTGCTGGACACTGTCAGCAGACTCCTAAACTACTAGTATGAAGAAGATAGAAAAAAAAACCCCACCACAGGTAGGTATACAATTATGGACGAGCACTGACGACACAGAGGTAGCCACAGCCGTGGACTACCGTACTGCGTCTGCTAATATAGAGATGATAAAGATGATAGAGATGAACAAAAAAAATATAACACTACTGCAGGTAAATATTTATATAATATAATGAATGACGGACCTGCTGGACACTGTCAGCAGATGCGTTTATAGAATAAAAAAAAAAACACCACAGGAGTGTTTAACTTTTTCAGGCAGACAATATACTGGTGGTCACTGGTCAGTCACACTGGCAGCAAAAGTGTGCACTGTACTCCTGCTATAACTGCACCCCAGTCTCCCCCACAATTCAGCTGTGTGAGCAGTGAGCACTCAGCACAGTCAGATATACATAGATGATATTTTATCATGAAGCACACTGAGGCTGAGCACAGATATGGTATGTGACTGTGTATCGTTTTTTTTCAGGCAGAGAACGGACTATATTAAATAATAAATAAAACTGGTGGTGGTCACTAGTAACTATCAGCAAAACTCTGCACTCTGAGTACTCCTAATGCTCCCCCAAATTACTAAGTTAGTAGTAAATCAACTCAAGTGTCTCTATCTATTCTAACGGAGAGGACGCCAGCCACGTCCTCTCCCTATCAATCTCAATGCACGTGTGAAAATGGCGGCGACGCGCGGCTCCTTATATAGAATCCGAGTCTCGCGATAGAATACGAGCCTCGCGAGAATCCGACAGAGGGATGATGACGTTCGGGCGCGCTCGGGTTAACCGAGCAAGGCGGGAAGATCCGAGTCTGCCTCGGACCCGTGTAAAAAGGCTGAAGTTCGGGGGGGTTCGGATTCCGAGGAACCGAACCCGCTCATCTCTAGTTTTAATGTGTGGTATAATGTGTTCAAAGGGGCATTACTGTGTATCATAATGTATATAAGGGACGCTACTGTGGCATAATTTGAATTGGTGGTACTATTGTGTGGCCACACACCTTCCTTGTGAGGCCACACTCTTATTTGCGATGCTGTCCCTTTGTGAATTAAGGGAGGGAGGGCGCAAATTTATAGTTTGCAGCAGGGCGCCAAACACCCTAGCAACGGCCCTACTGACAATAAATGTCTACAGTGGCACTGCTGCACTTTGAAGTGCAGTCCACAAGAAAGATGTTTGTGGTTTTTTTTTGTCTACAGTCATTATTATTAATTATACAGAAAGTAAGCAGTATTCAACAAATGGCACGATGGTGGTAATTTTCTTTTTCGTTTTTTATAAAATATTTATTGAGGAAAAAAATCAAAAGGTACATATGGAATAACTGACACAGGTGCATATATGGCATGGCAATTAGTCTGAAGAAGTCCACACAGGGAAACAGGGTTAGGTAACATAGATCAGTCATAATACGGGCCCTCATTCCGAGTTGTTCGCTAAGTTTTTCGTTCGCACAACTTATTAGTAAAGTTGCGTTAATGTAGTAATTTTGCGAACATCCGCCCCCAACGTATTTTTGCTCATTCGCACACATTATTACACAAAGTGGGCGTACGCCAAATGACATCGCAGCAATGCGAAATCGTCGCAGCAATGCGAACCCATCGCATTAACACATACTTCTTCGTAAAAAAACTAAGTTGTAGTAGATTTACACATTTTTCAGTTAAAGTGCTCACTTTTGCAGAGAAACGCAGCTGAATTTGTTTTTTTACTATTTCGTGGACTAACACCTTCCAATTAAAAGTCCACAAGCCCTCATCAATAACAAATCCAATTAGTGAATGAATTGAAATGTTCATGATCAATTAAGTATTTGTTTAAATACCTGAAGAACACTTTGTAGCCATAAAAGAGCCTCCTTTTATTAACATGTTTAATATAAATATAGATGTTTGCAATGTGCTTGTTCTAATGTGTTTTCTGAATTTATTAAAGTTGAGTTTTTGTATGTGAATGAAGGTGTTTGCATGTTTATTTAGCCAATAACATGTTTTAGTTTGTCTTTTAAAATAACTTACGTTAGTTGTTTGAAATGTTTAAGGTAAGAAATGTTTGTTATGCAATCTGGTGTTCCTTTATTGCATTAATAAATAATAAGGAGTCGCAAAAGTATTTAAATGTAATAGTTTATTTTTTTTCTAAAGTTGAATAATGTTATTTTTTTTATTTATTTTTTTTAAAAAAAACAAACAATTAACATATTTTTTCCATGTCGTCAACAAGTGCCAACAAGGCCTGGAGATGGTGCCTCATATTTGTAAAAATATACTGTAACGATGTGGGATCTCCAACGGCAACATCTGAAATTAAGAGATAACATAAACATTACTAACTTACTCACATTGCTTATTATCCAAGCAAGGCACAAAGCACACTTTAATGCATGCAGGTCCAAACTGCATTCCTCCTGCTTGTGTGAAACTACATATACCAGCATGCGTTGACTCAGTTTTGGGGCCAGGGAATGCCAAACCTGTGTAAGGGCATGCTGGGATGTGTAGTTTTTCCACAGTTGCAGTTGCGCAGTTTGGACAGGCCTGCTTAATGGCAAAGTTGATACATCATGACTGTTTTATGGTACAATCATTAGCATAAAAAATCGCAAGCCTGCTCAGTCTTTTTTTGTTACTTATTCCAATTTTAAAGACCATGGGCTACATTTACTACTATGTGAGTTCATTTTAAGATGTAGCGTTGCCCATAGCAAACAAGCCAAAATAAAATTAGTATCTTGTAGAAGTGGTTCCCCAATTGTAAAGATTAATTGTATTGGTTGTTATGGGCGACATCCCATGTTAAAGTTATGTTCCATCTTCGTCACTGTTACACCATGTTGGCATTCATTACCATCTTTTTGTTTTTTGTTTATTTTAAAGGGGTTTGGTCCTGCCTCCTCACACTGCATATCAACATCTTCCGAAGGCCAACATATCATAGCATTCCCACACTCCCTGAAAGCTGCCCTTACTAAATAAGTGCAAACAGGTTTGACTAGAACAATTAGTCATTTTGTGAATGTAACTTTCACACAACAAATCAGTGTGTCATTAGGCTGCATAACAAAGTGAAGCATGTGATTTGTAAGTGCAAATATTCAGACTACACAGGCCCAAGTGTAAAAGGCCAACAACATACTAAACTCCACTCAGGTCTAACTGTTTACCATAAAAACTAACACATATAAACCCTGTTGTCCTGGCAACCCTGGCTACCTAATGAGTGTCAACCTAGAGTGGACACACAAAACATTGCACACATACACACTGTACATATAATGACACTCACAAATATGTAAAGGCAACATGTACACCATGATGAAAATAACAAATATTTGTCCAGGGTCCAAGAATTCAAACAGTACAACACTGCATGTTTTGGCATTGTAAGTGTAAGTGGGTAATCATTTTTAAAAATCAAAAAATAAACTTACTTTCCACGGCAACATCAAGACTCCCTGAACGGTCTTCAGGGGCTTCCTCTGCCCATTCACTGGGTGGGGATGTTGGCTGGATGGGGGAAGGCGGCTGGATGGGGGAAGGAGGAGGGATTGGGGAAGGAGGAGGGATTGGGGAAGGAGGAGGGATTGGGGCAGGAGGCTGGATGGGGGAAGGAGGGTGGATTTGGGTGCAAATTTCAGAGGGGGGGTCTGATTGAGAGGGCGAGGGGGGCGGAGAGAAAGTTAAGGCAATAGAGGGTGAGGGGGGTTCAGATGGGGATGTAGAAGTTGAAGGAGAAGGGGTATGGGAAGGAGGAGAAGGGGTCCCAGAAAGAGATGGAGAGGTGTGGTGAGAAGGGGAATGGAAAGTGGAGTGGGCCAGGGAAGCTGAGGGGGACTGGGAAGCTGATGGGGACTGGGAAGCTGATGGGGACTGGGAAGATGAGGGGGACTGGGAAGATGAGGTGGACTGGGAAGCTGAGGGGGACTGGGAAGCTGAGGGGGAGTGAGAAGGGGAGGGGGAGTGAGAAGGGGAGGGGGAGTGAGAAGGGGAGTGGGAGTGGGAAGGGGAAGGGGGCGGAGAGTTGTGCCGTTGTTGTCCTAGAATGATAATATTGACAACATTTTTTTTACATGAGAAATTACATAGTATTCAATTTGTTTTTTCAATGTTCTGTTCCATGTTAAATTCATTGTTTTTTTTTAAAGAAAAGCAAACATGTTAAGATCCTCTTCATGTTGGCCACAGCAAACAAAATGAGTCCAAACTTTTACTTTGAAGCTCATTCCTTAATCTAGTCCATTGAGTCATCGTGATTGGTCTAGGCAACATCACCAGATTACTATTCAAGGCACCTTATTATATAGCCAGCACTGATCAAGTATTTTGGTCCAGTTTCCTGGCTGCTTCTTATTTCTTGAAAACATGCACTTGTTTGGTGTCACTTTGCTACAGTCAGTACTGTTTTCCCTAACCACACACACTGTCCTAATTTCCAAAAAAGGACACTGAAGGTTGCAATTAGCCTACCACTTACTGTAAAATGTGGGTAATTCCAAGGGGATTACAGCAGGAATTTAGTTTGCAATTGGCCAAAAGCATGTGCACTGCAGGGGTGGCAGATATAACATGTGCAGAGAGAGTTAGATTTTGGTGGGTTTTGAAATTATGTGCAGGGTAAATACAGGCTGCTTTATTTTAACACTGCAAATTATTTTGCAGATTTAACACACCCCACCCAAATCTTACTCTCTCTGCACATGTTACATATGCTTCCCCTGCAGTGCACATGGTTTTGCCCAATTGTTCAATAAATTCCGGCAGCACAAAACTTGGAAATTCATCCATTCGCACAATTTATGCAAATAATCTTATGTAATGTAACTTACTTCGTGTATGCAGAGCACGGATTTGCTGGCGGATCTCCGCCAACAAATCGGGAGTCCTCCTGCGGAGATCACTCCACCTCCTCTCAAGCTGGATGATTGTCCGCCTGCTGCGGACGCGAGTCCGCAGCAGGCGGCGGACCTCCGCGTAGGCCTCGCGCTTCACCCGATTGGGGATGAAGCGCCCAACGCGGCCTACGCGGCGGTCCATCACCGCAACCAGCACGCGGAGCTCCCGCCTGGTGAACGGTGCTGCACGCATCATGGCAATGGCGTTTTCCTTATTTGGGCATATATTTATAGTGTCTGTTAGCATGTGATTGGTCCAAAATCTATGTTGTCATTTCTAATAACTTTATTGATCTTTGCAATGCTGTGAAGAGCAGAGTGTTATTTCGCACGAGCGGAAATTCGCATTAGCAGAAGCGAAAATTTTTATAAAACCACATTTTAAAACAAAAACACACACAGAGACACAGAGTTTATTTAAAATTACTATACATATCTGTGTACTCACCACAGTTCGTGTGATCATTCAGCTGGACAGTCACAAAGTGTGAAACATTGAGTATCATTTGTTTGTGTGTTTGGTTACATAATCAGGATTTGAGGATATAAAACAAATAAGGACACTATTTAGCAACATTACAGTATTTTAATTTCTAACTAAACATTGTAAGCTTAACGTGATTTTGGATTTTGAAGAAAAAAACAATTACCCATTCCAACACAACAAAAGCCTTACCCAATCACTTTACAATATCATACAAAATGACATCATTGTTTAAAAAACATAAGCATACTGTGTTGTATTATTTGTTCAAATAGAAAATATAAAAACACTATACCTGAAATATTCGGCAACAATTCTTGCCCTCACTTGGCTCCCCCTCCGTGTCACACTCCCCCCACCAAAGCGTCGACCAACCCCTGGCTCCTCATCAGGCAATTCCTGTGCCTGAGGAAGCTCTACACTACTCCTTACCGCGATATTATGTAGTATTGCGCACAGGACCACTATTTTACTTGCCATCTCCGGCGAATACATGATGTCGCCACCAGTGCGGTGGAGCACACGAAACCGCCCTTTAAGGACACCAATTGTGCGCTCCACCAGCTGCCTAGTGGCAGTAAGCGCGGAGTTAAATGCCATCTGTGGTCCTGGCCTGGGATTACGGTAAGGAGTCATGAGCCAGGGGGTGCAAGGATATCCACGGTCTCCTGTTGGAAGAAAAGCCAAAATTTTGAAATATTAAATTTGTCAAGTTACTTTTTTTGGAAAAAAATATTTGAGCAACAACTCACCCAATAACCACATGTCTGCTCGTTGACTTGATCTTAATCTCTGCCATATCCCTGATTGTCTAATGACATATGCATCATGTGAACTTCCAGTAAATTTTGCATTCAGGGAAAGGATCTGGAGGGATGGCCCACAAACAACCATTACATTCAGAGAATGAAACAGTTTCCTGTTTCTATAAATTTCTTCATTATGTCTTGGTGGCTGAATAGCAACATGTGTGCCATCCACAACCCCAATAACATGTGGGAAGCGACTACCACCTTCCTCAAATTGCCGCTTCACCACATCTAGGGCACCAACATCCAAAGGCATATCAATGAATTGCTTCACCCGCTTTAGGAAAGCCTGGCAGACACGCCGCAGGACCTTACTGAACTGGCCCTGCGACATGCCAACCAGGTCTCCCACAACATGCTGATATGAGGCTGTAGCCAAAAAATGTAACACTGCAAGGAATTGTGTCAATGGTGGTATTGCTGTAGGATACCGAATTTCAGACTCCAGATCACTCTCTATTATGGAGAGAGTGTCTAGGATTAGATGTGGTGGCAGCCTGTATCTACGCACCACCACATCATCTGGCATACCAAAACGTAGGACACGGGTTCGGAAAATTGGTGGCCTAGCACGCCTCCGTTGCCTTGGTTGATGAGGAGCCGGCTGTGGTTGTGGGGCTGGCGGTTGGGGTGGGAGTGCTGGCGTGGGTTGGGGAGGTAGGGCTTCTGCAGCAATAAATATTGACATAACACACTTTTTTGAAAAAGAAAAAAAACGAGGTGAAAAATACAAAAACAACTTATAAAAAATATTCAAACAATAAATGTTGTAAAAAATGTTGGGGAAACTTACTGCAGGAGCGTACATTTTTTCTGTGTTGAATTCATGGCCAAAATGTGAAATGAATAAAAAGAAAAAAAAAAAATATATGTTATTTTTACAAATCAAAAAAAAAAACAAAATTATACATTTCTGAGCATCAAATACATCACAAACACCAATTAAAAAAACAAAAAACAAAAACAAAAGCATTTAGTAGCTAGTCCAGGAAAGACAAACACTACTTTGCAGATCAATCCTGGTAAACAAAAATTCTATTTTAGACAAAATGGAAAACAAACAGAATCACCACACTTTTAAGAAACACAAACAGCAAACCAAAACACAGGCCAAGGGCACTTACCTGCTCCAAAAAAAATAAAGACTTGGTGTTCAGTAGCACACCCAGAAAATAAATTAAACCAGGGATATTTCTCCCAAAAGCAAACACCTACAAGAGAACACAAATGACAGTCAAAAAACAGCATACAGACCATTAAAACAAACAGGCACCAACACAGGCCAAGGGCACTTACCTGCTCCAAAAAAAAAAGAAAGAATTGGTGTTCAGTAGCACACCCAGAAAATAAATTAAACCAGGGATATTTCTCCCAAAAGCAAACACCTACAAGAGAACACAAATGACAGTCAAAAAACAGCATACAGACCATTAAAACAAACAGGCACCAACACAGGCCAAGGGCACTTACCTGCTCCAAAAAAAAAGAAAGAATTGGTGTTCAGTAGCACACCCAGAAAATAAATTAAACCAGGGATATTTCTCCCAAAAGCAAACACCTACAAGAGAACACAAATGACAGTCAAAAAACAGCATACAGACCATTAAAACAAACAGGCACCAACACAGGCCAAGGGCACTTACCTGCTCCAAAAAAAAAGAAAGAATTGGTGTTCAGTAGCACACCCAGAAAATAAATTAAACCAGGGATATTTCTCCCAAAAGCAAACACCTACAAGAGAACACAAATGACAGTCAAAAAACAGCATACAGACCATTAAAACAAACAGGCACCAACACAGGCCAAGGGCACTTACCTGCTCCAAAAAAAAAGAAAGACTTGGTGTTCAGTAGCACACCCAGAAAATAAATTAAACCAGGGATATTTCTCCCAAAAGCAAACACCTACAAGAGAACACAAATGACAGTCAAAACAAAGAAGCACAGGTTTATTTTCACAAATGAACTTGCAAAATAGTTATGTTTTTAAAATCTTTAAAACAATAAATTTTTAATAAAAAATTTTAACAAGGACTTCCGGGGCGGGGCCAGCTAGTATGGCCGCTTTTTAATATAGCTCCTCAGAGCCGCACAGGGAATCCCTTACAATCCTCCTTTCCAACGGGACTCACTGACAGGAGACTTGTACCCTGCTAATGCTCAGACTCTGCTGATCGTGGGGATACCTGTGGTGTGGAGGAGGATCGTCAATTGCCCCGAAGCCAAGCCGTCGGAGAGACGGCCAGCATGACCGCCAACGTGGCGTTGGTACAAATACACCCCTGCCTGTAAACCTTGAGGCGGACAGCCGGCACTGGATGAGTGCTGCCACCATCGACTTGAGAGTCATCGCTCCCTGATCATGTACCCACTCCCGCCTATGTGAAGCCGCGGGGACCCACTTGCACTCCGGAGTGCGTAGCTGCAGCAGGAGAGATCGCCCGGCATCGTGACGAGTGAGGGGGCCGGGACGCTTACCGGGACAGAGCCGTGTCTGCAGAGCCGCTGTACTGTTCTGCCCTGCAATTGATCTGTGGCAGCCTGCACGCCTACACGGGTGATCGGGAGAAGATAGCTCAGTCGCGGAACGGCGCGTCACGGACCGTCTGCGGGAGATGCCGAGCCTCTGACCCTGCAGATTGTCCTCTGAAAAGCGGCTGGAACACGGGATCACGCCTTCGTAGCCGGAGGACCTGGCACTGTGCGGCCGCTCACTGCAGCCCTCCTGTCTCAACGGATCTGTTCCTGCCAGGGTCATCCATCCTGTATTTGGCGCAGTAAAAGTATCTGGTGACATACTCGGCCTCCCTATCATACTCCACCACAGCTTACGTCCGCCTGAATGGGATGGCATGCTCTCTTCCCCCCAGTGCTGTGTTTCCATGAGATATATTTGAAGGTATATTGACATACCTGCGGCCCTAGCGCTGGTCTGGAGAGTAGTGGTTTGCCTCTCTTCCATTTTAAATTTTGCACAAGGGCCTGAAAGCTGCAGTGACTCTCGGACACCTGGCCGGCCCCAGACCACTGGCTACGTGGCCCTGCGATTGTAACACACCTAAAGCGCGACCTGCCAGTAGAAGTGGCACGACTACCCTCTACCTCAGCCCTGCACCAACGACACTAACAGACACTGGAGCCCGGCACCCGCGGACGCCATCGTCACCACGTCCCTGAACTGACTGCTGCAATTCCACGCTGCTCTAATACTCTCTCCCCCCAGGTACTAATATTGTTTGTGTGACCCCATCCTTTTCTTTATTATTAACACTCCTTATAACTACTTATATTCCACCCTATACTTTAATCCGTTCCCTCCTTGTGTGTGCTCCGTGCCCTCCCCCCCCCCCCCCCACGCTCTCCCTCCCCATCCAGTGACCCCTCTTATATCTTCTCTGCTCCTGATACCCTTAAAAAACCTGGACGGCGGGACCATTATCTTATCTCTGTTCTCGGGGACACACTGAGAGAGCTGTTATGAACTGCACGGTACTATAAAAGCTCCAGCTGCGGCTTGCATTTAACCAAAAGAAGATAGGAGCTGACCTATATTCTGAAGAAATACGCCTCTGTCCCCCTGAATTGCAGGGCTACCATAATCATTGTTATTATTTTGTTCCTACCTCTTTTCCTCTCATCCTTCACATATACATATCTGTACACGGCCGGCAGGCTGAAATACAGATATTCTTTTCTATGATTGTATTGCCACCTGGTGGCCGGTTTGAAAATACTTGTTATAATATTCACAGTGTTGCATTATACTTTTGTAGAAACACATTTATAACATCTGTAACTCACTAGATATTAGTGCGGATCATATTCCTTAGACCTTAACACTAGTGTTTCAATTACTACTCAGATTCTGGTACAAATTCCTAAACATACTCACTAGAGTATCATGTTCAGGACCACTTTTACTTTAATGTTTACTCCTTGACTTTTTAAAATGTGACCTTGTCAATTTACAGGAGGGCGGTCTCTTTTCTATCTTGTTACACCAACCCAGGGTGGGAACTGTCTTACCCTTGATACCTTGGAGCTGAGGTCACCTATCTCCTTACCTGGTATATGGACAAGTTTCTTAACAAACCACTGTCCTCACTTCCACCCAGAACTACTCGTACCATGGTTAACCCCAAAAAAACACCAGCGAAGTCTGGTCCTTCCCCGCCTTCACCGCCGGGTAACTCTTCTCCCGCTCACTCAATAGGGGAAAGTGGAGGTCCTACCGCACCACCCTCAGACGTGGCAGCATCATTACTTAATATGTTGATGCCGAAAATTGAGGAGAAATTTGAGTTGCTCATGCCTATGATTGATGGGAAGCTCAAAGATTTCCTCCCCAGATTTGAAGCCAAATTTGACCAACTCATGCCTAAAATTGACAAAAGGTTGGATAAACTACAAACATCCCTAGATTCAGCTTTAACCTCCTTAACTGACCACACCAATAGGCTGAACACACTGGAACAAAGGGTTAGTGACATCGAAGATGACTTACACGCTACACGGTCGTCCAACTCCTCTACCATGGCCTCCTACCAAACACTTGTCGACAAGGTAGACGACTTAGAAAATCGACATAGGCGGAATAACCTCCGCTTCGTGGGCATCCCCGAACAGGTTAGAGGGTTGGCCTTGACAGATTTTATAAGCACGCGATTAGTTGAGGCGCTCAGCCTTGGTAGTGACATGGACGTCCCTCGCATTGAACGAGCCCATAGGTTGGGCCCAGAGCGGGACGGACCTGACAGGAGACCCCGCCCAGTAATAGCCAAATTTCTGGACTACCGTGACAAAGAGAAGATCCTAACTGCCTTTAAAAGGAACCGCGACTTAGTCATTGAGGACCATCGGATCCTCATCTTTCAGGACTTCTCGGCCACGGTGGCCCAGAAACGCAAAGAGTTCTCACCGCTTTGCAAGTTTCTAGCCGACAACAACAAACGTTTTGCATTATTATATCCGGCAAAACTAAAAATCACCGAGAATGGGCAGACATTTATCTTTGACAACCCGTCTGAAGCTCGGGCCCATCTGCAACTGACTCGCCAATCTAGGAATTCACCTGACTGATCGTAATTAGGCTCCCACCTATACTAATGAGCCTTCATGGCTCACTGGAATTGAGACGACATGCTCTCCTGACTTTGTGGTAAACAATAGTAGAGGATTTACCACTATTATGTTAGCACCTATAGTTGGTGTAATGTTAATTTTCCATGCTATGTATTGTTCTTGTCTATACTTGCCACCCACTGAAATGTTATTCAGGGGCTGGCGTGATATTTGTTTGGATGGGAAAAAGTTTGAAAATTTTCTTTTGAAGCTAAAATCCTTATGGTTATATTCAATGTACATGGTTTTATTTGTTATGTTGGGTCCGGATCTGTGCCTAAGATGCGCCCTTGGGATTTTCCCTGCTTGCTGGGACAGGGGTGATCCCACGTACAATAGATATACCCGTAGCTGCATACACCCCCCGACAGGCATAGGATGACATCTTACCACCCTGAACCACACAACCCTACTCAACGATCACCCCGTTCCATAAAAATTACCTCATGGAATGTGGGGGGTCTCAACACCCCAATAAAGCGCAAGAAAGTGACCTCCGCCCTTAAAAAACTTAAACCTGATATTGTCTATATTCAAGAGACGCATTGGAAAAGTGGGGAAGACTCCGCTCTACGTGATGGGTGGATAGGGGATTGCTTTTCTGCACCTTACCGCACTAAATCACGCGGAGTAGCAATAATCTTGGCGCGACACCTCCCCTACACTATCTTAAACACAAACATGGACCCAGAGGGCCGTTATGTTCTCATGGATATCCAAATATATGATGCTAGGTTCACTCTGCTTAATTTGTACGCTCCAAATGTTGACCAACCAGCTTTTTACCAACATATCTCGCAGCTACTCCATAGTAGAAGCAATCACGAGCTCATAATAGGCGGTGATTTCAACACAATTTTAGACCCTCTAATCGATAAATACCCGACTCCAGCGAACCCGATGGCCCCTCAGTGGCGCCAGGTTACTAGGTTACTTGCGGATCATTCTTTAATTGATCCATGGAGAGTGCTTAATCCAACGGATAGATCTTACACGTTCCATTCGGCGGTCCATGGGTCTTTCTCTCGCATAGACCACATACTGTTGTCCACGTCTCTACTCTCTGACACTATAGATACCCAAATAGGGGACATTGCGGTCTCTGACCACGCACCAGTTTCGATCACGCTTAATACCCGTTCCGTGGGCTCACGCCCATTCTTTTGGCGATTCCCCTCTTACCTTTTTCACTCAGAACAATTCAAAAAGTTTCTCAGATTGAAGTGGGCGGAATTCTCGGATGATAATCTGGAACACTGGGACAACCCTGTCTTATTCTGGGAAACATCCAAGGTCGTGATGAGGGGACACATTATGTCGTATGTAGCGAACAGAAATCGGGTGAATAAGGCACAACATGATGATCTATTGAACACTATGCGGACACACCTTGCAGCGTATATTTCAGATCCTACCCCCCTCACTCATAACAACTACATTGAATCACGCCGCCTATACGATAGCTTCTTAGTAACACAGGCCCAGCAAAAACTGGACTACACTAAACAAAAGTACTTCCGCTGGGGAAACAAAACGGGGACATTGCTGGCAAACATGACCAAAAGCTTTAAGCGACATGGACACATATCTACTATACTTGACAGACACACTGACACCCTACACACTAAAACTGCGGACATTGCACGGACATTCCAGAATTATTTCCGTCAGCTTTATGCACCTACCCCACACGACCCGGGCCTGTCAAATAAACTACTAGACGAGGCGAATCTCCCTTGCATAACACCCCTACAGAGGGAAGACCTCGAGAGAGCAATCACAGAGGAGGAGATTGCCAAGGCAATCTCTTCTATGCATCTCAATAAATCACCAGGACCGGATGGTTACTCCATAGAATATTACAAACTCTTACACCACGACGCCATCCCAGCAATTCATACCCTACATAGACATATCCAATCAGAATTTCCTACGTACCCTACTTTTAACCAGGCTTTTACAACTCTTCTACCAAAACCCAACAAAAACCTTTCCCTACCATCCTCATACCGACCCATCACACTTTTGAACGTTGACTTCAAAATCCTAGCTAAGATAATGGCAGATAGGCTCCAATCATTTTTAGCATCTATGCTCACAGATCACCAGCTGGGCTTCACCAAAGGCAGACATTCAGTAAAGGGAATTCGCACTGCCATAGCTGCAGTAATGGCGGCGAATCTCCAGACGGATACCCCAAACATGCTTCTAAGCCTAGATGCAACAAAAGCATTTGACATGGTCTCCTGGCCCTACCTACACGAGATACTAGAGAGGAGGGGCTTTGGACTAACGTTCCAATCTCTAATAAAATTTTTCTATACCCAACCACACACCTCATTACTGATTAATGGAACAAAGGGAGACAAAATCGAGCTTACCAGAGGGACGAGACAGGGTTGCCCCCTCTCGCCCCTACTCTTCAACCTAGCATTAGACCCTATGTTACGGGTGCTACAGAACTGGTCTCAATTCAGAGGCATCAGTGTCGGAGTAGAGGAAGTAAAAATATCGGCATTCGCCGATGATGTCCTCTTGTTCTTATCGGAACCGCGGAGGACCCTGGGGCCGCTGATGGAACGTGTTAGGGAATTTGGAAGAGTGTCGGGATTCGAGGTCAATTTCGAAAAATCCATGGCCCTATATTTAAAACCAGGCTACGCGCGCCCAGCCTGGTTCAGAGAGGCCACAGTTGGATGGACAACTAAAGCGATTACCTATCTAGGAGTACAGATCCCCAAAAATTTGACAAACCTATACAGCCTTAACCTAAAACAAATCATACGCAACATGAGGGAGGATACTGAGCGATGGAGACATCTTAAAATATCGTTTTTGGGCAGAGTGAACCTGGTGAAAATGATTTTATTTCCTAGGCTCCTATATCCCTTGCAATCCCTTCCTATTCTACTCTCTAGAAATGCCACGACAGAAATCAACAAAATAATGCGCACATTCATCTGGAATGGTAAGCGAGCACGAATTAGTTTGATAAAATTGCAACAGCGTAGACACAATGGAGGTGTAAACCTCCCCAATGTGTTGGAATATAGCTACGCCTCCCACTTACGCTATTTGAGAGATTGGTTGCATGGAGGGAACATGTATTCTAACACAACCTTAGAATCTGCCTTCCTGGGTGGTGGCAGTATGACCTCCTTCTTGCACCTACACGAGGAAGAAATATCTTCCTCGGTTCGAGCGAACCCACTACTAATGTCCACCTGGAAGGTCTGGCATATCTTGCGACATAAATGTTCCCTAAATTCACATACGTCCCTTTTCCTCCCCCTAGTCCATAATAATTGCTTTCAAGATGGCAATGCGAGCCACCCTTTCACACTTTGGGAACGGTATGGTATCACCTCTATACGACAACTTGTACATGGTGAGTCAAAAAGACCACTCACACTGACACAGGCAGTGGAACTCTTTCCAATACTAAACGCATTCCCCTTAGCATACCTACAAGCTCAACATTATGTAGCTACTGTCTCTAGAACATTAGCCCCACAGGATTATGACAACCCATTAGACAAATTGTTGCTGGCTGGGAACCCCTCATCCAAGGCTATCTCCACTCTGTATTCATTCTTACACACACCCTTACAATACACTGATACAACGGCGGGACTAGCGCAATGGACAAATCATTTCCCATCCCTTTCTGTAGCGAACTTGCTGAAACACCTTGAGTTGTCCATCAGGCTGATACCTGCTGCATCCTACACTGAACTCTTTTTAAATATATGGCACAGAACATATCTATCACCACACCGTAGACACCTTATGGGTTTATTGGAAAACGCGTCCTGCCTTAGATGTGGTAACCAACGAGCTGAGCTGTTCCACTGTCTGTGGGAGTGCCCAATAATCCGGAGGTTCTGGGTCCAAATATGGAAATATGTCACCCAACACCTAGTAAACTATTTACCGCTCACCCCGGAATGGGCAATATTTGGTATGATGCCGGAAGGCACAAGGATGGCACAGGGCGTTAAAAAATTATTGATGATGATCTCCGCAGCTGCCAAAAAATGCATCCTACAAATGTGGATACAACCCTATGCCCCGCCATTATCACTTTTTTTAGGGAAAATTTTTCACATTTTTAGAATGGAATGGCTGGAGGCTTCCCTACAAAAGGAAAAGTTCACCGAAAGATTTTTCGAAACATGGGAAAGCTACATAGAAACCCTATCCCACCCATTAAAGGAACAAGTGTGGAAATGTTTCCGTAATACTTTATGGTACGAAACCAGAATTTATGAACAGGACCCCCCGGTTTCGTTCGTGGCCGATTAGTTTAAAGGGGACTGAGGCACGGCATCATAGGGGGAAGTGGGTGTAGGTATGGGTGTGGGCATAGATCCGGACTCATTCTATTTCATTTGCTTTTCATAAATAGAAGGAAACTTCGTTACGACATATACTGTAATCTGTCCTAACAATAGACTATTAAGTTAATTTGTCTTGAATATATGTCAGAACAGTGTTCATGTGATAGACCTCATCAACCATGTTTGTTAATGTACTTTGTTGTGACTTTTTGATATGCTTCAATTGAAATAAAAAAGTATTTGGAAAAAAAAAATTTTTTAACAAAACAAAATAAAAAAAAAGAATCAAGAATACTCACAAACGAAAAAACGCATAACAAATGCAACACTGTCTAGATTCAAAACGCAAACAAAATGACAAAGGTATGCTTGACAATTACTCACTCTGCAAATTCCACAAGCACCTTCACGCACAAGCCAACAAACAACTGAAACTCCAAGCTACCTACACTCACAGCGTGCAAAGTAGGCCCTTAAATAAGCAGTGCAATCATTAACCAGAATAACAGTGTACAGCTGTGTGAATTAACGATTCGCACGTAGGTATATAAGCACACACCTCGGCGTACACACGTCATCACAAACATGGCTTCTCGTGAGCAAATCGCAGCAGAGATGGACCGCATTGCAGAGCAGGAGATGGCATTGCGGAAAAGACGCATAGATTGCCAACGGCGCATGCTGGAATACGCCTCTGCGGATGTTGAAGAGGCAGGACCTAGTACTCTGCAAATGTCTGCTTCTGAACCACAACAATTGACTGGGGATACTCTGCCACACACACAAAGTGACCAAACTGAGGGAGAATTGGCTTTAGCCACACAAACACAACAGACAGAAGCTGCTAGTGAGGAGGAAGATGGTGATGAACAACAAGAAACCTCACAGGCTACCTCCAGACGGAAGAAAAGACAGCCTGCATTCACTAAGAGGGAGTTGCGTGTCTTGGTCACGCAGGCCATGTCCAAAATCCATAGAGGGCCAAAAAACATGGGGGCTGCTTCAAAAGAACGAATCTGGAGAGACATCACCAAATCTGTGAATGAAGTTGGCTCTGTCGTCAGAACATCACAGGAAGTGAGACGACGGTAAGTGCATATTGACAGTCCTTTTTCTGTGCTAAGTTGACTAAAAAATGTAGTTACATGTGATCAGAGGCGGATTGGCCATAGTGTTTACAGGGAAGATTCCCGGTGGGCCGGTGCATCCACAGGGCCTGTTCTGTTTGAGGACATGTGGTCCTTTTTATAGACATAATGAATAAGATGCTAAATAATTTGCATATGTGAAAATGACTTTGCCACTTAGCCTGTGATTGCAGATGATCTAGTGTATGCTCTGTCTGCCTGCTTGGCTGACATATAAGACTGAGTGAATAGTGATTGGGATACGGTTGGTGTAATAAGCAAGAAAATATATCTTTCTAAAGAATTATATAGTTTCCTAAATTCTGAATGTGTATCATATAATGTGCTAATAATATTTAATTTTATTTCTTTTTAACTTCCCCCTTGATGCTGGACATGCCCACTATCTGGAAAGTCATGGGGGTAGGGTGCTGCTGCCATGGCCCATGGCTAGACCTTAAACCCCTGATGCTGCCCATGTGGGGCCACTAGTACAAATTTTTCCAGGGCCGTTTTTTGTTCCCAATCCGCCCCTGCATGTGATGTTATGTCTAGCAAACACAAGCAGAACACGTGTCCTATATATTAGCTTAGACAAATAATAAGACTCTACTTTGTCCCTCTTTCACAATACATATGTAGGTGGGCCGACTTCAAATCCCGCCTGAAGGCAAAGAGGGCTGCGGAGTGGAATGCCTCAAGGGCTACAGGTGGAGGAGCACCTGTCGCTGTGGAGTATACTGACTTGGAGGAGATGGCGATGCCCTGTGTCAGTTATGAGGAGGGCCAAGGGGTGTCTCATATGGACACGGACCTGCCTGAGATCCTGACGGGACATGACTTGGAAGGTAAGTTTACACATTTAGTTGTCTGTAATTTTGACAGTATTTATAATAATAAACTAATTTTGTATCCTACTTTTTTCCCACACATTCTTCTATTTGCTTGCCACAAAACACAGCACAGGGGGGTGAACAGTTTGAGTCACAGGCCGGTTATGTGGTTGAGGCTGAGGTGGAGGGACCTAGTGAGTCTGGCAGTGTGGGCCAACAAATCCCACCTCTGCAGGTTCCTACTGGCCCCCCCACCCAACCCTCTGCTATCCCGGAGATCCTGCTTGAAATCGCTAGGTATGGTGAGAGCCTAAATCGGTTTCAAGACGGGGTCATCCGGGAGGTAAGCCAGATAGCTGTCCGGCTCACTGAGCACCGAACCTGTGTTGAGCAAGGTGTTGCTCAACTCTGCCAAGGTCTGGCAGAGATCAGGCAGGGCCAAGAACAACTTGCCTCCTCATTCCAAACCCTTGCAAATAACATCTTGCAAGGGCTCCAGGCCATCGCTGTCTCCCTTGCCCACAGTGGCAGAGAGCCACCCACATCGGCTCCCTCCCCTGCCCCTGCCCAGGAAGAACAGCCCACTGGGCAGGCCCAACGAAGGTCGCTCCGCAGACCTTCCAAAGAAGAACAGCCTCAGGCGGGGAGAAAAAGAAGAAAATGATGTCTCTCCAGATGGGCAGCACCCATGTTTTTGATGTTGCCTCTCTGTATTTTTGGAGTTGGCTTGTGTGACCAGAATGGATAACTCCCTCTTAGTGAAATGTATTCTTTCTGTTTGGATGTATTGTAGCCTGTGAGTTTATGTGTATAAACACCAGAGCCATCTTCCTCTTACTAGTGTGCTATGTATTGTTGTGTTTGTGTGGTGGATCCTAATTCTTTCTCATTTGGTTAAAAATGTGTGTGTGGCAGGGTGTGTCATGTTTTATTTATGCTTTAAATATATACTTTTGTCAGAAGCAGACTTTTGCAGAGTACTGAGTTCTGCTATCTAATGATTGTCAGTGCCATCTGCTTGCTGCTTGGTCCATCTCTGCCTGTGCGACTCATGTGGAGCCATGTTTAAATGTTGTCAAAAAATTATATAGTAATAAAAAATATATTTCAAAAATTTGAGCAGTTTCTTCCAGGTAATGCAGTTCCAGAAAGATTAGGTCAGCATATAAAATTTGAGCAGTTTCTTCCAGGTAATGCAGTTCCAGAAAGATTAGGTCAGCATATAGACACTTGTAGACCAATCTGCTAATTCTCCTTAAAAATTGAAAAAAAAAAAAAAAAAAAAAAAGGTATGCTTTGCACCACACTTTAATGTCCATATTAAGTAAACAGACACGACGCTTTTAATAAATATCTAGGGTCAACAGGACATCATTTCAAACATTGTCAGATATTATAATCAAATATTATTGTGACTTTTAAGACTAAATTAAAGTGTATGCTGCATTATGTTGGTGTTGGTTTATTTTTAAACAATTATGCAGATTTCAAACACTTTCACAAAAATTTTCATTTGCTTGTATTTGGGAGTCTTACACACATTAAAACAAGTTTTAAAAAGGCTTACACAACAATTTCCAAAAAAAAAAAAAACCCTTCTTTGGCAGTGTGTGAGATTTCTATGTGAGTAGACTAAACATGTAATGTGTGTTCAGACAATTGCTGGTTGGTAACTTTCATCTGCTCATTAATTAACAAGTAATTGTACATCAGATGAATGTGATATCCAATTAACTGCTAATTACTGCATACACACTTGTACCAGTACTTCGCAAATGTAGAGTAACTGCAGACCTACTCTGCTGCTGCGTGAATGTTGCTACGGTTTCCTATGTTAGTTTTAACAGCGACAATGTTTATTTGCTAAAAACACGCCCATTGCGAGTTGCATACTCCCACACTGTACGCCCACTTTCACGCCCATGTCGGAGCATTGCGAAGTCGCGCCTCCGCAACGCCCACGCCACTCCTCGTTTTCGGTTGCCAGTTATGGCTTTTTTTTTTCTAAGTAATTTTGCACAGTTGTCGTACGTATGTACTCGCGCATGCGTAATCACGCATTTGCGCATGCGCAGATACTTACATTTCGTACATTTGCGATGCGATGACTCTTAGCGAACAACTCGGAATGAGGGCCACAGTATTGATGATCATAGACATACACGGAATGTAGAAGTTGAGGACACAAAACAGCAAAAATGAAAGATACCAGAAAACGTACTACTCGAACACAAAGGCATCAGTAGAATACCTAGCCAATGTAGTCAAAAAGGAGGTTTACCACCTTCCAGAACAGCCATATTATACCAAGTAGTAAGGTGGACAATCTTTCTAATACATTCCTTCTCAACAAGGAGAAATTAAATAATATCGGGCAGCCAGATATCAAAAAATTTTGATGCTCGTGATTCAGTATCTAGTGAGCACTCAACTCAATCCATTTGATAAACATAAGTAAGCCTCGGAAGCATACACAGCAAAGAGATATACGTTCAGGATTGATCCATTTTGAGAGATTGGTTTTCTTAGCCACCGCAGCTATCTTGGCCAGTAAACGACGGACACCTATAGTCGGTTCAAGGGGCCTAAAAGAAGGATGATTCCACAAAGCACCCAAAAAGTTCACTGTAAATGATATGTGTAAGGTATCATTAATATATAGCTGTACCTTATTCCAAAATAATTGCACAGTATCACAAGACCACAAATAGTGAAGGATATCAGCCTACAGGAGAGAGCATTTAAAACAATTTGAATTCTCCGACACACCAATTATGTGACGAAGTTTGGGTGTATAATGAGCCCGATGTAGTATTTTATACTGCATTTCCATAAAGGAAGAGGAAATCAATTGTTTATTTAATAAAACTGAGGACTTAATTATGTATTGTAGCGAAAAACTAGTTTTATGGTAAGAACTTACCTTTGTTAAAACTCTTTCTGCGAGGTACACTGGGCTCCACAAGGAATGGACAATGGGGTGTAGAGTAGGATCTTGATCCGAGGCACCAACAGGCTCAAAAGCTTTGACTGTTCCCAGAATGCATAGCGCCGCCTCCTATATCACCCCGCCTCCCTGCACAGGATCTCAGTTTTTAGTTAACCAGTTCAATGCAGTAGCAGGAAAAGAGACGACAACGGTTAGTAGCCACAACACCGCATTCTCACGACAGGAGACGTGTCAGCGGCTAATGCCATACCAACCCAAAGAAGCTAAGTGCGTCAGGGTGGGCGCCTTGTGGAGCCCAGTGTACCTCGCAGAAAGAGGTTTAACAAAGGTAAGTTCTTACCATAAAACTCGTTTTCTGCTGCGGGGTACACTGGGCTCCACAAGGAATGGACAATGGGGATGTCCTAAATAGAGATGAGCGGGTTCGGTTTCTCGGAATCCGAACCCCCCCGAACTTCAGCCTTTTTTGCACGGATCCGAGCAGACTCGGATCCTCCCGCCTTGCTCGGTTAACCCGAGCGCGCCCGAACGTCATCATCCCGCTGTCGGATTCTCGCGAGACTCGGATTCTTTATAAGGAGCCGCGCGTCGCCGCCATTTTCACACGTGCATTGAGATTGATAGGGAGAGGACGTGGCTGGCGTCCTCTCCGTTTAGAGAGACGAGTGACATTTGATTTACTACTAATTTTGGGGAGCAGTTGTTAGGAGTACTCAGTACAGTGCAGAGTTTTGCTGATAGTGACACTGACCACCAGTTTTATTATAATCCGTTCTCTGCCTGAAAAAAACGATACATACCATATCTGTGCTCAGCCTCAGTGTGCTGCATGATATATCATCTATGTATATCTGACTGTGCTGAGTGTTCACTGCTCACACAGCTTAATTGTGGGGGAGACTGGGGAGCAGTTATAGCAGGAGTACAGTGCACACTTTTGCTGCCAGTGACCACCAGTATATTGTCTGCCTGAAAAAGTTAAACACTCCTGTGGTGTTTTTTTTTTTTATTCTATAAACGCATTCTGCTGACAGTGTCCAGCAGGTCCGTCATTCATTATATTATATAAATATTTACCTACAGTAGTGTTATATATTTTTTTTCATCTCTATCATCTTTATCATCTCTATATTAGCAGACGCAGTACGGTAGTCCACGGCTGTGGCTATCTCTGTGTCGTCAGTGCTCGTCCATAATTGTATACCTACCTACCTGTGGTGGGGTTTTTTTTTCTATCTTCTTCATACTAGTAGTTTAGGAGTCTGCTGACAGTGTCCACCAGGTCCGTCATTATATTATATACCTACAGTAGTAATATATTTAGTATATTATCTATACTAGCAGACGCAGTACGGTAGGCCATGGCTGTACCTACCTCTGTGTCGTCAGTGCTCGTCCATAATTGTATACCTACCTACCTGTGGTGGGGTTTTTTTTCTATCTTCTTCATACTAGTAGTTTAGGAGTCTGCTGACAGTGTCCACCAGGTCCGTCATTATATTATATACCTACAGTAGTAATATATTTATTATATTATCTATACTAGCAGACGCAGTACGGTAGTCCACGGCTACTGCTATCTCTGTGTCGTCAGTGCTCGTCCATAATTGTATACCTACCTACCTGTGGTGGGGGTTTTTTTTCTATCTTTTTCATACTAGTAGTTTAGGAGTCTGCTGACAGTGTCCACCAGGTCCGTCATTATATTATATACCTACAGTAGTAATATATTTAGTATATTATCTATACTAGCAGACGCAGTACGGTAGGCCACGGCTGTGGCTATCTCTGTGTCATCAGTGCTCGTCCATAATTGTATACCTACCTACCTGTGGTGGGTTTTTTTTTTCTATCTTCTTTATACTAGTAGTTTAGGAGTCTGCTGACAGTGTCCACCAGGTCCGTCATTATATTATATACCTACAGTAGTAATATATTTATTATATTATCTATACTAGCAGACGCAGTACGGTAGTCCACGGCTGTGGCTATCTCTGTGTCGTCAGTGCTCGTCCATAATTGTATACCTACCTGTGGTGGGGTTTTTTTTTCTATCTTCTTCATACTAGTAGTTTAGGAGTCTGCTGACAGTGTCCACCAGGTCCGTCATTATATTATATACCTACAGTAGTAATATATTTAGTATATTATCTATACTAGCAGACGCAGTACGGTAGTCCACGGCTGTGGCTATCTCTGTGTCGTCAGTGCTCGTCCATAATTGTATACCTACCTACCTGTGGTGGGTTTTTTTTTTCTATCTTCTTCATACTAGTAGTTTAGGAGTCTGCTGACAGTGTCCACCAGGTCCGTCATTATATTATATACCTACAGTAGTAATATATTTATTATATTATCTATACTAGCAGACGCAGTACGGTAGTCCACGGCTGTGGCTATCTCTGTGTCGTCAGTGCTCGTCCATAATTGTATACCTACCTACCTGTGGTGGTTTTTTTTTTCTATCTTCTTCATACTAGTAGTTTAGGAGTCTGCTGACAGTGTCCACCAGGTCCGTCATTATATTATATACCTACAGTAGTAATATATTTATTATATTATCTATACTAGCAGACGCAGTACGGTAGTCCACGGCTGTGGCTATCTCTGTGTCGTCAGTGCTCGTCCATAATTGTATACCTACCTACCTGTGGTGGGGTTTTTTTTTTCTATCTTCTTCATACTAGTAGTTTAGGAGTCTGCTGACAGTGTCCACCAGGTCCGTCATTATATTATATACCTACAGTAGTAATATATTTATTATATTATCTATACTAGCAGACGCAGTACGGTAGGCCACGGCTGTAGCTACCTCTGTGTCGTCAGTCACTCGTCATCCATAAGTATACTAGTATCCATCCATCTCCATTGTTTACCTGAGGTGCCTTTTAGTTGTGCCTATTAAAATATGGAGAACAAAAATGTTGAGGTTCCAAAAATAGGGAAAGATCAAGATCCACTTCCACCTCGTGCTGAAGCTGCTGCCACTAGTCATGGCCGAGACGATGAAATTCCATCAACGTCGTCTGCCAAGGCCGATGCCCAATGTCATAGTACAGAGCATGTAAAATCCAAAACACAAAAGATCAGTAAAAAAAGGACTCAAAAATCTAAATTAAAATCGTCGGAGGAGAAGCGTAAACTTGCCAATATGCCATTTACCACACGGAGTGGCAAGGAACGGCTGAGGCCCTGGCCTTTGTTCATGGCTAGTGGTTCAGCTTCACATGAGGATGGAAGCACTCTCGCTAGAAAAATGAAAAGACTTAAGCTGGCAAAAGCACAGCAAAGAACTGTGCGTTCTGCGAAATCACAAATCCACAAGGAGAGTCCAATTGTGTCGGTTGCGATGCCTGACCTTCCCAACACTGGACGTGAAGAGCATGCGCCTTCCACCATTTGCACGCCCCCTGCAAGTGCTGGAAGGAGCACCCGCAGTCCAGTTCCTGATAGTCAGATTGAAGATGTCAGTGTTGAAGTACACCAGGATGAGGAGGATATGGGTGTTGCTGGCGCTGGGGAGGAAATTGACAAGGAGGATTCTGATGGTGAGGTGGTTTGTTTAAGTCAGACACCCGGGGAGACACCTGTTGTCCGTGGGAGGAATATGGCCATTGACATGCCTGGTGAAAATACCAAAAAAATCAGCTCTTCGGTGTGGAAGTATTTCAACAGAAATGCGGACAACAGGTGTCAAGCCGTGTGTTGCCTTTGTCAAACTGTAATAAGTAGGGGTAAGGACGTTAACCAGCTCGGAACATCCTCCCTTATACGTCACCTGCAGCGCATTCATCATAAGTCAGTGACAAGTTCAAAAACTTTGGGCGACAGCGGAAGCAGTCCACTGACCAGTAAATCCCTTCCTCTTGTAACCAAGCTCACGCAAACCACCCCACCAACTCCCTCAGTGTCAATTTCCTCCTTCCCCAGGAATGCCAATAGTCCTGCAGGCCATGTCACTGGCAATTCTGACGAGTCCTCTCCTGCCTGGGATTCCTCCGATGCATCCTTGAGTGTAACGCCTACTGCTGCTGGCGCTGCTGTTGTTGCTGCTGGGAGTCGATGGTCATCCCAGAGGGGAAGTCGTAAGACCACTTTTACTACTTCCACCAAGCAATTGACTGTCCAACAGTCCTTTGCGAGGAAGATGAAATATCACAGCAGTCATCCTGCTGCAAAGCGGATAACTGAGGCCTTGGCATCCTGGGCGGTGAGAAACGTGGTTCCGGTATCCATCGTTACTTCAGAGCCAACTATAGACTTGATTGAGGTACTGTGTCCCCGGTACCAAATACCATCTAGGTTCCATTTCTCTAGGCAGGCGATACCGAAAATGTACACAGACCTCAGAAAAAGACTCACCAGTGTCCTAAAAAATGCAGTTGTACCCAATGTCCACTTAACCACGGACATGTGGACAAGTGGAGCAGGGCAGACTCAGGACTATATGACTGTGACAGCCCACTGGGTAGATGTATTGACTCCCGCCGCAAGAACAGCAGCGGCGGCACCAGTAGCAGCATCTCGCAAACGCCAACTCTTTCCTAGGCAGGCTACGCTTTGTATCACCGCTTTCCAGAATACGCACACAGCTGAAAACCTCTTACGGCAACTGAGGAAGATCATCGCAGAATGGCTTACCCCAATTGGACTCTCCTGTGGATTTGTGGCATCGGACAACGCCAGCAATATTGTGCGTGCATTATATCTGGGCAAATTCCAGCACGTCCCATGTTTTGCACATACCTTGAATTTGGTGGTGCAGAATTATTTAAAAAACGACAGGGGCGTGCAAGAGATGCTGTCGGTGGCCAGAAGAATTGCGGGACACTTTCGGCGTACAGGCACCACGTACAGAAGACTGGAGCAACACCAAAAATGCCTGAACCTGCCCTGCCATCATCTGAAGCAAGAAGTGGTAACGAGGTGGAATTCAACCCTCTATATGCTTCAGAGGATGGGGGAGCAGCAAAAGGCCATTCAAGCCTATACATCTGACCACGATATAGGAGGTGGAATGCACCTGTCTCAAGCGCAGTGGAGAATGATTTCAACGTTGTGCAAGGTTCTGCAACCTTTTGAACTTGCCACACGTGAAGTCAGTTCAGACACTGCCAGCCTGAGTCAGGTCATTCCCCTCATCAGGCTTTTGCAGAAGAAGCTGGAGGCATTGAAGGAGGAGCTAAAACAGAGCGATTCCGCTAGGCATGTGGGACTTGTGGATGGAGCCCTTAATTCGCTTAACAAGGATTCACGGGTGGTCAATCTGTTGAAATCAGAGCACTACATTTTGGCCACCGTGCTCGATCCTAGATTTAAAACCTACGTTGGATCTCTCTTTCCGACAGACACAAGTCTGCAGGGGTTCAAAGAACTGCTGGTGAGAAAATTGTCAAGTCAAGCGGAACGCGACCTGTCAACATCTCCTCCTTCACATTCTCCCGCAACTGGGGGTGCGAGGAAAAGGCTACGAATTCCGAGCCCACCCGCTGGCGGTGATGCAGGGCAGTCTGGAGCGACTGCTGATGCTGACATCTGGTCCGGACTGAAGGACCTGCCATCGATTACTGACATGTCGTCTACTGTCACTGCATATGATTCTCTCACCATTGAAAGAATGGTGGAGGATTATATGAGTGACCGCATCCAAGTAGGCACGTCAGGCAGTCCGTACGTATACTGGCAGGAAAAAGAGGCAATTTGGAGGCCCTTGCACAAACTGGCTTTATTCTACCTAAGTTGCCCTCCCACAAGTGTGTACTCCGAAAGAGTGTTTAGTGCCGCCGCTCACCTTGTCAGCAATCGGCGTACGAGGTTACTTCCAGAAAATGTGGAGAAGATGATGTTCATTAAAATGAATTATAATCAATTCCTCCGTGGAGACATTCACCAGCAGCAATTGCCTCCACAAAGTACACAGGGAGCTGTGATGGTGGATTCCAGTGGGGACGAATTGATAATCTGTGAGGAGGGGGATGTACACGGTGATGAATCGGAGGATGATGATGAGGTGGACATCTTGCCTCTGTAGAGCCAGTTTGTGCAAGGAGAGATTAATTGCTTCTTTTTTGGTGGGGGTCCAAACCAACCCGTCATTTCAGTCACAGTCGTGTGGCAGACCCTGTCACTGAAATGATGGGTTGGTTAAAGTGTGCATGTCCTGTTTATACAACATAAGGGTGGGTGGGAGGGCCCAAGGACAATTCCATCTTGCACCTCTTTTTTTCTTTCATTTTTCTTTGCATCATGTGCTGTTTGGGGACTATTTTTTGAAGTGCCATCCTGTCTGACACTGCAGTGCCACTCCTAGATGGGCCAGGTGTTTGTGTCGGCCACTTGGGTCGCTGAGCTTAGTCACACAGCTACCTCATTGCGCCTCTTTTTTTCTTTGCGTCATGTGCTGTTTGGGGAGTGTTTTTTGGAAGGGCCATCCTGCGTGACACTGCAGTGCCACTCCTAGATGGGCCAGGTGTTTGTGTCGGCCACTTGGGTCGCTGAGCTTAGTCATCCAGCGACCTCGGTGCAAATTTTAGGACTAAAAATAATATTGTGAGGTGTGAGGTGTTCAGAATAGACTGAAAATGAGTGTAAATTATGGTTATTGAGGTTAATAATACTATGGGATCAAAATGACCCCCAAATTCAATGATTTAAGCTGTTTTTTAGGGTTTTTTGAAAAAAACACCCGAATCCAAAACACACCCGAATCCGACAAAAAAAATTTGGTGAGGTTTTGCCAAAACGCGTTCGAACCCAAAACACGGCCGCGGAACCGAACCCAAAACCCGAAAAATTTCCGGTGCACATCTCTAGTCTTAAAGCAGTTCCTTATGGGAGGGGACGCACTGTAGCGGGCACAAGAACTAGTGATGTGCACCGGACATTTTTCGGGTTTTGTGTTTTGGTTTTGGATTCGGTTCCGCGGCCGTGTTTTGGATTCAGACGCGTGTTGGCAAAACCTCACCGAAAATTTTTTGTCGGATTCGGCTGTGTTTTGGATTCGGGTGTTTTTTTCAAAAAACCCTAAAAAACTGCTTAAATCATAGAATTTGGGGGTCATTTTGATCCCATAGTATTATTAACCTCAATAACCATAATTTCCACTCATTTCCAGTCTATTCTGAACACTTCACACCTCACAATATTATTTTTAGTCCTAAAATTTGCACCGAGGTCGCTGGATGGCTAAGCTAAGCGACACAAGTGGCCGACACAAACACCTGGCCCATCTAGGAGTGGCACTGCAGTGTCAGGCAGGATGGCACTTCAAAAAAATAGTCCCCAAACAGCACATGATGCAAAGAAAAAAAGAGGCGCACCAAGGTCGCTGTGTGACTAAGCTAAGCGACACAAGTGGCTGACACAAACACCTGGCCCATCTAGGAGTGGCACTGCAGTGTCAGACAGGATGGCACTTCAAAAAAAATTGTCCCCAAACAGCACATGATGCAAAGAAAAAAAGAGGCGCACCAAGGTCGCTGTGTGACTAAGCTAAGCGACACAAGTGGCTGACACAAACACCTGGCCCATCTAGGAGTGGCACTGCAGTGTCAGACAGGATGGCACTTCATAAAAATTATCCCCAAACAGCACATGATGCAAAGAAAAAAAGAGGCGCACCAAGGTCGCTGTGTGACTAAGCTAAGCGACACAAGTGGCCGACACAAACACCTGGCCCATCTAGGAGTGGCACTGCAGTGTCAGACAGGATGGCACTTCAAAAAAATTGTCCCCAAACAGCACATGATGCAAAGAAAAATGAAAGAAAAAAGAGGTGCAAGATGGAATTGTCCTTGGGCCCTCCCACCCACCCTTATGTTGTATAAACAGGACATGCACACTTTAACGAACCCATCATTTCAGCGACAGGGTCTGCCACACGACTGTGACTGAAATGACTGGTTGGTTTGGGCCCCCACCAAAAAAGAAGCAATCAATCTCTCCTTGCACAAACTGGCTCTACAGAGGCAAGATGTCCTCCTCCTCATCATCCTCCGATTCCACACCCCTTTCACTGTGTACATCCCCCTCCTCACAGATTATTAATTCGTCCTCACTGGAATCCACCATCTCAGATCCCTGTGTACTTTCTGGAGGCAATTGCTGGTGAATGTCTCCACGGAGGAATTGATTATAATTAATTTTGATGAACATCATCTTCTCCACATTTTCTGGAAGTAACCTCGTACGCCGATTACTGACAAGGTGAGTGGCTGCACTAAACACTCTTTCGGAGTACACACTGGAGGGAGGGCAACTTAGGTAGAATAAAGCCAGTTTGTGCAAGGGCCTCCAAATCACCTCTTTTTCCTGCCAGTATACGTACAGACTGTCTGACGTGCCTACTTGGATGCGGTCACTCATATAATCCTCCACCATTCTTTCAATAGTGAGAGAATCATATGCAGTGACAGTAGACGACATGTCAGTAATCGTTGGCAGGTCCTTCAGTCCGGAACAGATGTCAGCACCCGCTCCAGACTGCCCTGCATCACCGCAAGCGGGTGGGCTCGGAATTCTTAGCCTTTTCCTCGCACCCCCAGTTGCGGGAGAATGTGAAGAAGGAGATGTTGACGGGTCACGTTCCGCTTGACTTGACAATTTTCTCACCAGCAGGTCTTTGAACCTCTGCAGACTTGTGTCTGCCGGAAAGAGAGATCCAACGTAGGTTTTAAATCTAGGATCGAGCACGGTGGCCAAAATGTAGTGCTCTGATTTCAACAGATTGACCACCCGTGAATCCTGGTTAAGCGAATTAAGGGCTCCATCCACAAGTCCCACATGCCTAGCGGAATCGCTCTGTTTTAGCTCCTCCTTCAATGTCTCCAGCTTCTTCTGCAAAAGCCTGATGAGGGGAATGACCTGACTCAGGCTGGCAGTGTCTGAACTGACTTCACGTGTGGCAAGTTCAAAGGGTTACAGAACTTTGCACAACGTTGAAATCATTCTCCACTGCGCTTGAGTCAGGTGCATTCCCCCTCCTTTGCCTATATTGTGGGCAGATGTATAGGCTTGAATGGCCTTTTGCTGCTCCTCCATCCTCTGAAGCATATAGAGGGTTAAATTCCACCTCGTTACCACCTCTTGCTTCAGATGATGGCAGGGCAGGTTCAGGACTGTTTGGTGGTGCTCCAGTCTTCTGTACGCGGTGGCTGAATGCCGAAAGTGGCCCGCAATTCTTCGGGCCACCGACAGCATCTCTTGCACGCCCCTGTCGTTTTTTAAAATAATTCTGCACCACCAAATTCAATGTATGTGCAAAACATGGGACGTGCTGGAATTTGCCCAGATGTAATGCACGCACAATATTGCTGGCGTTGTCCGATGTCACAAATCCCCAGGAGAGTCCAATTGGGGTAAGCCATTCTGCGATGATCTTCCTCAGTTTCCGTAAGAGGTTGTCAGCTGTGTGCCTCTTCTGGAAAGCGGTGATACAAAGCGTAGCCTGCGTAGGAACAAGTTGGCGTTTGCGAGATGCTGCTACTGGTGCCGCCGCTGCTGTTCTTGCTGCGGGAGGCAATACATCTACCCAGTGGGCTGTCACAGTCATATAGTCCTGAGTCTGCCCTGCTCCACTTGTCCACATGTCCGTGGTTAAGTGGACATTGGGTACAACTGCATTTTTTAGGACACTGGTGACTCTTTTTCTGAGGTCTGTGTACATTTTCGGTATCGCCTGCCTAGAGAAATGGAACCTAGATGGTATTTGGTACCGGGAACACAGTACCTCAATCAAGTCTCTAGTTGCCTCTGAATTAACGGTGGATACCGGAACCACGTTTCTCACCGCCCAGGCTGCCAAGGCCTGAGTTATCTGCTTTGCAGCAGGATGACTGCTGTGATATTTCATCTTCCTCGCAAAGGACTGTTGGACAGTCAATTGCTTACTGGAAGTAGTACAAGTGGTCTTCCGACTTCCCCTCTGGGATGACGATCGACTCCCAGCAGCTACAACAGCAGCGCCAGCAGCAGTAGGCGTTACACTCAAGGATGCATCGGAGGAATCCCAGGCAGGAGAGGACTCGTCAGACTTGCCAGTGACATGGCCTGCAGGACTATTGGCTTTCCTGGGTAAGGAGGAAATTGACACTGAGGGAGTTGGTGGTGTGGTTTTCAGGAGCTTGGTTACAAGAGGAAGGGATTTAGTGGTCAGTGGACTGCTTCCGCTGTCATCCAAAGTTTTTGAACTTGTCACTGACTTATGATGAATGCGCTGCAGGTGACGTATAAGGGAGGATGTTCCGAGGTGGTTAACGTCCTTACCCCTACTTATTACAGCTTGACAAAGGCAACACACGGCTTGACACCTGTTGTCCGCATTTGTGTTGAAATAATTCCACACCGAAGAGCTGATTTTTTTTGTATTTTGACCAGGCATGTCAATGGCCATATTCGTCCCACGGACAACAGGTGTCTCCCCGGGTGCCTGGCTTAAACAAACCACCTCACCATCAGAATCCTCCTTGTCAATTTCCTCCCCAGCGCCAGCAACACCCATATCCTCATCTTGGTGTACTTCAAAAGTGACATCTTCAATTTGACTGTCAGGAACTGGACTGCGGGTGCTCCTTCCAGCATTTGCAGGGAGCGTGCAAATGGTGGAAGGCGCAAGCTCTTCACGTCCAGTGTTGGGAAGGTCAAGCAGCGCAACCGACACAATTGGACTCTCCTTGGGGATTTGTGATTTAGAAGAATGCACAGTTCTTTGCTGTGCTTTTGCCAGCTTAAGTCTTTTCATTTTTCTAGCGAGAGGATGAGTGCTTCCATCCTCATGTGAATCTGAACCACTAGCAATGAACATAGGCCAGGGCCTCAGCCATTCCTTGCCACTCTGTGTCGTAAATGGCATATTGGCAAGTTTACGCTTCTCATCAGATGCTTTCAATTTTGATTTTTGGGTCATTTTACTGAACTTTTGTTTTTTGGATTTTACATGCTCTCTACTATGACATTGGGCATCGGCCTTGGCAGACGACGTTGATGGCCTTTCATCGTCTCGGCCATGACTAGTGGCAGCAGCTTCAGCACGAGGTGGAAGTGGATCTTGATCTTTCCCTATTTTAACCTCCACATTTTTGTTCTCCATTTTTTAATGTGTGGAATTATATGCCAGTATCAATAGCTATGGCCTACTACTATATATACTGCGCACAACTGAAATGCACCACAGGTATGGATGGATAGTATACTTGATGACACAGAGGTAGGTAGAGCAGTGGCCTTCCGTACCGTACTGCTATATATACTGGTGGTCACTGTCAGCAAACTGCAAAACTAAAATGCACCACAGGTATAGAATCTAGATGGATAGTATACTTGACGACACAGAGGTAGGTAGAGCAGTGGCCTTCCGTACCGTACTGCTATATATAGTATACTGGTGGTCACTGTGTCAGCAAACTGCAAAACTAAAATGCACCACAGGTATAGAATGTAGATGGATAGTATACTTAATGACGACACAGAGGTAGGTAGAGCAGTGGCCTTCCGTACCGTACTGCTATATATAGTATACTGGTGGTCACTGTGTCAGCAAACTGCAAAACTAAAATGCACCACAGGTATAGAATGTAGATGGATAGTATACTTAATGACGACACAGAGGTAGGTACAGCAGTGGCCTTCCGTACCGTACTGCTATATATAGTATACTGGTGGTCACTGTGTCAGCAAACTGCAAAACTAAAATGCACCACAGGTATAGAATGTAGATGGATAGTATACGTAATGACAACACAGAGGAAGGTACAGCAGTGGCCTTCCGTACCGTACTGCTATATATAGTATACTGGTGGTCACTGTGTCAGCAAACTGCAAAACTAAAATGCACCACAGGTATAGAATGTAGATGGATAGTATACTTAATGACGACACAGCGATAGGTACAGCAGTGGCCTTCCGTACCGTACTGCTAAATATACTGGTGGTCACTGTGTCAGCAAACTGCAAAACTAAAATGCACCACAGGTATAGAATGTAGATGGATAGTATACTTAATGACGACACAGAGGTAGGTACAGCAGTGGCCTTCCGTACCGTACTGCTATATATAGTATACTGGTGGTCACTGTGTCAGCAAACTGCAAAACTAAAATGCACCACAGGTATAGAATGTAGATGGATAGTATACTTAATGACGACATAGAGGTAGGTACAGCAGTGGCCTTCCGTACCGTACTGCTATATATACTGGTGGTCACTGTATCAGCAAACTGCAAAACTAAAATGCACTACAGGTATAGAATGTAGATGGATAGTATACTTAATGACGACACAGAGGTAGGTACAGCAGTGGCCTTCCGTACCGTACTGCTATATATAGTATACTGGTGGTCACTGTGTCAGCAAACTGCAAAACTAAAATGCACCACAGGTATAGAATGTAGATGGATAGTATACTTAATGACGACACAGCGGTAGGTACAGCAGTGGCCTTCCGTACCGTACTGCTATATATAGTATACTGGTGGTCACTGTGTCAGCAAACTGCAAAACTAAAATGCACCACAGGTATAGAATGTAGATGGATAGTATACTTAATGACGACACAGAGGTAGGTACAGCAGTGGCCTTCCGTACCGTACTGCTATATATAGTATACTGGTGGTCACTGTGTCAGCAAACTGCAAAACTAAAATGCACCACAGGTATAGAATGTAGATGGATAGTATACTTAATGACGACACAGAGGTAGGTACATCAGTGGCCTTCCGTACCGTACTGCTATATATACTGGTGGTCACTGTGTCAGCAAACTGCACAACTGAAATGCACCACAGGTATAGAATCTAGATGGATAGTATACTTAATGACGACACAGAGGTAGGTACAGCAGTGGCCTACTGTACCGTAATGCTATATATAATATACTGGTGGTCACTGGTCAGCAAAACTCTGCACTGTACTCCTCCTATATAATATTATACTGGTGGTCCCCAGTCCCCACAATAAAGCAGCACACTGAGCACAGATATGGAGTGTTTTTCAGGCAGACAACGTATACTGGTGGTCACTGTCAGCAAAACTCTGCACTGTACTCCTGCTATATAATACAGCTGCTCCCCAGTCCCCACAATTAAGCAGTGTGAGCACAGATATATGCAGCACACTGAGCACAGATATGGAGTGTTTTTCAGGCAGACAACGTATTACTGGTGGTCACTGTCAGCAAAACTCTGCACTGTACTCCTCCTATATACAGCTGCTCCGCAGTCCCCACAATTAAGTAATAAGCAAGCACAAAATATTTGCAATGCATCAACATAAACGGAGAGGACGCCAGGTAAGGTATGCACATCAGGTAAGGTTGCAATTTTTTTTTCCCTGAAACCATACCGACAAGGCAGATTTTTGAACCTTGAGGGAGGCCAGACCCAGGCCTAAGTCCAGGCCCTGCTGAAGAAAAGCCAACAACTTGGCTATACTAAACTTGGAAGCGTCATAATCGTTAGATGCACACCAAACAAAGTAAGAATGCCAGACCCTATAGTAAATCCGAGCCGAAGCCGGTTTCCGGGCCTGCAACATAGTTTGAATGACCGCCTCAGAAAACCCTTTAGCCCTTAAGACGGAAGCTTCAAGAGCCACGCCGTCAAAGACAGCGGGCTAGGTCCTAGTAGATACAGGGGCCCTGAATGAGGAGGTCTGGGCGTTGTGGAAGTAGAATTGGACGCTCTGACGATAGGCCTTGCAGGTCTGAGAACCAGTGCTGTCTGGGCCACGCTGGAGCTATGAGAAGCAGAATTCCTTTTTCTTGCTTGAACTTCCGAATTACCCTGGGCAGGAGTGACACCGGAGGGAACACATATGGCAGCCGAAACCTCCACGGTACCGTCAGCGCATCCACGAATGCTGCTTGAGGATCCCTTGTCCTTGCTCCGAAGACCGGAACCTTGTGATTGTGTCGAGACGCCATCAGATCTACGTCTGGGAGGCCCCACCTTTCCACTAGGAGTTGAAACACTTCTGGAAGGAGGCCCAACTCTCCGGCATGCACGTCCTGACGACTGAGAAAGTCCTCTTCCCAATTCAGGTCTCCCGGAATGAATATTGCCGATATGGCTGGTAGATGGCGTTCTGCCCACTGTAGAATCCGTGAGACTTCCTTCATTGCTAGGCGGCTTCGAGTGCCGCCTTGATGATTTATGTATGCCACTGTGGTGGCGTTGTCCGACTGTACTTGAACAGGACGGTTCTGAATTAAATGCTGGGCTAGGTTCAAGGCATGGAAGACCGCCCGCAATTCCAGAATATTGATCGAGAGGAGGGACTCCTCCTTGGTCCACCCCCCCTGAAGTGAGTGTTGCTCCAGCACCGCGCCCCAACCTCTTAGACTGGCATCTGTCGTCAACAGGACCCAATCGGATATCTTCACTTTTTCCCCCAGAAAAAAAGCTTTACTTAGGGCTGCCTGGAGCAGCCCCTCTGTTAAGTGCCTGCTACTGCAGCACCAACTACAAAACTGAGATCCTGTGCAGGGAGGCGGGGTGATATAGGAGGCGGCGCTATGCATTCTGGGAACAGTCAAAGCTTTGAGCCTGTTGGTGCCTCGGATCAAGATCCTACTCTGCACCCCATTGTCCATTCCTTGTGGAGCCCAGTGGAGCCCGCAGCAGAAAGTCAGGGAATGTATTCTGCCATTTGGCTAGACCAGTGGTAACCACGGATAGGTCGAGCTTTTTCCTAATCTGTTCATAAAGCAAGGAAGTAGGCAATGGGCCCCCTTTACAACCCAGTATTAAAACATCAAAGGGATTAGTCCTATCTTTCACTGGGAGTTTGTAATAATTTCAAAATGGACAAGTCAAGGACAGAGGAACAATCCTCGACCAAAAATTGATGCACTAAGCGAAGTACCCAGCAGTAGCGGATCTTGCCATGGGCAAGCAGGACTTTTGCCCGGGGCGCCGCCTTCCGGAGGGTGCCGGCGCCATGGCAAGATCCCTCTACTGTGCCCCCCCCCCCGCTGTGTTCCGCGCTGATCCCACGCTGTGAAGGGAACTAGATGCTACACGTCTAGTTTCCCTTCGTGGAGAGGACCTTTGCTGTGTGGTGCGCGATGACGTCATCACGCACCGCACAGCATTGTGGGACTGACACAGACGCTAGGGGTCTTAATTGACCTCTAGTGTCTGTCTATGCTGTGCTATGGGAGAGACGTCATGATGTCTCTCCCATAGATCCGAGGAGAGGAGCGGCGCGGAGGTCTGCAGCGGTCGGGAATCAGGAGCGGGGATTGTAAGTATTATTTTAGTTTTCTTATTTTTTCTTTGAGCGGCACTACAGGGGGCACAAATGGGGGCGTAACTGACCACGCCCCGTATGAAGCCACGCCCCTATTTTTTTGCTCGGGGCACCACAAGGGCAAGAGCCGGCCCTGGTCCCCATATGTGCCAAGTAGTGAAAACAACATCTGCAACCCCTCCTTGAAAGTCACTATTATGAATCAGAGGTATGAATATATATATAGTACACGACAAGTGCAGTCTTCTACGAGAAATGCGCCAGGCCACATAAGGGGTATATAGACGTGGATTATCAAATTTTTTATGTTTTACTATTATATTATTATATATAGATTTATTTATTTTTTACTGTGTAAGTCACTGACTCACTGCACTATGCTATTTTTTTTTTTTTTAAATAAAAAGCAGCTTATGCAGGGTGTCTGGGCCCAGGATAGTTGTTCTGACAGTATTCCCTTGATGGCAGCCCTGATAGTGCACCAGTGCTGCTGCAAGCCTGTGGTAATGCAGAATGGCTGTGGGATCTGAGGCATAAATCCTCGCAAAGAGCAGCATCACAAAAGTACCTTATTATGTGGGAGTGCCATCGTGGCACATTCCCAGTCGGACGTTAATCGCTCAACTGCATGAATACCGGCATTGCGCACAAATCGGAACCAGACCCAGGGCAATAGCCTGTGATGTGCAGGCTGTGCGGGAAGTTTTGCGAGTCCCAAATTTTTGCGAGGCCCATATTTTTAAAGCGTCAATCATTTACAAGGCCAAACTTGGTCGGTTATAGCTATCTTATTAATTTGTATTTATTTATTATATATAAAATATCTGTAATGCTGTCAGTATAGATGAGAACTGGACCCACCCAAACTTCCCGATCCGAGTATGGCTCAGGGGTTCACACCAGTCCCGGATCCCAAAACAAGGCAAAACGTCATTATTCCACTGTAGGATTCTCACAGGGTTTTGTATTCAGTAAAGGTCCCGGTGATCGTGTCATTGTCACACGGGCTGTGGAGAGTGCACTGAACAGACGTGTCTGTGTCAGTGCTGGGTTGTGTGGCGTGGGGCTCGTGTATCAGTACAGGGGTGCTCTGCCTGTCATCTGGTGTATCTGACAAGAGGTGCTCTGTCCACCTAGGGGTGATCTGTCCATACATCCAAGGGCTCTGCCCCAGTGTTGATAAAAACCCAGTATACTGGGTGTAATTCTGAGTTGATCGCAGCAGGAACTTTGGGGGTGATTCCGAGTTGTTCGCTCGCTAGCTGCTTTTAGCAGCATTGCACACGCTAAGCCGCCGCCTACTAGGAGTGTATCTTAGCATAGCAGAATTGCGTACGAAAGCTTCGCTAATTTTCTCGTAACGATTACCCCGCAGTTCCTGAGTAGCTCCAGACTTACTCAGCCATTGCGACCAGCTCAGTCCTTTTTGTTCCTGGTTTGACGTCACAAACACACCCAGTGTTTGCCCAACCACTCCCCCGTTTCTCCAGCCACTCCTGTGTCTTGCAACTCGAACGCCTGCGTTTTTCCGCACACTCCCATAAAACGGCCAGTTTCCGCCCAGAAACACCCACTCCCTGTCAATCACACTACGATCAGCACAGCGATGAAAAAGCTTTGTTATGCCGTGAGTAAAATACCTAACTTTTGTGTAAAATAACTAAGCGCATGCGCTCTGCGAACCTTGCGCATGCGCAGTAAGCGACTAATCGCAGTATAGCGAAAATCGGCAACGAGCGAACAACTCGGAATGACCCCCTTTGTTAGCAGTTGGGCAAAACCATGTGCACTGCAGGGGAGGCAGATATAACATGTGCAGAGAGAGTTAGATTTGGGTGGGGTGTGTTCAATCTGCAATCTAAATTGCAGTGTAAAAATAAAGCAGCCAGTATTTACCCTGCACAGAAACAAAATAACGCACCCAAATCTATCTCTCTCTGCAAATGTTATATCTGCCTCCTCTGCAGTGCACGTGGTTTTGCCCAACAGCTAAAAAATTTCCTGCTGCGATCAACTTGGAATTACCCCCACTGTGTGTACATCCAGGGGCTGGTGTGTCCTATCAGTATCAGTCCAGGGGTGTTCTGTCTGTCATCTGCTGTATCTGACAAGGGATGCTCTGTTCACCTAGGGGTAATCTGTCCAGGGCTCCGCCCAAGTCTAAAATTAAAATAATAAAAGCTAAAAAGCCTAAAATATAATTATTAAAAAAAATACATCTTTTTTTTTTATTGTGCTGTACCCCAGTGTACTATACAATTTTTATTTTATTTTCAGAAGTACTGTGACACTGCTGGTCACACCGCAGTATATTGTTATTTCGTACTCATACACGTATTGTGCGACCCTGTGGGTAAAGGTGGTACCACAGTAACATATTTTCATACTCATACACGTATTGTTCGACCCTGTGGGTGAAGGTGGTACCTCAGTAATATATTTTCATACACATACACATATTGCGCGACCCTGCGGGTGAAGGTGGTACCACAGTAACATATTTTCATACTCATACACGTATTGCGCGACCCTGTGGGTGAAGGTGGTACCACAGTAATATATTTTCATACACATATTGCGCGACCCTGTGGGTGAAGGTGGTACCACAGTAACATATTTTCATACTCATACACGTATTGTGCGACCCTGTGGGTGAAGGTGGTACCACAGTAATATATTTTCATACACATACACATATTGCGCGACCCTGTGGGTGAAGGTGGTACCACAGTAACATATTTTCATACTCATACACGTATTGTGTGACCCTGTGGGTGAAGGTGGTACCACAGTAACATATTTTCATACTCATACACGTATTGTGTGACCCTGTGGGTGAAGGTGGTACCACAGTAATATATTTTCATACACATACACATATTGCGCGACCCTGTGGGTGAGGGAGGTACCACAGTAACATATTTTCATACTCATACATGTATTGTGCGACCCTGTGGGTGAAGGTGGTACCACAGTAACATATTTTCATACTCATACATGTATTGTGCGACCCTGTGGGTGAAGGTGGTACCACAGTAACATATTTTCATACTCATACACGTATTGTGTGACCCTGTGGGTGAAGGTGGTACCACAGTAACATATTTTCATACTCATACACGTATTGTGTGACCCTGTGGGTGAAGGTGGTACCACAGTAATATATTTTGATACTCATACACATATTGCGCGACCCTGTGGGTGAAGGTGGTACCACAGTAACATATTTTCATACTCATACACGTATTGTGTGACCCTGTGGGTGAAGGTGGTACCACAGTAACATATTTTCATACTCATACACGTATTGTGTGACCCTGTGGGTGAAGGTGGTACCACAGTAACATATTTCCATACTCATACACGTATTGTGTGACCCTGTGGGTGAAGGTGGTACCACAGTAACATATTTTCATACTCATACACGTATTGTGTGACCCTGTGGGTGAAGGTGGTACCACAGTAATATATTTTGATACTCATACACATATTGCGCGACCCTGTGGGTGAAGGTGGTACCACAGTAATACCAATAACTTTTGCGATACAAGAACTTTTCACTCAGTCTAGGAGAGGTGTAAAAGAGCCTCTCTCACCTCCTTCCACCATTTCTGTACCATCTGAACATGTGGGAAGCAGTACACGTAAAGATGGTGATGATACCGTAATAGAAATTGAGGATTCATGTGTGGTAGTGGCATAAGATAAGGGCGATATGTGTATACTACTACTATCTGGCACTAAGGATGTTGATGATGTTGTGTAAGTCAGCCACCAGTGGCTGCAGTTCTTGCAAAACCAAAACCAACAAGGGTGGCTGGGGCAGATCCAGAACACGAAGGAGATACAGATCCAAAATGAAAACCCAAGATTTGAGCCGGCACACATCTCTAGTTCTCTGTGTTTAGTAACCCTAATTTCAGCGAAAATTTACTAACCAATGGTAAGTGTGTTTGCAAACTGCTATATATAAAAAATGTGGTGTTCAGTGGCAAATTACAGCAATTTGGAGGCTGAAAATTCAAGATGCATCCGATGTGCGATGTTCTGCATACATTCACTGCGGTTTTACCTCAAACATCTGTAAGAGCAATAAGGTGTACAGCATCAGGCTCATTCTGTTCTGGGGAGGGGCTTAATCAAACTATTCCACATCTAGAGATGAAAGGGTATCCAGACTATAGATCTAAACTAAAAAGGTGTAAAGTCAATAGTTCTACCACTAATGGTCTACATACATTAGGTTGACAGGGTCAAAAGGTCAACACGTAAAAGGTACACAGTTCAACAGGGTCAAAAGTTCGACTTCACAATGGTCAACAGTCAACACACATACAGTATGGTAGACCCCGCTGAGGGGTGACACCAAAATGCCGACTCCTGCTCAATGACAGGAGCCGAGTGTTGCACAGTTACATTATGTACAGCACTCGGCTCCTGACACTGTGTAGGAGCCGACACTGAGTCACGGCACCCCCTGGAGGGCAGCCCCACCTCACAAACCCACAGGGATGAAAAAATGGGGGTCAAGATGCAAAGCCCCACCCCCTCCCTTGAAGCCCTGCCCCTTTCCAAGAAGCCAAGTTTTGTGATGCCTCTGGGTAGACACAAGTTTTTTTTCAACATTTTCATACTTTACTATCCACGTTGACAACGATTGGGAATAGTAACATGTGCTGAGCGCAGCGAGGCACTTTGTGCGAAGTCACTCGCCATGTGAGGTGACGCAGTACACTAATGGGGCTTGTTTGTGGCAGAAAAGTGAAAATATTTGTGTCTACATTTTTTGTGTCGACCATTTCTATGTTGACCTTTTGACCCTGTGAACCTTTTGACCCTGTTGACCTTTCCTACTGTCTACCTATTATATGTCGACCTTATGCATGTCTACCTTTAGTGGTAGACCTATTGACTAAACCTTTTTAGTGTAGATCGAATAATCCACACCCAGATGAAAGGCCTGGTGCTGTCTGAGAAGCTTTAGGCCCATCCTGGTACCCTTGATCACTGGGTACCAGAGAAAAAAGGTTCCTACAAATGCCAGCATATCTCTTATAGGGGCTGACGTACTAAGCCTTGGAGCGTGGTAAAGTGGAGAGAGTTTAAGGGCCTGATTCAGAGAAGTACACAAAGTCGATGTTCCATGCAATTCATCGATTATCAGCAGACTTTGCAATGCATTTGCATTGCACATGCGTCAAGCTGCTGCTGCGAACCCGCACACAATGAGGACTCCATCGCAAAGTGATTGACAGGGAGTGACCGTTTGGGCATGTTAAAATGGTTTTAGCGGGTAGTGGTTGTTAAAGCCCAGGCATGTCATGGCCGTATTTGGGACATGTATCTGACATCAGCTGCGTGTTTTACGTACAAAAATGTGGTGCCTGGGTGCAAGGCCGATTAGCAATGGGGCGAATGGAGCTGGTTGGCCATAAATCATAAAGGTTTAAATTGCATTTCTTTTTTCCACACAAAATTATGCAATTTTTGTACTTTTATATATTTAGTGAGACATTAGGGCTTATAGTGTATGGTGTCTACTTGCCTACATGGCATTGGCCTTACCTCCACTGCTTCTCATAGTAGGCTCTTGAACATTTTCAGCCCCAGGCCCATAATCCGGCCCTGCCTGGGTGGCATCTTCACTTGCTGATATCAGCAGTTGCATTGTGGAGAAAATCGCATGTGCAGCTGCATTAGCGTACTTCTCTGAATCAGGTCCAAAGTACCAACAATCGGCTCCTAACTGCTATGTTATAGGCTGTGTTTGAAAAATTACAGGTGCCGATTGGTTTTTAGTTTCTCTCTCTCTCCAACTTTAGTACATCTGTCCCATAGTGCCATATGTGTGCACGGCAAGTGTTAGCCCATTAATAATGTAAGGACACAGTACAAGTACAAACTATTGTACAATGGACCTTAAAAAAGATAGTTTCTTCAAAACTTGCATAGCAGACAAATGGCTAACAGGGGTCATTCCGAGTTGATCGCAGCCAGCAACTTTTTGCTGCTGCTGCGATCAACTTGTACACGCCTATGGGGGAGTGTATTTTAGCTTAGCAGGGCTGCGATCGCTTGTGCAGCCCTGCTAAGCTAAAAAAATTTAAAGTAAAACAAGACCAGCCCTGGACATACTTACCATGTGCGACGATCTCAGCGATGCTGGGGCCGGCTTTGACATCAGACATCCGCCCTCCGTTCTTCTGGACACGCCTGCGTTTTCAAATCCACTCCCCGAAAACGGCTGGAAACGCTTCGTTGCCACCCAGGACTGCTTTCTTCCTGTAAATCTTCTTGCGGTCGACTCTGCGACCGCTTTGTTTGTTCTTCTAGATGTAACCCGGCGACCCCTATCGCCGGGCAATGTCGCGCACACGCAGTGCGTCCGCTGCTCATGCGCATTCTGGATCTGTTCGCACCGCAGCGACAAACCGCTGCGTGCGAATGGGTCGGAATGACCCCAACGTCTTTTTACGACAATATATAATTTACAACTGAGTATGCTACAAGCCGCTAGCGGCGCATCTGTGTTACTTCACTCCAGCAGCTAGATTCCTGCATGTATCCCTGTGTTCAGCCTCAGCTGCTGCATAATTAATAGTTTTCCTCTGTGTGTCTAGCTGTCCAGCTGCACGTCCTTTACTTTAATCATTACGTCTCTGGATTCCTGGGGCTGATTGGAGCAGCCACATATAAATTCCCTTCTTGGTTACTCCCAATCTGCTGGTGATAGTTCCTGCTTAATGTGAGAACCAGTCAGCTCTGTGAACTCCTAAAATTCGGATACCCTGCCGTGTGCATTTTCCTGATTTGAACCAGCTCTCCTAGAATTTAGGTTTTTGTATGGATCTTCCACACAGAGTCTTGCCATCCGTATTTATTTCATTATTGTTACCACCTTGTGCATTGTTGCATTTATATTCAGTTAAGTTGCTTATATCACCCTGTGCATTGTTGCATTTACATGCCATCTGTGCTTTATTATTATACCACCCTGTGCATTGTTGCATTTCATATACATTCAGTGTTTATTAATTATATCACCCTGTGCATTGTTGCACTCATGCATTCTATTATTTATCTTCATCTGTGTATTTAGCAGCATTATTAAGGTTGTGTCCAGTGAACGTCTCACTGTACTGCATTTACTCCTGCCCAGCCTTCAATAGTCAACTTATCCTTACATAAGACATGGGAGCATCTGAGTACAGGGTGGACCTAATTCACACGGATGCTATAGGTGAAGCCTAGCATCGCAGGAGGCTAAAAGACTGCTGGGCAGGGGTAATTGCCTGAGCGTCGCCAAGTACCACCTGGTAATCCTCATTACTGAATAGTCACTGTAACAGTACAATCACAAGTAATTTACACATGTAGCAAAATTAACATTTTATTGTACTGAAATTCTGCGATGGCTGAAGTTTCCTTTCACTAGAACTGTCAAACTATCGCCTAGATTAAGTAATACAGTTCTACTATACCGGTTGTTCACAAACAATCATACGCTCCAATTGTACTTTACAAGCTGTATTGTTCGGAAATTTAAGAAAACACCAAACCTGACAATGTAATAGTGCAGTTATTAAGTATAAATATACACTGCACCAAGGGAACCAATAGACCTTTTGAAATGTCTGTAAAGGAAGTCAGTTAATACCTAAGCGTATTTCTAAATGTATCCCAAATAGTCACAGTAATAAATGTTCAATTGTGTATGGTACGGTGGTGCACTTAAGTAAATTGCTATTTATTTCCTCTAAAGCAAGGTGAAGTCATGGTCTTTAAAATGTAAACTTTGCACTGACACTGAATCCTGACTGTAATAGCGTGGACACTGCAACATCCAGGCACTTGAATGATGCAAACCCAGGTTTGTTAGTAGTTGATTTCCCTGTCGTTAATGTGGCATTTTGTGGTGTTCACTGAATTCCTTTTGATGCAATATTAGGTAATTAGGCTACTTTCCAATGGAACTAATGCAGCTCCCTGACGCAGTTTATTATTAGTCCTTTGTTAAGCAGGGTTAATGAACTGTAATATAGCCTTAACTACTCCGATATTCACCAGACTATCAAGCTGAATAACTTTACACTGGAAGCTTGGTCTTTAGCAATCCCTCAAGAAATGGTACATGCTATGGATAACCTTTAGCTAACTAGTTTTTATGAGGGAGTCTATGCACAAACTAATATGCAGAACAGGTAAGGCACAATTGCACAGTATTTGGTGAAAAGGGGTGGATGGCTACAGTCACTTACTGGCAGTCTAATTGTGCCTGACACTACCTGAAGGATTAATAGTGTAGATACTGTATTAATGTTGGAGTACAGAATAAGCATCAGGTTATTACCTCTAGCGCTGCTACCGCAAAGTCTACCAATAATGCTGGTTTCTAACTAGCAGCTGTCCCTTTTGAAACTTCAGTGTTCTCTCTGTTAATCTGCTGCTGCTAGCCTTGCCAAATGTGAGGTACTGTAGAACTATGAGTACCCATTGCATTGTAGTGTCTGGTTGCGATTTGTTATTATACCTCTCCAGACGGTTTAATCAGATTCACAGGGCTGTCTCAGTCCTTCAAGGGGAAAATACCACCTTCCAGCCTGCCTCCTGACAGGGTAATCCACCTCTGTCACTACAATTTCAGCTCTCAATTAATAGTGAGGGGCAGCTTCAGGGGCGGCTCAGCACTCTCTCACTGGCACAGGTCCCTGTCAAACTTTCTATAGCCGAGTCCTAGCATCAGCACTGGTAAGTAGCTGCAGTCTGTTCCTGAGGTAGCGCTCAGTCAGCGCAGCTCCCCTCTGCTTGCCTGCTCCCTCAGACACTCCTGAAAGGACAAATCACCCTCACACTAGATCACGCCACCCCTCTCCTCAAAGACATATCATACACACTGCTCTGTTCTGTGTTACTCCGCCCCGCAATCTCCCCTCTGTGAGGAATACCTGTGTATCTGTATGAACTTTAGTGTCCCAACAGTTTTTGTTAATAAATGTTTATATATATATATATATACAGTGATGCTCCATACATACAGTATATCACTACAGACGGTTAAACTAATGGTGTATCACAAGCATGCAGGGGCGCCCAACACAGGTCAAGGCTGTCCAGCATGCTAAGTGCCACCCAGTGCTGCGATCACAATCTAATTGCGATTGCAACACAATTAGATCGCAATTGCAGCAACTAGGGCTGACCCCTGCCTGCGCAAACCTGGCTGTGAAGGCATGCACACCAACGCAGCTTGCCTGCTCCCTCAGGAGACACTCCTGAAAGGACAAATCACCACCACGCTAGATCACGCCACCCCTCTCCTCAGAGATATATCACACACACTGCTCTGTTCTTTGTTACTCCACCCCGCAATCTCCCCTCTGTGAGGAATACCTGTGTATCTGTATGAACTTTAGTGTCCCAACAGTTTTTTTAAATAAATGTTTATATATATATATATATATATATATATATATATACAGTGATGCCCCATACATACAGTATATCACTACAGGCGGTTAAACTAATGGGGTATCACACGCATGCTGGGGCGCCCAACACAGGTCAAGGCTGTCCAGCATGCTAAGTGCCACCCAGTGCTGCGATCACAATCTAATTGCGATTGCATCACAATTAGATCGCAATTGCAGCAACTAGGGCCGACCCCTGCCTGCGCAACCTGGCTGTGAAGGCATGCACACCAACGCCATCATTCCCATCACAGCGACCATGTGTGACGTCACACAGCCGCCCGAAAATGGTCGGGATGTGGCTGTGTTTTTGTCGCCACGCCCACGCAACGCCGCCCAGACCCCCCCCTGTGAACACCTCTGTCTGTCAATCAGGCAGAGGCGTTCGCATCACCGTGATGCAATCGCATTTCCTGGGCCACGCACGCACAGAACTGGCCCTGCGCATGCACACTGGCCCGTAGGTCGGGAAAATGCAATTGCATCACATTAGCAATGCGTACTGCAGGGCCAATGTGTCTTTTTAAAATTAACATAATCATTGTTCCTCCTTTGCATTTCATCAGTAAATTATTGTGCCCATTTTGGAATAAATATATACAGAATAGTGCTACTTTTTGATTAAATTACATTATTTTCTATAAATGAAAAGAACTGCCAGCCCATCAGACCATCGGCTCTTCTGGCAATCGCCAGAACTGAGAGATGGACAATCTGGCCCTGTATTCTACAGAACTTAGATTGAATTTATCCCACATATGAACACATATGATCCGTCTAAGTCTGCCTCCAGCAAATTGCACATCTCCATATACTGTACAGTAAATATAGGTATATGTGGAAAAGTTGTATCAAACCTTCTTAATAGGACAGGTAGAGCTGTCCATAGGAACCAATCAGCTTATACCTGTCATTTTATAGAAAAAAGCTTGAAGCTGATTGCTGTGGAAACTCTCCACTTTAGAAGGTCTCATACATCTCCCTCATCATCTGCAAAGAGATTGTTTTGTCTGCACATTTTTGGACAACTGTGTTTGCAGGTCCATTCTCTAAATAGTCCTTGGAATGTTTGTTAAACCAACCCAAATTCGGACTATCTTAAATGTGTATTATTTTTACTTGGGAAAACAGACATTCCATTAGTTTTATTAAATACAGTTAAAATATATATATATTGTACATGTACATGTAAAATAACACTGATATGATTTATGTAATATCTTATCACATTTATTATGTAAACAAGAACAGGAACCATCATTGTGGTTATCAGACAGATATTGTTTAGATTTCATTGACAGAGTGAGCAATAAAAAATTAAAAACAATGCTAAGATATTGCTCTGTACTTCATTAAAATAATGTTAAAACGAAAGTAAAGGTAGCCTATAGCAACATGTAACAGTATAGCATGATTGCATAAAGACAAAGATGTATGTTTTCTTAGGCACAGCATGTCATTATGTCCAAATTTCAGAGTTCTGTAAATTTACAGACCTCTCATTTTAAGCATGCGCTCATGATTTTTCGGTTAGTCCCATGCACCCCCAGAAGAATGGATACTCTTCCTGCATCCCACCCACTTCCTAGGGAGGATAGACAGATAATGCAGGAAATCGCAGGTCGAAATGGAGGGGGTGGGGCTGAAATGGCACAATTGGAGCCCTGCCCCTTCCCCAGAGGTCCCACAATTTGTGGTATTTAACAGCATGAGGGCAGGGCCTAGTTATACGGATGCCCAGCCCCGCCTCGGCCCCCGATGTCCACAGCTGCTTCTCCTCTCCATGCTTCTATCTGAGAGGAGTATTAAAATATCGTCAAGTACGATTTTATGACACAAGAGACTGCTAAAGGGATGTTGAAATAGTTTTAACAGATCCCAGAACTTGGGTGAGAATTGAAACATGGTCAAAATTCAAAGAGTAATGTTATGTCGTAATTCCCTTTCAAATATTTGTGCTTTTTTTATTATGACAAACTTAAAAATATCAGGCTCATTTAATAAAGTGTCTGCAGAAGAACTCTTGTGCAAGATATGAACTAGCGAACCCTTTCATACTATAATCTGGTAATGGGGAGAGCCACTCTGCTGGAATGTAGAAGAGTAGGATAATGCTTTCACAGATGCTCTTGTTCCTAGGACAAGTCTTCAATGTAACAGGAAAAGCATGAAGGAAAAATAAAGATAAATGCAATCAGATGCTTCTCTCACATACTGTATGTGTAAATATGTGCACTTTACACAGCATTCATAAGATAGAAATGTAGATTTTACTCTTGCCCCAGTTAATATAGAGCTATACTGATAGATTCAGTATAAATTGAATTAAATAGTTCTTGAGTGCAGTTGTACAGTATTTACAACCTGATCCAGGTATGTTTCCCACATAATAAATGCTTCCCTTCATCTTCAAATGTCCCTGGTGACAATATAACTGTATTCAGAGGGGCATTTTCAATGTTGTGTTAAATGGGATTGAGAAACATAGGTTCACAAATGGTACCTGCCATCTTTTGTTTTGATGCTGATGTCTTTCTCTATCCTCTCCCCTTTCTCCCTGGATTTCTTCCCCTTCCCCTGTGTGTCACTGTCTACCTTATAACTAGGTCCACTCGAAGGCAGCCGTTTGTAATAGTCAGCCTCTGGGCTTCTAGGCATTAACAGAACAGGTTGAGGCTCCCATATCCAACATGCTTGGAACCAGAAGTATTTTGGATATTCGTTTTTTTCTGTATTTTGGAATAATTGCATATCTTAATGAGATTTCTTGGGAATGGGACCCAGGATGTACTCCAGATGTTAGAAAGTAGCACATGGAACTCAGAAGCAGGACTATTTGATTGCTATCTTTGCTTGTCTGATAAAATTAAAGATGTGTATGATTTACCATCTTAAGCATTGTAGACCCTGGGCAAAGCAATGCACAGGGGCCTCTAACCACCCATTCATGGGAATACATTTAAAATCATAACTTACCTCTCCTGATGTCCCTACATACAGTGAATGGCTATCAGCACTCTTATTGGTGGATAGCTCCAACCATTCACCTATTAGCCTACTGACAGTCATTCACTGTGTGGCTGCAGGCTGGGGGTCAGGTAGAGGATACTGTCTGGCTGCTCTAAGTGTGTGTAATTTACAATCAAAGCTGCCGCCTACCCACCTCCTAAAAAGTTCTGGAGGTACCTAGCTGTGGCAAATGCCCCCCAGCACAGCCTGCCCCTACTTGAAGTCCCCTAGTATCATGGGTCCCTGGGCAGCTGCCCAGTGTGCCCATACGTCAAGCTGTCCCTGGTACCCTCTATAAATGTAACACATTATTCCAATTTGTTATGTTGCATGATGTGGACTTATTACTGTTTGGAATACAAGAGGACATGTTATACAGGTGTGTTTAGGATTTTACAGATTAGCTTTTTTGTTATTTATAATTTAAAGTACGATCATTAAAACAAACTTTTACTTGACTATTACCCATTTTTCTACAAAGGACATTTCCCATTCTAAGATGTTTAGAACAGCTCATTGTGGTAGCAGAATGAGACGCATTCTGATCATTTCTATCTACATGCAGTGACACCAAGCAGCAGCAGTTATATACTTTTTTGGTTTTAGTTCTGAGGTTTCAGGAAATTACATTCATGAATCTTGCCAGGGCTGTAACTAGGGTTGTGCAAACGGTGGCAGGCACGGAGTGCAGGGCTCTGCAGACGGCCCTTGCTTCTGACTAGTTGTGTGCCTGGAATGAGTATCACTGGAGCATCCTTTGGACGCACTAGGTAGGCATCCTGCCGTCTGTGGACACCATGAGCAGTGGTATACATCCTGGTGATTGGCAGCCCCACCCTCACTGTGCAACATCATGATGTCATGTGATCAGGAGGTGTGGTCGGCACAGGGCAGCACAGAGCCCTATTACGGCACTGAAGCTAGCCATATATAAACGACAGAGTGGTTCATCTTGTGAAGAAAAGGTGTAGTTATGTACATATGCTTATGTGGATTCTTCTCAAAATGTATCCAACTCAAGCACAGGAGCATACTGCACATTGGGGGTCATTCCGAGTTGTTCGCTCGCTAGCTGCTTTTAGCAGCATTGCACACGCTAGGCTGCCGCCCTCTGGGAGTGTATCTTAGCTTAGCAGAATAGCGAACGAAAGATTAGCAGAACTGCTACTAAATAATTCCTTGCAGTTTCTGAGTAGCTCCAGACCTACTCACAGATTGCGATCACCTCGGTCCGTTTAGTTCCTGGTTTGACGTCACAAACACGCCCTGCGTTCGGCCAGCCACTCCCCCGTTTCTCCAGACACTCCCGCGTTTTTCCCTGACACGCCTGCGTTTTTTAGAACACTCCCGGAAAACGCTCAGTTACCACCCAGAAACGCCCCTTTCCTGTCAATCATTTACCGATCAGCAGAGCAACTGAAAAGCGCCGCAGAATCCACAGCAAATCTGCTAAGTTTTTAGTTAAATAACTAAGCGCATGCGCCCTGCGTGCCTTGCGCATGCGCAATTAGCAACAAATCGCAGCATAGCGAAAATCGGCAACGAGCGAACAACTCGGAATGACCTCCATTGTACAAAAGAGCAGAAGTGGCTTGGCACTGTTGTAGTGAATTACAAAAGTCATCTTACCCTATTTGTGCACAATTGTAATGAAGTGTAATATTTGCAAAAGAGAACATTGTCATGACAGCATTATTTAAAAAAGTTAAAGTCACACTTCAAGTATGAAATGAAATACAATCAGAAATACAAAATGTAAACTAAATGAAATGTACATACATCTGGGGAGGGGGTGTAATGTAATAGGATGTGAGATTTAGAAAGTGAGAGATTTTATGAGAGTTCTCCTATATTTAAGTGGCAATCATTTACATGGAAAAATATACCCGGATTTGCCATGTAAATAATTGGCACTTACAAAACCCCAAAACAAAACAGGAGAATTCTCACAAAATTACTCACTTCCTGATTCTCACACCCTATTACACCCCCCCCCCCTCCCTCTGTTTTCTACTTTAGAAATCAAGCAGTCCAAAAGCAAATGTGATGTGAATAGATAATTGCAACCATTTTAATAATGACATTAAGCTATTATATTACAGACTACCAGCTGGTGTAGTCAGTACATAATAACCCAGTAAGAAGAAGCTAGTTAGCATCATCATCACTGTGTATCACTGTATTTTCCCTTTAGTACTCATAAGCGATTTGGGGGGAGATTTATCAAGGCTTGGAGAGAAATAAAGTACCAACCAAACAGCTCCTGTCATTTTCAGGCAGTTATGAGGGGTTGGGTACGGGATCCCGTCTTGGAGAGAGATAAAGCGGACGGAGATAAAGTACCAGCCAATCAGCTCCTAACTTACAGACCTTTTTATCTCTCTCCTGGGCTTTGTACATAGACCCCTTTATCTCTCTCCACATTCTCTGTTTCTCTCTCTCCAAGCTTTGATAAATCTCTCCCATGGTACCTAACAGGAGTATCTGCAGATGTATCCATGTCTAATTGGATGAACAAACCCACAATAGGGCAGAAGTTGCTTGACACTGTTGTATTTAGATTACGCTTTCCCAACCCCTTCTGCCCTAATTGCATCTTTATTTGGGTAAAGAGACATGTTCCCAATTGTAAAGGGCAAATATGCTGGCGTAATACAGATAAATGTTAACAATAATCAGTCAACAATACGGATGTATGCGTACACATTTTTGGTAGGCTGATCAGTATGGAAATGCATAAATGCACTAAACAGATGTGTCCCCATTATGAGAAAGGTTCTCCTACTAAATATACAATTTGCAGTAAACCCCTCTCTTGACTTACTTCTGCAGAATACTTTAAATGATTCGTGGCCCACACCTGTATAACTTTTTAGTACATCTCAATTCTTTTTTCAAAGTACATTTTTATTATTTTGTTCTTAAATTGCACTGTAAATTATTTTGCTCATAGAAATGTGAAGTGTCTGATTGTATTCTGCAATATAGTTATTGCTTCTAGGCTCTGCCACCTTGGGTCCCAGCTTTGAGCCGCAGAGTTCCTCTGGGTTATTTTTTAAAATTGGTTTTATCTATTATTATTTTGAGCAGGTTTCTAGCAACGTTATATGTTGTACTTAACCTTGTTGTGTTGCTCTAACCCCAGTACATCTATAATAAACTGACAATTCCTTTATTATTAGTACTACTTGTAATTTTACAGGTTGCAGGGTACCTGAAAAAAAATGGCTTATGAATATGGTGAATCTAGTTTTTGGAAGGCGTTCTGATCCTTTCTGAGAACTAGCAATGACCCTTGATGAAAGATGGAATTTGATATTCCATAACAATTTGACTGTTTCTGCATCTTGAAGTTTTGCCTTTAATATTTCAAAAGGGAACACTCCATCCTATTTTTTTTCTCTTATTTTTTTTACATAATTTTTATATATACTATTGTTCATGTGGTTTAGTACTGTGTAATAGCAGCAGGATAATTATTTTTAGTTTTAATGTTTAAGTTTATCTAATAGCTTCATGTATTGCAGGACATGTAAACGATGGGCCCAAAATTGACCCAAAAGTTGGATTGTTAGAATTGTTTGCATCCCTTCACTTATTCCATTGAATCGATTTAGATGAACAATTATTATTGTGACAGTAATTAGGAGATGTAAATGTATATGTATGTATTTCCTTCTATGGATAAGGCAAATGTACCTGATACTGCAATGGAGTTGCTCAGCCTGTACAAGTGAGTCATTACCTATTAAAATGTGCAGACTTCATTATTACCATTTACAAACCTGCAGGTTATAAACACCCAACCTGGATCTGCTATATCTAAAAAATGCTGATTATTGCATGTATTTTTTCCAAATGGCAATGAAAATGCAACTTACTTCTCTCAAACAAGTACTCTGTATAAAAAAAGAAAAACCTGTTCAATTAGCATTGGCTTTATGATTAGATATAACTGATTGACCCATAGGTTTCAAACTAAAAACAGGGAGATATTGTACATGTGTCTTCATTTTTGGTCTATTTTTATATGTCAGATACACACAAGGCTATACCAATCTTCCATTTCTGTTATTCTGGGTTCATTGGCATTGTTAATAAATACAATTCACAAATAAATAAATAAATAAATATATGAATGAATGAATGAATAAAATAATATATGAATGCAAAGAAGTACAAGAATGCAAATTTAGTTTTGTAGATTATAAATGGAATAATCTGGTCTGTCCTGGAAAAACTGGAACACATACATAGCAAAAAGTTACAGTATTTTTAAATCATAGGGATATATTTACTAAAGTGTGGGTTTTTAGAAGTGGAGATGTTGCCCATAGTAACCAATCACAAACTACTTGTCATTTATCTAGCACATTCTTGACGATAATAGCTAGAATCTGATTGGTTGCTATGGGCAACATCTCCAATTCTGAAAACCTGCATGTTAGTAAATATACCTCCTCATCTGTGAGTGTCACATGTCACTCTACTTTGAGTTCAGTTTCATGATAGATATGACCCTGGATAAATGACAGTGGGGCCCATACATAATGGCATGCCAGAAGCTTATTATTAGAGATGAGCAACATTTTTAAAATGTTTTACAAAATAGTCACCTCATTCCATATTTGGGCACAAATTATTGCACTTTACATCAGCAGTTTGGCCTTAAGTGTTCCTACTCCTATACCATCTATACATCACAGCAGCATAAATTAACTCTTCTTCCCCAGAGCATAAATGAAATTCTGTGGAATGATGAGACAGTCAAACTCAAAGATTAGATCATTGTCAGAACCTGGGGGTATATTTACTAAGATGGGAGTTCTGTTTAAGATGGAATGTTGCCCATAGCAACCAATCAATTTCTAGGAATTATCTTCTAAAAGGTGCTAGATAAATGAGAAGTAGGATCTAATTGGTTGCTATGGACAACATCCCATCTTAAATAGAACTCCCATCTTAGTAAATTTACCCCCTGGAATCTCTGGACAGCGGCCTGTTGTGCTGCAAAACTCAATTTGCATGACATTTTCTTACATCATTTCTCTCATCTCATGCCACAAGTTTCACATCTCCCTTTTTTCCATTTTCGTAGACTTCACTAACATCGTTTAACCATAGCACTGCCAAAATGTAGCAAGAACCAATTCAGATGAAATGCATCATAAAAAATGAATGAAAGAGTAGGTTTGGAATTTTCAATACCAAATATTAGCATTCAAGTAAATCAATCAACAGGTGATTGTCATGGTAAATTGTAACATTAAACGAAAGCATGCAACATTGACATAATGGTTGTAATATTACTACTAAGAAGGTAATAGGTTTGTCTACACAGATTGTGGATGTGTCCATGCAATATTGTGAATAATACAGTCAGCAGAAATAATATACATGAATGCCTATTTTTTTGACGGCATAAAACAAACATCTTAAATACAATTAGAAATTCTCTGAAAATAAAGTGTGTACCCAAAGCAGAGTAAATGGCACAAGATCAGATGGCAATAAAATATATTATTTCAATTTTAATTACAAAATGAATATTCTAATAACACATAAAATGCCTCATGTACTGGCCTTTACTCTGTCTATATGATTTGTGTGTCAACTGCAAATTATATTAGTGAGAGGGGTATAAATGACAGTGGTAAATTATGCGCTTCTCGTTATTTTCTAAACATCTGTATACTCTTATTTTAAGAGCTTTATATTCGGCAGGCACAAATACACATAGCTTTACCTTTTCAATGTGCTTTTCAAGGTGCAACACTAACAAATTAAAAACACAAACACATAACTTTCTCTTTAATCTATCAGTATAAATATTCCCAAAGTAAAAGAATAACTATAGTAACTTTCCTCCTTATATCTGTTTTGTCAGTCTTATGAGACTAAGGCCATGGGGACATGAAAATGGTTCTGTATTGAATTTAAATGATGCAAATGCGATGCTTATTCCCATGGAGATTTGCGCTGTATTATCTGTGCAGTCAGGATGCACTGACCATCTGCCTGTCACTTCTAATGCATTGATCCCATGGCCAGTGCAACTCCATGCTAAAAGATACCATGTATCCGGATGATTGACAGGTACAAAAGGTCGACATGACACTGGTCGACACACAAATGGTCAACAGGTGTTTTGTTTTTTTACATGTTTTCCCAACATTTGCTTGATTTACTATCCACGTGTACTACAATCTGGAATAGTAACCCGCCTAAAGCGTGGCGAGCGATGCGAGCCTGCGAGGGTAAATGTTTTTACTAATGGTGGTCACATATTATTAAACATACAAGATTGAAACTGAAAACACTTGTGTCGACCGTTGTCATGTCGATCTTTCAACCTTACCCACTGTCGACCTTTTGTACTTGTTGACCTTTTGTACCCGTCGACCATTTGGTGTTGATCTTCTATACCACACCCAAGACATCAGAATGGGTAAACGTTTATGCATTGCTGATGCAGTGGTCATAGTGTGAACAGGGCAGGCAGTATGACATTCTGTGTGCACTTTGAAAGTCACTTTTGGCACTGAGCAGAATTCTATTAATTAGGCTAAAACCCCTTTCATACCGAACAAATAACACGGTATCCGCACGGCATACTGCCGGGTCGACACAGGTCGGTGTGCGATGTGAAAGGGCCATGGTCGAAATCCAGGGTCCCCTGACCCCGTAATTCAACCCAGGAATAATGCAGTGTTATTCCCGGGTTGAATACCGAGTCAGTGGCAACGTGAACGGGCTCCCGGGTCAATGCGACCGGGACCCGTTCACTACAATAGGGAGAGGCAGCATGGAGATGATCTCATCTCCCAGCACCGCCTCCGCCTCTGCCTCCGAATATTCAAACCTTCGCCCCGTATATTCAAACCTGTTCCACTCAGAGAATGGGGCAGAATGTACTGTAAACTTACTGATCAACTGCACTTAGTGCAAACTGCTGTTCCCCTGTCACATGGTAGTGCTTTATCTTACTGCTCTAAGAAATAAAGTACTATTATGTAAAACAGGAACCATGCTTTCCATGGAGTAGTCAGTAAAAACTTGAGCAGTTTAACTCTGAGGGGGATATCCTATTAGGCCCAGCAAAACATCGGGTGCGAAAAACCGCTGTGACCGCATCACCCCTCTCCTCCGCCAAAGGCAGCGGTCACATGACAGGAGAGCGGCCATGTGACCGTGGGAGCCAGAGGAGCAGAGCTGCACCAGGCACTGTCAGGAGCCGGCATCCGATGCAGCTTCAGGTAATCCCCAATAAGGCACCACTCGTGCTGGCTTATCGGGGGTAATAGGATAGCACCCAGCGGGACAATTAGCCCTGGTAAATTACTGGGGCTAATTGGATATGCCCCTGAATCGGGAAGTTACTAAGCAGCGCTTTTGAAAGTCACCACAGCTTTGGTGGTTTCGGCCGCTGGATTTAAAGGGTCAATAATATTAAATATAAAGCCAGGTGTGTTTTATATTTAGTTTTATTAGCCTATATAATCCAGCCGCCAAGCATGTGGTGACACAGTAATTCATTAAATGTCCCCCTGCATACTAAATGAAGTAGGAAGTCATTGTCCCAGCAAATTCCCCAATACCAGTGTTGCATATTGTTTATGGGATTGAAGCAGAACATTGTTATAAGTCAACTGTCTCTGACATGTTTGTTTGTGGAGGGTGAGAAAAACAACCTGTGACTCTCCATCTGTTATGGAACTACAGATTCCAGAACACCCAGTCAGCCTGACATAGACTGTTCAGAACAATTAACTGGCTGAGTGGATACTGGATATCACTAAGGCACGTAACTCTTACACAGCTTACTCGATCCATGGTTGTCTCCTTCCATCCTATCTGTAAAATAAATAAATAAAATATGACAACACCTAACCAAGATAATGTATATGACCACAACGCTGCCGTTAAGTTGTGGGTCTTTTCCAGTGAACCCTAAAATAGCTGCACATAAACTTCAGTTATTTCTAGCTATCACTAAAAGTTTCATTTAGAATAATATTCCAAGTTGATTTCCTGATCACCAATCTTTCTAGAAAATAATACAAACTGTTCTTCTAATGAAGAGACGTGATCACTGCAGTCCCTCCAGTGGAGGACTCTCTTCCCCCACATATGCAATCTGCTCTGCACTGAATCATGAAAGCATAAGCTAGACATGTCTGTTCCCTTACTGTATCATATACAGGAGCCTTGCTAGAAGATGTGAGATAGGTCCATTTTTTGCAAACAATTTAAAATAATTCCAAAGGGACACTGCTGAAGAGATAAGCACATCATCAGACATGTCACTATAGAGATGGGGATAAATGTACTGCAATCCTCATCTAGATCGTTTTACTGACCTTGGTTATATAATGTAATTCTTTCACTGTAAATAAATTAACTCATAGTCAGCCAGCTATAGATATAGTTACCATTGTATTCTATTCAATGTATACAAAAGAGGACATGTATTACTCTCTTGGTTAATACAGAAAACAGGGACTTTTCCGGGGATAAGAATGTCCTGGTAAAATCTGGAAAACCTGGGGTTGAATTAGAGACAGATGGCAACTATAAGATGACAGAAGACCAGCAGAGACAGGAGTGCTGGATCATTAATATCCATGCTGAAATCAAAGCTTGAACACTGACCCTTCTTCGCCCAGTGACTCCTACAAGTGTCAAACTGTTTTCAAGCAAAGACTCATTCTGAGAAGCACAATCGCTACACAACAACACATCTGAATAGTTCAACCCACATAACATGTGATCAGCTGCCAAGCCAACAAAGACACAGACCTTTATTAACTCTGTCTGCGCTGCAAGGGCACTCAAAAGTGCCAGCAGCTGTCTTTGCAGAACACATATTCCACACAGCCTCCCATTGCTGGGCCACCTTCACCCTCTGGGCCACTGTACTCATTCCCAATTCTGCCCCTGGTTAGAGTGCTGCCAAGAAGCTTTGTGCAATTTTGTCATTTCTGTACAATCAATCCAATTTTGAGGCTTTCTTATTAAACATTATTTGATGATTCATTAATAAGAAAAAATGGTAGGAGCAGTGACATGATCAGAAGCATTTACTGATAAAATCTTGAGATTTGGTAAAGATGAGTAATCTCATCAGACATGAAATAAAAGCCTATTTATACTGACATAATAATTTTGTAGCTAGACACTGTAACCATGGCAATAGTGA